>NW_028263377.1:16399802-16715913 GCF_051168715.1 Poecilia mexicana | reverse complement strand
TATTTTTCATGTCTCACACCTCAAAAACTTTATTGGAAATAATCAGTGGGTTACAATTCATAATGAAGAGCCTCCATGCTAAAAGATGATCATCTGTTGAAAGCGATTTGTCTGCTGTTGGCAGATGTGGAACTAGATGTCTGAAAACAACTGACAATTTCTGTAAAGAGAGGTTAACAACAGAACATGTTGGACCAGATGTAAGGTCCACCTTTTCACTATCTGCTGGTCTAAAAAGTAGAACTAACAAATTGTTGTGGTGGCTCTCGAACCTCCCTTCTTTTCTACTTCAGCAATATTAAATGCCATAACAGTTTCTATTTCCAATTTTAATTCTCACACAGAGCCAGACTCAAAGATTCTTCTCGTGAAAGGGGAGATCTCCTTTTCACTGTGGCCACATGCAAGCTCAGAATGAGAGATCGCTGCAGTCAGTGCCTCAATGGGCTGGGTTTCCTAAAGTACTAAATGTGTTACTGACTGAAATAATAAAATGAACTTTACCACATCATTTTACACCCAGATTCATTTCTGTCTGTAGGCTTGAAATGAATATATATTTTTGTCTACAAATTTGCTGACTGAATTTTGCCACATTACTGATTTATTATAATGTAGATTGTAACACTTCTAAATCACTCATCTTGATAAAAAAAGTAATCTTTATATATTTACCAGGATTTTCTTTCCCACCAGCACAACAAACTTCTGTAGCTGTAATTACCAAAACCGATCAGTCACAAACAGCTTTACCTCTAACCCTACGGTGCATCCGTTGCTCTAGATTGCAACAATTTGCAATCTAGAGTGCAAGTCATTGCAAGATTGATGAGAAAGTAACCTCTTCCCCAGACTCAGAGTAAATTGATCTTTAGATGGTCACTCTGCTCCAAGAAAAGTAGGAACTGGAGAGGGGGATTATAAGATCTGGAATAAGAATCAAATGACCAAGGGGACACATCCCTGCACTGAGCACTCTAAAATTAAGGACAAAACAATGTGACAGGCAATGATTGATCAGTCTGGATTGTTTTGTCAAAATTCAGCCGTCTTCACAGCCCCACCCCCAGGCACTTCCTATAATCAAAGGCCATGCCCACCCATGGCTAATTAGACATTAAGCAAATGTCAAGGCAGGCTGATTTAAAGCAGGCATCCAGGACCTGAGCAAAACAAAGGCAGTTGGAGAGGGGAAACGGAAAAGATCCAGATCAATACCAAGCAGTACTTTTGTTTGCTAAAATGCCACAGAGACTGAAATAAATCAGATAGACGAGGAAGAGAGCGACCAGCCATTGCGTTCTCACGGCTCCCTGGGCACGGCACTAAGAGCGAGCACACCTGGCCTAACAAAGCCTGAAGGGGAGGGGAGGGGAGGGATGAGCAAGCAGACATGCTTTCTCACAGCCACACACATGTACACAAGCTATCTGACATCGATTAGATAATTTAAACTGGTGAAGGTTAGAGAATAGGTGATTTTTCTCAGTTTTCTCCAAAACTTTAAGTAGATGGAAATGTTAGCTGGACAGCACGTTGAATTTATCCTTCCTTTAAAACTGTCAACTCATCATTTATTTACGGATACCAGCTATATTATACATCTCTCTTTATGAAAATCATCATAATCTGAGGTAGGTTGGTAGCCCTTTGATTGTCCCCCGCATGTGTTTTGAAAATGTTCAGTTGCCATGACGAATCTTCTACAGTCTGTCCCAAATGTGGACCATACGTTAACTATATAAAATTCAGTCATCATACTTTTAGTATGGTTTGCATCTCATCAGCAAGAACAACTAATGTGGGAAGGAGAAACAAAATAGGAGAAGGGGAGGAGGGTGTTCATCTGAGAACAACATCTGAAAAAAATAAAATAAGACCATGAAACATATGAGTTCTGTTCGACTCATGAATAAGGATAACAGGCTATATAAATTGTTTTGTCTTTAAATTTTGTCATTATCAGTAAATAAGGTAATGATAATAATAATAATAACAGTTAAAATTTTTGTGAAACTTTTGGTTTTGAAAGTATTAGATCCTATTAAGCCTAGAAAGGACCATAGAAGGAAAATCAGAAGCACATATTACGTGTCTTAACAAATAAACAAATACTTATCAGATCAAATATATTTGTCATTTCTAAACTAACAGTATATACAACAAAATAAGCATTTCCATGGCATTTTTAAAGGGGGTTTAAATCCCCCCTTCCCTGCTCTCCCCACCCTTAAATCACTTATGATAATAATGCAGCATAAATCAACAATAACTTAAAAAAGAAATTTGGCTTTGCAATTTCATACCTTGAAATTGGCTTATGTGTCTTTAAGAAGCTTTCTGACACTGCGCCTTCAGTACATCATCAAAGCAATGCTTCTCATTTTACCCTTTACAACCTATCTGCTCTGGAGCATTGGACTGAGAAGTAGTTTTCATGATGGGCTCAGCAGATGAGTAGTTTCACCAGGTGTTTGCTAATTGCTGCTGTTGCCAGGATGGTGGAGTCGAGCGGGGAAGGTACGGGGCTCTGTGAGGCAGAAGCTCAGCTGGAGACAGCAGCTCCAAGGAGGAGTTTTGCGTATATAGACAGGACTTTATGAGAGCAAGCGTTCAGGCACCCCTGAATGACTGATTCAAGGATTCCTTTAACATGGATGAAAGAATCAAGTCAACACTCCAGGTATATTTTTTAAGAACATTGTCGCATTAGGTAAAGCTCTCAAAAAAGTTTATTTATGTAATAAAGCCCTTTCACAGATTACTGTGGAAAAACTGTTTAAAAAGTTCAAAAATTCAACAGAACAAGAGTGCATCTGTAATATGAGTAATCTTTGTATTATTATCATGAAAAGTTTCTTCTGAACACAAATGACTTGCATAGCTCTACAAAGTCATTTGCCTCAATCAGCTTATTCTTGCTAAGGTAAATCATGTACCAATCTCCTTTCTCTTTAGTTTGCCTCCTTCCCTAAATTCACCCAAATTTCTAAAGTGACAGGACTTTCTTTTAAATAATAATAAAAAAAAGCCTTGCTTCACCCCTTCCACTCTCCTTTTCGTCTCCACACTCAGTTGCCATGTTGGAGCATCTGCGCGGCATGCCCCCCCCCCATTAAATCACACCCTGTCACTTCTCACACTCAGCACCTATGGAGCGCAATCGCCTGAGCTGGTTTCAATTTGTGCCTGGAGCAAAGTTAATAAGTTTGAGATAAATTCAGCTGGCCTGGCTGGAGCTGATTTGGAGTGGTATATGCTTTCACCCAACTGATTATCCCGGGTCCAAAACGTCGCTGGTAAAGCACAAAGAGAGAGTCTGTTTTACACTAATGCAGTGTGACCCCATGCAGAGGAGCCTGTTATCATTGCTATTTAGTGAGTTCAGGTTACAGGTGAGTTGGGTACCAAAAAGATAATACTGGCATTACATTGGCTGACTGCTTACCCTATGGAAAAGAAATCATTTCAGCCTAATATATGGTGCTTAAGCTGTGATACGGACCTACGGACAATTTTGTTTTCATCAGGATTATTTTGGGTTCTGGGTTGTCTGATTTTCAATCATATTTAAAAAATAGTTGCAAGTTTGAAAAAAAAAAATAAATTAAAGTTTGTGTTTTTTTAACTGTCCTTCTTTGATCACATGTTTGACCATCATTACACTGATCTAAAAAGCACTCATCACATCCTGTCGTTATATTTGTAAAAATGGCAACCTCAAGGTAAACTTTAAAAGAGAAACACAATTAATGTAAAAGAGCAGAACAGAATCTCCATTTATGTAGAAAAAAAACCGTTGCCCTAGAAAAACTTGCTGGTAAAAAACAAGTCAATTTTATACCTTCAGTGCAATTACTCTATGTTATTGAAGGCGGTTTACCACACAACTGCCAATGTCATTTACAAAAATTAACCTTACATGTAGTTGATACTCATCCGTGGTAACCTCTGGCAAACAAGCATAGTGCTGGTAAGCACCCGTTTGGGTATCATTAACAAGCTAGAAGTGACTGGAGCCCTTTTTACTTCCAGTCTCATGATTAGAAAGGCTATCCCCACCCCGCCCCCCAGTAACCCAACGCAGGGACCAATTATGCATAATTTAAGACTTAAGCAATTTTGACAGATTTCTGGAAATTACTGTAGAGGTTTTGTTGCTGTTGCAGAGGATAAATGAGAGTGGGATATTTTGACAGGTTTCTGCCACAAAGCAGGCCTCAGATACACAAAGGTAAAGGTTACATGGTGCCTAATATCCATGTGTTGATTGGGGCTAAAGTCAGGGGGTTAAGTAAGGTCTAGTTAGCCGGGCTCTGAATTACGACTGAAAGGGTTAAGGAAAACACAAGGCCTCCAACCCACCTGTCCACAAATTACTGCTACATAAACATGAAGGCTGAATGTCTGCATGCACATGCATAAGGTAGATTTACGTAGGTGGTCAAACTTCCTCAATTAATAAACCTGAAGCAGACAGAAGAATTGTGAGTGTGAGCCAAAATTATCTGACAGCAATGACCATTCTATTCAAACAAAATCGCTGGATTATTTTTTTAAGCCAAATCCTGAGTTTATGCTGTTGGGAGAGAAATGGTGACACGGTCGAGTGATTTTGTTAAGTTTGTGATGAGACTGAAAGAGTAAGAGCCTCAACATAATTCAAAGACTGCCATTTTGAACTATAACAACAGTGACTTTGACAGACTTCAAGAATGTTCTTCCACAGGATAAAATGAAAAGTGTTAATATTGTTTTTTTCATCATTTTTAATGATACAGTCAGTGGGTTATTTTAATGGATTTAGTTAATGCAGCAAAATGAATTTATTGTTGTTAATATAGGAATTTTACGTTGAGGGCTAAGAGGAAGCCATATTCATCTGATAATCGATCATAACACCAGTGTGTGTGTTATATTATTTACACTTTACTATCCAAATTTAATCCAAAAATAAACATTCAAAGCCAGACATTGATAAGCACTGCTGCCTCACAAAAAAACTTCATGGTTTTTCTTGTGATTTAGCATCTCAATTCTTGTAAAATAGTAGATGGTATTTTTTTTTTTTTTTACTGCAGCATAAAAATGTTACAAAGTAAACCGTTGGCAAGTTGGTAAAGTTATTAAACTACTAAAACTTAGTGTGTTGCTGCCAAATTAGCAGATATTGCCCATAAGCAGTCTTTTTAATAAAATCATGTTAAGATGGAAAAAATAATAAATAAATGTCATGCTTTTCCAGCAGCTGGATTGATGACTGATGAATATCTGGAGAATTAATTGGAAACACAGATGTCTGTTTTTCTATAATGGATTATTACCAAGCCGAGGCTGGGTCCAGTTTCTTAGCTTCTGACTGATAGATATAAGTAACTGACTTATATCTAGTGGTCAATTAGATATAACACAATTATCAGGTATTGTTTTTTACTCAACAAAAATTACTTTTCTAGTAATGCAGGTTATGGATTTATCGTTTTTTGTCTGTTTTTGGCAGCCTCAATACATCCGTCACTTTAACTCATTTTCTGGGTTGAAAACCTAATCCCACATACTAAGTCAAGCTGACGAGAATCAGCTGAAAGCTATATCTTCAATTTAAAATAACTTGTCAGGATAATGGTCCACTTATTTAAAGAATACCTAACAAAACAGAAATAATAATAATAAAAAAAGTAAGCAAAATCAAATTTTTGTGCAAGAATGCTATTTACATTTCAATTTGCTGTAAAATGAAATGGGAAGAACATTTGCAATTCATGACCAGTACAACTCCTTATCGTTTCCATTCTCACTCCGATCCCTAGGATTCCTCTGTGTTAAGATGTGGTTGCATCCGTGTTTACTCCCCGTCTTCACCGTGTTTGGATACGATGGTCAGACAGGAAGGCGGCCAGCCTGCGGTCAGCATGAGCCAGTTCTGAAACATCGCAACTACGTGTGAAGAAGACTTGGTGACATCACTTCCATGGGATAACCTACTATGGTGGATTTATATATGTGGCACTACTTAATAAAACATTATTCTCTATTGGAGACGCATAAGTGTACGCTGAAGTCTTACGGCTGCTAGGCTCATGATTTTTTATGCTTTTTGGAACAGAAATGTCCAAAAATAATAAAATCTAATTAACGTTTTGATTGGCATTTATTTAAGCTTTGGGTTTAAGTATTTATGCGAGTGTGTTTGAATGCATGGATTTGTGGTGTGTGGTCTTATTCACATCACACATAATGTGCCCCCTCTTCACTGCTGGGCCAACACTACTTCACCCAGAGACACAATTAAGAGCCCTGGCCCAAAAGCAGGACTGAGCGGGTGGATGGTGAGATGTGGCAGGCTTACTGAGCAGTTTCTTTCCCCTCCACGTCTCCATTGGCCCCCTTGGCAAGATGCAGAAGGCCCCCAAGATGTCAGCTTGCAGCAAAAGTCCAATCTGTTTCAACACAGTTGGCTGACTGCAAGACCTAAAGAAATCACAACATGTAACATCTCTGCTTGCTTTGCACTGAGCCATGCATGCTCACACAGTGGGAAACAGGAAGGCCTGATCAGCTCAGCAATTCATGGGCGTTCAGGTGGTCTGTGTGTGCAGAGGTGCTGGACTCATGGGGTGTGACCAGTGATTTTCTCTGGTGTGGGCTTTTCTTGGAAATTACAGAGAAAATATGTTGTTCCTTTCAAAGACAGAGCTGGGCAGTCTATTTAATAGTCTTAAATTGACAACACATGCTTGTTCTTATTGAACATTTGTTGAAAAAAATTCATACGTATGAGAAAAGCCATGTGTTTATGATGCTTCATAGCAGTGACTTTTAAACTTTTTATAACACGCTCTACGAAGGTAAATACTAGGTTTACTGCCATCTTTAGAGACAACAGATGAGCAGCTGGACTTAAGAACAATCTCATTTGGAGGTTTCTAAAAATATCTAACGTAGATGCCTTTTGATAGCCACTATAAAAAATATATATTTATACACATTTAGCATGTTAATAAATCTTTTGAATACAGTACTATACTAGGTAATGATAGATTTTCTGTGTTTGTCGTAGTGACAACCAGACTTGCCGATGGACAGCAGTGGTGATAGAAACCATTAGAAGGCCTTTACGGTTTGCATGTCCTTAGGGGACGCATGAAGCAGCTGAAACGTACCGGGTGTCCAGAAGGACTCTTGCTTCTATGGTTTGTGAAAGATGACTTAGCAGATGTGAAAAATTATTACTGTACTTATTTGAGTGCAGAGAATTGTTTCTACAATCTTGGACAAGTCATCTAGGGAAAGTCTATTTCAGATTCCCTGGTGTCAAATGAGATCATATAGTTAGTGTATTGTATTTTCTTCAGTCAAACATTAACCCCTGACCTTTTTACGCTTATTTTGTTGGAGACAGTCTGTTCTCACACATAATGCACACTGGGCAATACAAGAAATATCTGTAAAAATGCTGATGAGTGTGTTTTTATAACTCTTTTAGGATGGCGCCAGTCTGTTTCCATGTACTGAGCAAACAAACAGATTTACAAGCAAGATATGTTTATGACATCTCTTTTCAAGTGTGTAATCTATAAATTGTAGCTGTGAAATGTATGTTTTATTTGAAACCTTTGGTTATGTACAATGTTTTTTTAGAGAGAAAACCCACTTAAGTCTTTCTAAAAAAAATACCTGACATGATCAGTTTTATGTTACAATGGAGAGGAACGAAGAAAGAAAACTCCTTGTGCAAATGGATGCATTTTTGTTTAGACTTCCTAAGTAAATTTCCTTATTTCTACATGTATCTAATTGGCTCTTGGTGTTCGACACCCAGGTGACAGGTGTTTGTGTTTCCCAATGTAGGTTTATTTAGGCTTTCAAATATAGACTTCATCCCCCCGCCAATTCCAACTTCGTCACATATACCAGGAGGGAAGCATCATTCAAGTGACTCACTATCTGTGCAGTTCAGGAAGTCTGCAACACAAATTGGCCGTCTCACAAAGACCCAGCTGTGAAATTACACAACTTCTCAAGTAGCTCCTCAGCTGCCATGACGTCTCAAGTTGCTGTTAATTCTTCCCCCTCCACCCTCAGTCTCCACTGTCCCAAACCGGTCTTATAAAATCGGGAATCATAAATCCGTCACTGTGATAATTTCAAGTGTCCTCAGTGTGTCCATCATACAATGACAAGTCCTAACAGTATTTCAAACATTTTGCATATTACTAAGACAGTAACTTTTAAGATGGAGCTGAATGTTGATGTGTTCTATTGCTGCAAACTTGCAACAAATAAAATGCAATAATATTTATAGTGTATTAAACATACAGTCCACTAGGAAAACAGTTCTAAGTCCTGGATTCAAGTGGATATGAAAAAATAACATAATGCAGTGTTTAACTGTTCAGCTAGATGCTAAATCAAATGCTCCCTTCAGTTTTTGCACAATCTCCAGTTATTTCACCACATTTAAATGTCCATAAAATGCAGATAATTCAGAACGTTTCCCTTTCCATCAGTGAAAAAGGTGAAGTTTTTGTTAACTGGTATCTTTTTATTTTATAAGTGGAAGTGAAGTAATGCTTGAAAAAATTTCAGTTTACCAGGCGACTATGATGAAATTAATTTTATTTCATACTAAAGAAAATAGGTTTCAGGATTCCAGTTCAATCTGTTTTCCAGTGAATTAGGAGAGGCTCTGTTGGTAGTCTAGTTTATATGCATAGGGCTGCATCAATTTTTGTATTCTTTGAAAGGTTTTGACCTGCTTATGCCAATTTTATTAGGATATATAGACACATACTCATGACTGTTCTCTTTGTGTGTATTTTTATCCATTCATCTATTTGTGTCAGTCCTCAAAAATATAAAATAAACACCATGACTACCACTGGTGTTCAGTGTATTTGTCAAACAGTATTCATACTTGAGTAAAGAAAGAAACTAACCATCAAATGAACCAATGGCACAGTTTAGATTTTATTGATAAATAAAAGTAAAGCTGTATAGCAGGTGAGTTACTGACTTCATAAAAAGCTGCTAACAAGCTCTAATTAGGTGGGACACCGCAAACATAATGTTATGTGACACTGGAGAAATAGGGCGAGTTTGTGGGAAAAACTTAGCAAATACAAATAAAAACACACTGAAAACTAAAGCATCTGGAAATAGCCGCCCCTCAAAGGAAGCATAAATATCCCCATAAAGCCAAATTCCCTAGAGCAGAAAGATGTCATAAATATAAATTTCACTGGCACTTTCATTCACAAGTGGCTCATTTGACCATCTTAATGCACTGTTTATGTGGTAACCATATACATTTGTGGCAGAAATAATAAGAATTGAACAAGAGCAAACAGCGCATTTTAGGCACGGTGACGTTATTCCAGTTTTGACTGAGCGAAGATGATGTGTTTGGTAGAGACCTTGAAGAAGATGACAGAACCAAAAGCCTCATTTGTGGTGATACTAGAATGAAGAAAACAGTGAGACACAATTGAATAAAGAAGTTGTTCTTCCTTTGTAAAATAAATTAGCAAAAGCTGTTTTGTGCTATTGACGGTTAGCGAATTCAAGACTTACAACGTTAATGAAAATTGGTTTTATGTATTGTTGATTTGAGAATGACATTTCTTAAATCTATACCGAGAGCGACGGCATTGCAGGTTAGGTCGGAAGCAGCTTGTTTTTGTTGATGAGTATTTGAAAATATAAATACCATTATGTTGATTTTGTTCAGTAGAATTGAAACATCTGGATTTATGTTGCCCTCGTCTCAAAGTAGATGCAAATGTATTAGAGCAGATGATAGATTAGGATTTAATTCCCTGTTATCATACTTGTCAATGAGGAATTTATGCAAATCCCCCAAAGAGGGAGAAGGTTGGGGAAGTGAGACGGTTTTGACAAGAGATAAAAATCAGCTGGCGCCTGTTGAGGACGTGCCTCTGTACAGTATGTCCCGTCACTGCCGCGGACAAAGACTCTCCCCTTTCACACCTCAATAAAATATTTCTGTCTTTATACTCCATTTTTTTTTCTTTTGCTGTTGACAACATCATCTTAAAAGTGATCAAAGGTGTGCCATAAAAGATTAGCAGGAAAAATCCTCGCATTATGTTACATAAGCAGCTTCTTTGAGGCTTCAGTTCTAGATGTCAGGTTTTCCCTCGCCATTTGCCTGTTACCCCCGCTGTCAGTTTTACCAATCCGTGGGACTGCAGGCTTCTTCTGTTACCACCTCTCCCGTCTTTTGCATGTGATCTTTACAGTGGTGGAAAATATATGGAAGCATTTTTTTTTTTACTGTCTGCTCAGGAATTTGTGTTGTACCTCAAGAGAATTGGATTGTGCTTATTGATAAAACCCTAGCTAAAAATGCTCTCCATTGCCTGGCTTGTGTCCTGCTTAGGCTCTGGCACCTGCTTGTGGCTGTGCATAGACACCCATTGTTAAAAGGGTTAAGCCCCAGTAAGCAGGTTCAACCAAACTAAGGTGAAGCCACAGTTTTCAGAAACATGTCATGGGAGCGCGCTGAGGTGTAAGTGCTTGGTAACTCTAGATTTTTAATTACAGACTGTTGGTTTGATAAGAGGTCACGCCTTTCTGGTAGTCTGTTTGCTGAGTCAGGAACTTTGTCGCCGAGATTAAATAGATTTCTGAGAATTGCTAATAATTCAACATACCAGTCATCCTGTCTTTTGTCCTGAAGGTCGGAGCCATGAAACTGAATCAGATTTCACAGTCTGCTTCATGAGATCATGTACCTTCCTTTGGATTTAATTCATCCATGTAATTTAATATGCTTGCTTTGTCTTTACTTCTGAATGTTCTTGTATTTCCGGATTTTGCAGTTTGACTGTTCAACGCTTTCTTAACTTATAAGAAGCAGCTACAAACATTTTGAACCCTAACAAAGCAGCAAACTATTGTCTTCTAAATGAAACATGGTGCAGTCTTACCCAAAAGCACATCCTGAACTCAGAGTTTCTTTCTAATGTAGAGTTGGAAAGATGAACATGAAGTGTATTTTTTGCAGGTTGGCACATATTAATCTCTTTTGTAGTCCATCATCAAAGGTGTAGCTTCTTCTCACGTAGTGAAATGTATTCTTCAGACAAGAATAATAGTGCTGTGGTTTGTTGTAGATGTCCGAGTTAAAAGTATCAAGAGCTCAAACGATTTTTTTTTTCTCAAGATTTACCTCAAAAAAAAAAAAAATACAACAGTCAACCAATTTTTCATTGTCATTATTTGACTCTACAAGCCACATTTCTGCAAAAACTGCCAAATTCAATTCAGGTGTAGTTTGTAACATGCAGAATAATAAATCATTAAAGATTTTTCTGGGTTTTAAAAATAAAATATATCTGCCCAAACACAAGCTTGCATTTTTTTTTTCTGGCGGGATGTTTGGGGAGAAATATTCAACTGCATTGTTTGTTTTTATGATACATTGTAAAATTTCTAAAGATAAAAATCTACTTTAAATTGTCATGTTTATACAAGCATTATTTATTTATGGCAGTATGTTACTCAGCAAACCAGCATACAAAGTAAGTGTGTAATGAATTTAATGAGCCATTTTAATCCCTTTTACTTTTAGGTTGAACAATTAAAAATTTTGTTGTTACAATGTATTTTAAGTAACTTTCAAATTTAAAACCTTTTATTATTTAATATAAATCACAAACCGCATATAAAAAAAAACTATAGAAATTGATTTTTCTTCTAACTTATAAAAATGCCGTGTTGTCAATGCTACATTATCAGAAAAAAAACCCACATTAAATAAAAAATGGAATTCAATCTTGAATCTCATCCAGAATTTTTCCATCATGCCTTATGAACTGGGATGCTTATCTATGGCGAAGCCAACAATTTTGTATAAGAAAATGGCAAACTCAGTCAGATAAGAAGTCACTTTTGCAGTCGATAGCAATCTGCAGAAAATCAAACCAGTCTGTTGCAGTTTTCCTTCTCACACCAAGAAAAGTCACCAAGCAGCTCAAATATTGTATCTCAGGAAATGTTGAAGAACAATTTCCTTGAAGAGTAATACTAGAATGCACGACTTTGACTCCCGGAGGTTTGGGGCCGCCACCGCTGGGCCGTCCCAGTTAGATGGAACTTCCCTGCTGAGCCTGACCCAGCCTGAAAAGCGGATCACCCAAAGGGAGCTGGAGGAAGACGTGGTGGAAAAGAGAGACGAGAGTTTGCACGCAGCCCTGAGTGTTTTGTTATGCTTGGCATGTATGTGTTTCACCTCCAGTCTCTACTAGTTTGCTCACAAGTGATTTGTGTTTTAGGGGAAAAGGGAAAATAGGAGGACTGATATTTGAAAGACTATGATGTGTGTGCAAAAAGCCAGTGATGCAGAAAATGCAATGTATTCTATGAGTTAGTGTAAAATCATTTTAGGAGACTGATTGCATAGTTTGTTGACAAAGATAATTCTTACTGCAGAAAGGTTAACATTGCCAAATTATTTCCCATGTTTGGTTACGTTTTTAGATACATTTAGCTAGCCTAATGACTGAACACATTACATTTTACCAGATGCATCAATGATATGAAAAATATCGGTTTTTGTCATGACAAAGGTTCTCAAAAGTAAAAACACTAGAATTCATTTTTTTTATCTACTTATGATTTTTAATAATTTTAATAATTTTAAAATGAAATGTTAGTATCTTTCCTGCTATTTAATAAATTAAATAGCAGAATTTGCTATTTAATAAATTAAATAGCAATGAGAATCAGAGAATAAAAAAATATATATATAAATTCAGTCCTCAATGTCAGAAGCGAGGCTGATCTTGAATCATAGTAAAAACAAAAGAAAAATGAAATGGGGCAAACTATTTATTTATTTATTTATTTTTTTTTTTTTTACAGAATTGTTAAACTAAGAGAGCTTAAAAAGGTAGACCTTAAAAAAAGCATGTTTGACAACATTTGTGGAAATCTACGTTTATTGTAAAATGGGAAACAAATGCACAAAACAGCCGAGAAACACTAAAGTAATGAAACACTTATGTTAAGCAATACTAACCTATCTAATTTAGTGTATCAAATATTTGCTTGTATAAAAATATTTGTCTCTGAGAAATATACTGATTGTGACTTTTGCCTTTGTGAATAAAAGTGAAGAGCCATTACTGCAGCACACTTTCTAGAATGGCCTTCCCTTGTTGGCTCCCAAGCAGATAGCACTGCTATAATCTCTGCCTTATCGGCTTGGAGCTTCTAACAAGCTGAAATACCTAAGCCATTTGTTTGATAGCTTATCTAGAGGGAAGGAAATGGATATGCAGAGCGGTCAATACTATTTGTAAAAAAACAAGCCGTATTAAACAAATGCCCCCACTGTGTATCATCATTATAAAACCAACAATTACTTTAAAACCCCAACCAATCTTCTGATTTTTTAAATTTATTTTAAAAGTATTTCTAAGCATCAATTTTATTATTATTATTATTAATTATTATTAGCATTTATTTATTTTTTTGCATTTTTAGTATTTCCTATAGAACACCTAAAAAGCAGAGCTAAGACTGAACTCTGCTTAGTTACTTTAAGGTATTTTTCATAATGTCTTCAGGCAAAATGGCCTCAGAGTCAGTTTAAATGACAATGAAACAGTGTGGAAGCAGAGTGTGATCCCTGTAGGTCAGTGCCCTCTATTTCCAATACCAGAGCAGGACCTATAATTAAGGTTGAATGACAATGGCTCATTTTGAAAGTGCTGACAAAATGTTACAACCTCACCTGAGTCTTTGGAGAGTCTAATGATGTGCTTAGACACCTGAGAGGGGTTAGGTGGCAGGTGACAGTCACAAAGCATGCATTAAATGGCATCCATCACATGCTTATTCCATCCTTACCAATGCAAAGTCTCTATGGCAACACTTATAAAAACAACAGCAGCTATTCAAACTATAATCAAATTAAACTTATGTTGTCAGTAACATGACTAGTTTGAGAAGTAAATCAAGATGCAAGATGTGGGAATCAAGAAACTGAATCCTGCATTGTCATGTAGTAAGACTTCAAATGTCCATGGCAATTAGGAAGGTATTAATTTATCCACATAATGAAATAGTGAAGCATTGGCTTTGTTTTTATATAGAAACTCTTGGTTAACATGCTACTTCCTAACATATTGGACAATATCTGCATATGTCCTACCCGTTTTTCTATTTCGGTTTGTCAAAATATAAAATCAGACAATACCAGTATATCATCTGCATAAGGCGATAGAAACTCCTAAAAGATACATTTTAATCCATAAATTGATGTGCTTTTCTTCCAGTATGATATTCTTTTGAGTATGAGTCACTCATCAGATAAATACACTTGTATGCCTTTTAGTCAAAAGATGAGAACCGCCATAAATGTGAAAAATTTCCCTCATTTGAATTTTTATGTTCTATAGCTACAACTCATTTGCAAAGCTTACAATGGTTGACACATTTAAAAACAAATGCAAAATAAATATATATGCATAGGTAATAAAATCAATTTTAGACAAATCTAGTATTCAGTTGCAGAAATATTAAATTTGGAAAGTAGGAATATTTATAATTTATTTACAATCCATATAACTATATTCCAGCTTTTATTTGGTCAACACATTTCTGGTAGAATGCTTTAAGTGTTGTGATTTAAATGAATAAAACGAGTATGTGTTGTTAGTTGTAAATCTTTAGTCTGTGATGGACTTTTGCACATTAGAGTCTAAACCACACCTCGGAGACAGTTTGGCTGTAAGTGTGAACTGCTCCCTGGCACCACAACACATAAAATGTCCCATCTGCTGGCTCCGGATGATGTCAGTGTAGCATCTCGGTCCACAGACAGAGACACCTTTCATAAAGAAGCTATGTGCGCTCAGGTCTGGTCTACGTAATGGAATATCCGGTCCTCCTTCCCTCCAACCTGTTTCGACGATCAGGTGAAAATGAGACTCTTGTTGTCACCTCCAGTTGGTCTAAAAATAAACTCGGTCTGATTAGTTGCCTAACTTCCCCTTCTTGTTACCGTCACCTGCTGCTGCTGCAGTTTACTTCCTTATTGCTTTATTCCCCACCACAGCAGTAATAACCACGTTCGTACATATTTGATTATCGGCCGTTATACTGGACACTCACTTTGCACTATTTGACTTTGTTTTTTTTTGGCAGATATCTGGCTCCTTTTCTCTTGTTTCATTATCCTCACAACTTAGCCTGGCTCTTTTCAGCAAGTTCCATTTGTTGGAGGACTGATGAAAAGGGCCATTCTTCCTACACAGCCATGGAGACACAAGAAATACCAAGTTAATGAAAGAGTGATGATATCCAATCACCTCTCAGAGTTTAGCACCTGCATGAGAGCAACTCGCTAAGTCTTTGCAATGGATGCACCACAGATGTAGACTACTTCCTGTTAGCCGTGTGCCACTCTCTGTGGTTAAACGTTTGATACCAGGTTGTTTCAGGAGAAACAGGAATATCTTGTGTGGTCAAGCAGATCTAGCCCTCTTAGCTCTTCAGGATTTCAGCATTAGACTGCGGCAATAGGATTAATGTACTAAGAAAGGGTAAAATGAACAATGGCATATTTCAAGGGCTTTAAATAAGTGTCTTATTACAATGGGGATAGCCAGGTCTATTCTTGGTAAAGCTCATTTCAGAGCAAAATAATTTGAGAAGGTCAACAACCTATCTTTAGAAACTTTTTACTACATTAAGAAATCCAAAATTAACATTTCAGTCTTGACAATTTTCATTCTAGTTCCATTATTAGTCAAGGGAGTGGTTCCCATAATCCCCACTGGCCACTTTGGGTAAAATAAACTTTCCCTTATTTCTGCTAAACAATAACTTAAATGTAAGGAATAAAAAAAAAAACAACTTATTTTGCAGGAGTGCCTCATCTGTACAATTGCTAGTGATCATATAAATTTGATAACTGTTGCAACAAAGATTTATCAGGTTGGAGTTGCAATTACCTTTTCATATATTGCAAGGTTACCTTGGATAACTTTTTTCACTTGATAGGCAAAGCAAATTTGTAAACCACCTTTTTATTGACTCGGGTTATCTTTGTGTGATATTAAAATTAGTTGTATGCTCTTAAACATGTAGGTGTGACAGAAAACCAGTACAATTTTATCATTTTTTTTCCTCCACATGATTGTTGTCCTTACTCTTTCAGGTGAGCCGCTGTGGTTCTGTGTGGGATGTCAAGGAGGTGTGAGACAGTCAGCGTTGGGGAATGTGAAGCAAAATCTTCTGAGGGTGACAGGGCCTTGATAAGTCTTATTTAAACTTTACCCTTCACAAAATGCCATGTGTAAACAGTTGCCCGTGGCCAGAGTACTCTGATCTGGTAAAGCAAACATTAGCAGCCCATCCATCCATCTTTATGATACCATCATTTACAGTTCAACCAATGCGGTTTATGTTTCAGACATCATTCTGGAGAATTAGAGGTGTGGAAACACCCGGAAGGAAGAATTAGTCAGTTTTGCTGAAGAATTTTGACAGTTCTGCTTTTTGCAGGCCTCTGCCATGTCTAGGGCAGTTGGTTCAAGTTGTGGAAAGTCTCAGAGAGGTGCTATGTGAGTGGTCAAAACCTTTACACTGGCTTCCCTCCACTATTAATAACCAAGTAAGGGTACTAATATACATACTGTAAAATAGCTCGACAACTTCAACAGTGAAGTTATGAATGAAACGCTGTAATTAGGATTCACTCTTTAAAAAACAATACCTCAAAGAGAAAAAAAAAATCTTTACGTAAGAGATCTAGAATATGAATTTTAATCATTGTCACAGATATAGTTTATGCTGTATTTGCGACAGAATTTTTGGTTTTGCTTCTGATTTTCTGTACACATTTCAAAAAAAAAACTAACGAAACTATACTGACACCTCTGAAATCAACACGTAAAAAGAATCACGGTCTCTTCAAACTTATGCAGTGGAATCTGCGAGGTGAAAGACATGATTTGGCAGTTTACCCCCAGTGTTTGCCTCAAAATTTTGACGCCAAGGCTCGAACTCGAGCTGAGAAGTTTCCCAAGACCTTCGCCTACAGCCGGGAGCTCCGTGTAAGCTGTGAGATTCGCGTCCACCCCTCCTCCCCTGGCCATATTTAACTGGAATACAGTCCGTGGGCCTACTCAAACCTTCTGCAAGTCAGCGGTGTGGAGGCGAGAACATGCCCAGCCACACCTCTGATGCCTCAGTGCCGGCCGTCACAGGGTTTCCTCTACTGCAAGTTAAGACCAGTTGGCTCAGAAATCAAAGGAGCTATTCTTGAACCTCCCAAAACACATGTCATTCTAAAACTTCAACAAACACCTTTTAACTTTTTCAGACTCTATCAGATTTATCACAGCCACAAATTTTCAAGTAGTTTCACTGATATTTTAGACATAGATCAACAAAAGGAAGCACAGCATTTTATAGAAAACAGATTTTTATATAAAATATATATAAAAGGAAAACAGTAATGTACATCTGTATGCATGTTCTCTGAGAAAATATTTTGAAAAAAAAAAAAAAAAGCCTTTTATTGCAATTATAGCTGCAAATATTGTGAGATATGTCTCTGGTTTTGCAGTCTGGAGTGTGAAATCTTTGTCCATACGTTTTTGCCATATGGCTCAAACTAAGATGGAAGCCTCGCTACACTATGATGCCGCTACCACCATGTTTTCACGGTAAGGGTAACTTTTCAACCACCCATGTGCCGTTTTGCATGTAGACCAAAACATTTTTTATCTAATCTGACCAAAGTACCTTCTTTTACAAGGTTGCTTTGACTCCAACGTTAAATATGACTTACCTAAACTTATGTCTGCTGCAGTCTCAATTTGTGCCAGCAGGACTGTATCGGTCAAACATGTAAATCAAGATTTAGTAATAAAACAGTGAAACATTTATAGAAACTTTTAACAACTTCCTTGTATAAAGGCATTTCAATTTAGTTTTTTTTGTGTGTGTGAAATCAGTTTGAAAAATTTACACTTTTTCAATTTAAAACAGTTTTATCTCAGTGAGCCTATATCTGAGATACTTTTCACTGCGTGTTATTCATCTTTAGCAAACCGGACATGATCCTACATAACAAACCTGAGGAAATATTTTGTTTGAGTAATGTCTCATGTCATTATCTGCTGATATACCCCCAAACTTGTTTTGCCAACTTATAAACTTGACGGTGTTCAACATCTTTTTCATTTTCTTGGCTTTATTTGAAGTCATAACTCAGGGTTTGATCCGGTTTCTAAAATTGAATATGTGGATTAGAAGGCCTAAACTCTTACAACAAAGTCTCTTTTGTATGTAGAAAACAAGTGTTGGAGCAAATCCAGAGGAGCTGATTTTAGTGTCACAACAGTTTTTATTTTATTTTATTTTTTTAATTCATGTCTTAAAATTATTTAATATTTTAACTTGTTTGGGAACATTTTGAAAAAAAAAAAGAGCTTTTTGATTCTTAGTAATTTTAATCGTCAATGAACAACTGTTTTTACATGAAAATAAAGTATTTTGTATTTTTTTTTCACCTGTTCCGGTACCCTACTCTTTTCAGCAATATAGAAAAATATAAGTAAATGAATAAAATGTCCTCTCTTTATCATTTACTACATTCTCTTACCATTAAATGTATTCTTATTCTTCACTTTTTCTGTAATTCTGACTTCAATTATAACTGGACGGTTTACAAATGGATTTTTTTTTATCTAATAAAATTAGAATAAACGACTGTTGGATGAAAATATCAGTTTCTTTTAGTTGTCTTTATACTTGGAAAAACAACAACAAAATAAAAAAAAAATTTGGAGGCTTTTAAATGTAAAACTCACTTTAGTGGCTTGATAACGAAAGCAGTGCTTACTGATAAGTTTCTGGACTGCTGTCTCCCCCTATTGGTCAGTTTTGAAACTTTCCCCCTCGTTGCTCCCTCGCAGCTCTATAGTGTCTGACAGATCGTTCTGTGCAACACAAGGTTTACACAATATCACTTAGTATATAATCAAAGATAAGTATGTAGCATAAATCATATTAGTCCACCAATTTCAGAGAAGCAGGACGTTGATATTTTAAGGATATACGTGTCAGATATTGTTGACACCTTCTCTAAGAAAGATGCTTCAGAAATAGGCATGCAGTTATTTGCTAAATAAACTGCTTGCAGGTTTGTAATTTATTCTAACAGGTTATGCTAAACTTAAGCTTTTACAATATGAATTGTTTGCTGCTTCAGTTCATTCAAATGCTTTTGAATTAAACATGAAATTATTGTAAATATTAAAATTTATGATCACCATCATGGACAAGTTTAATAAGAAGCACATTTTCATTCCAAATTGCCTATTTGGTAAAGATGAGGCTGTTTTAGTTTTTTTGTCGTAAATTTAAACTGAAGTTCATTTTAAAAGTTTTCTATTCTTGTTCCACGTTATTTGTTTATATACATATATATATATATATATTTTTTTTTTTTTTCAAAGTTGACCTTTGATTATGTATTAAAATGAGACTAAAGCTCACACGGTTACAAAAAAGAAAAGGAAAGAAAAAGAAAAGAAAAAAAACGAAAAAAAAAAACGCCTAGTTACGGTTGGTTTTCACTGTTTTTTGCTCCAAGATTTGCTCTGAGTAGGATTATGTCCCCGCCCCTTGAACGCCCCACCACCACCCCTGCCCAATCATTCTTTACCCTCAAACATAAATTGCGGCATCGCCGCCTTGGTTTGCAGACGCTTCGAGTATCCATCTTGGGAGATGAGTTAGTTTCATTCCGTTTTAAAGTCACTGTTTCTCATTTGCGTTATTATTCACAAAATTGTAAGAAAGCTAAGGAGCTTGAAGACTTTTTTTTTGTGTGCTTTTTTTATTTTAAAGGATTCAAGTTTGCAGGTCAAGCTGTGCGCCCTTACAGACTGTCGCTGCAGTCTTTGGGCACATAACACTTGGATTAAAAAAAAAAAAAAAGGTCTTTCTACTACTTTTTTTTTTCAGTGCGAGCAGATAGTCTTTAATTTTTTCGCATGAATCTCCTCGACCCTTACCTGAAGATGACAGAAGAACAGGAGAAATGTCATTCAGACGCTCCGAGCCCCAGCATGTCTGAAGACTCAGCGGGCTCGCCGTGCCCGTCCGGCTCCGGTTCGGACACCGAGAACACCCGGCCGTCCGACAACCACCTCCTCAGGGGTCCGGACTACAAGAAGGAGGGCGAGGAAGAGAAGTTCCCGGTGTGCATCAGAGACGCAGTGTCCCAGGTGCTGAAGGGCTATGACTGGACGCTCGTACCCATGCCGGTGCGCGTCAACGGCTCCAGCAAGAGCAAGCCACACGTTAAGAGACCCATGAACGCCTTCATGGTTTGGGCTCAGGCGGCGCGGAGGAAGCTGGCCGATCAGTATCCGCACTTGCACAACGCAGAACTCAGCAAAACCCTGGGAAAACTTTGGAGGTGAGTTGGTCTTAAAACTCGAGGTCCTTTTCTGTGGCGCTTTTACGCACTGAAAGCGTGTGGCCGATTGCTCCGTAAAAGACCCTGCAGCTCTTTCTTGATGCAAGTTTTACATGTTAGTTTCCCTGGACCTTTGATATAATATCTCAATCGTATGTTTTTATTATTATTATTTTATTTTGGTCTACTTATTTATATATCTAAGACCACATTTTTAATTGCTTGCTGGTGGCTATTTATCATGCATTCAGAAACAATCTAGAATACACACGCTTACATAATTCACATTTTTGATTTGTGCCATGTTCAGGCTTCTCAATGAGGTGGAGAAGCGCCCGTTTGTGGAGGAAGCTGAACGCCTGAGAGTGCAGCACAAGAAGGATCACCCCGACTATAAATATCAACCGAGGCGGAGGAAATCTGTTAAGAATGGGCAAAATGAATCCGAGGATGGCGAACAGACGCACATCTCTCCGAACGCGATTTTCAAGGCGCTGCAGCAAGCCGACTCTCCTGCGTCCAGCATGGGCGAGGTGCACTCTCCGGGAGAACATTCGGGTAAGATTTGAAAGAAATGCTTTTACATATCACTTTGCTGCATTTTGCTAGGATAGATGGAAAATCCAACTGTTGTGAACAAGCAAACGCATCTCTTAGAATTATCTCAGCAGTTTGAGGGATAGGGTTACCCTAACTCCCCCCCATCTGGGTGCATTTAGATTAAATTGTCAGGACTGGGAGTGATAATTTGTTTTTAAAAGCCATGCGTCTAACTTTGCTTCTCTCCAACCAGGTCAGTCACAGGGACCACCAACACCCCCGACAACCCCAAAGACAGATCTTCCCTCCAGCAAAGCTGACCTGAAGCGTGAGGGCCGCCCCATTCAAGAGGGCAGCAGTCGGCAGCTCAACATAGACTTTGGAGCTGTGGACATTGGTGAGCTTAGCAGCGACGTCATCTCCAACATCGGCAGCTTTGATGTTGATGAGTTCGACCAGTACCTGCCGCCTCACAGCCACGCTGGGGTCGTTGGTGCAGCCCAGGCTGGCTACACAGGCAGCTACGGTATTAGCACCGCCTCAGTCGGTCAGGGAGCCGGTGTGGGAGCTCATGCTTGGATGTCCAAGCAGCAGCAGCAGCAGCAGCAGCATACTCTGACCACCCTTGGTGGAGCAGGAGAGCAAGGTCAACAGGGCCAGCAGAGAACCACCCAGATCAAGACAGAGCAGCTCAGCCCGAGCCACTACAGTGACCAACAGGGATCCCCGCAGCACATCACCTACGGCTCATTCAACCTACAGCACTACAGCCCCTCTTCTTATCCGTCCATCACAAGAGCACAGTATGACTATTCAGAACACCAGAGCAGTGCCAACTCTTACTACAGCCATGCAGCTGGCCAAGGTTCCAGCCTGTACTCCACCTTCAGCTACATGAGCCCCAGCCAGAGGCCGATGTACACCCCAATAGCCGACAGCACCGGGGTGCCCTCTGTGCCGCAGACCCACAGTCCACAGCACTGGGAGCAGCAGCCGATTTACACACAACTGTCCAGGCCCTGAGGAGCGCCAACACATCCACCCGAGACTGCTCCCCCTAACCCCCAACCCCAGTTGCCTTAATTTCATTGTTCTCGCCACATTGCCAATAGAAAAACACGACATGAACTTTTTTATAAGTTCTGAAATTTAGTCTTTAAATTGGCTCACAGCAGTGCCTTTTGTATTGGTTGGAATTGTGATTATATTTTTTTAGAAATGATGTTTAAAAAGTTAAATCCTCTGTGAGGACATAATGGTTATAAATATGATAGTATGTACTGTGTATGTGTTCTGCTCTTGTTATTCCCAACATATTCTGTGTCATGACCATCGTTGCTTGCTTAAAGGAACAGGGATGCCGGGTGAAAACACCCTCAGTGGCCTTTTTTTATTCTCTCTATAATGTATTTTTTTACCGGAAGTTTACCCACACCGCCATCTCACCTTAGCCTTCGTTCCGCTGTACATACGCTAACTTCAGTGAGATTCAGATCACGGGAAACGCAGGTTTTGGAGTAGATTAGAATTGTTGGCCGTGACGTTACCGTGTCATCAGCGAAGAGTCCAATGTTCTACTTCTTGTTTGGTTCAGCTAAAACTGTTGGAAACGCTAATAGCAGGTGCCATGTAACTCCTCTGCGGGCCTTACTGAGCTGCTAGATGTGATAGTGATGCTTGCTTTTTAACTGCCTTCAATACCATTAGTGCCTCTGAAGCCACAGCGGTGAGGCTTCACGATACGAAAAGACAGCAGCGCAGGTCGGATTTCCTGCTTTGATGAGATTCAGGAAGTGACCTTTGACCTGGCTCTTGCCAGTGTAAATCAGGTCTGAGCATGGTGTGCTTCTGCCAGATATTTTCTCCCTTCTTTTGTTTTCTTAATTTATTCTTTAGCATTAATTTTATTGGAGAATTATCATTTAAATTCAGCACAGAGGTGAATTTAGGTTGCTGTCATATGTGATGCAACATCGCTTATTTATCATTTGTAAATGTTTTCACATAATTCTCGATCTACTTGTGTACAGAATGCTTAAAAAATGACATGATGGGTCTTTCTCTTCAAGAAAAACTGGATGTTTTCTTCTTTCTTCTTCTTTTTGACTGGATGAGAAACGCAGCTGTAAAGAATTTTGCTGGATTCAACAGAATACTTTTTGTTTTGTTTTTTCTTTTTGAAAAGAGAAAGTTTTGTTCTTGTTTTATATTCTGTATAATTAGTTCTCATTTTTGTCATCTTAATGCAGTTTCCCTAGGTAAACATGGCTTTGTCTTAAAAGCTTATCTTTTGTATTATTATTATTTTTTGTTTGCAATAAAAGCAAAAGTCAGAAATAAGTTCTCATCTTAAGCTGTCTGTTTCTTTTGACATTGCTTTCTGTAGGGTGTTCTCATTAATAATATCAATAAGTTAATCACAGTAATTAAATGTCAAAAACTAAAATTCCCTAATACATTACCCACACAATGATGCATTTCAAGCATTTTTTGTTCTATTAATTTTGACCATTGTGGCCAACACTTAATTAAATACATAACTCCGTTTTTTTTTTATTTTAATATTATACAAGACCAACAAAGACAATATTTTTTTAACACAAAATTATCAGTTATTGGATAATATGACTTTGTGCAGCACAGTATGCATTTTAATTGTGGGGTTGCCTTTTTCATAAATTATTGCATCAGTGCTGCTTGGCATAGAGGTGAGGAGCCTGTCCTGCTAAGATGTTTTAAGAGCAACTTTCAACTTATCTGTATAGTTTGGTGTCTCATCATCCTCTTCATAACTGTATACAAATTAACTATAGAGTTTATGGCAGATGAATTTTTGGGCCAATTGCAGTGATATCATTGTAATAAAGGAATGTCTTAGTATTGTTGGCACAGTGTGCACATGTGCCACATGATACTGGAAAATGAAACATTTTTATAAAGCTTTCAGCAGATGGAAGCACGAAGGGTTCTTACATTCCTTGTAACACTACGATCATTCCTGTTACACATGCA
Source organism: Poecilia mexicana (assembly GCF_051168715.1). NCBI lineage: Eukaryota > Metazoa > Chordata > Actinopteri > Cyprinodontiformes > Poeciliidae > Poecilia > Poecilia mexicana. The sequence continues at coordinate 16,691,891 of NW_028263377.1, read as the reverse complement.
ACTTTTTTCATCCCATTAATATATTGTATATATTACATACATATTTGTAGCTTGAGCTGTCAGTTGTAATATTGTTAGGTCACCAGTCTTTCTTATTGATGCCTAAGTTAAAACATAAAATCCTTTTTATTGGTCTTGTCCTATTTTCTATTTTTTCTGAGAAACTCAATGTTGAGCTTTCATTGGCTCTGAGCCATAATTCTCAAAATCAACAGAATCAAATGCTTAAAGCATGTCACTGTGTTAACAATCTGTACTCTGACAGAGTATAAATATATGCTGTGCTAGTGTAATGTGTTGTGATGCACCTGCAAAATTCAAAGTGTGGAGGAAGTATTTTTCAGCGTCTAATGTCTGCTACCAATTCAATAAAGATTCTCCACTGCATTAAGAATTTTAACACACACAAAAAAAATGCTGTCTATGCAATTTTTGCAAAAGCAGCGCAAGTAAAGAAATCGATCATTATATTTTTTTTCTGACTTGTTGACAGTTAGCTGCAGACATTTTAGTTTAGGTTTCTGGCTTTGCAGACCATGAGGTCACAGGTCCTTTAGGGACCCAGTCCCATCGACAAGACGTATGTCCACACCCCTCCCTTCGCCTGTATACACAGCGGCTTAAAGAAACAAACTAGACGCAGCGTATTGTTTATTCCTCGCTGGCTAAGCAATATAGCAACAGAGCTGAACTTAATAAATCAGCCACAATGTAAACACAATCAGGTACTATAGGTTTGTGTTGAAATTTGAAATACATTTGCAGAGGATGCCTATTTCCTCATGTTTAATTTGCTCTTTTATTCTGGCTTCCCCTCATGTCGCTCTGATGACTAGACAGGATTTCCCAAATATCAGAAAATCAGGCTAGGTTAAGCTGCCGTTTATAACCGAAACATTGTCTTCATTCTTCCAAATATTAGAAATGATTCACATTAATTAATATCCATATTTAATGTTTTAGTGTAATTGTAGAGGGAAAAAAAATAGTTTGGCTTTTAAATGTTATCTTAGACAAATATTTCAGGATAGATTTCAGTTCCCTGTCATCTGTTCATGTCCTCCAACTAAACATCCAAAGAAAACTAAACATGATTGAAAATGGAAATCAGGTCATTTAAAAGCAATTCTTACTGGATTTGAACTAAATTTGGGCAAACTTAATATTAGTTTTGTCTATTTATTGTAATTTGGTAATGCATAAAAAATACCTGACTTTAACTTTGGTCAACTCCGCTTAATGCTGTAGAAGTATGACAACGCAATTCATGATAGTTGTACAATACTTTAAGGAAACATCGCTGGTGGCATGAGAAATTTCCCTGCCCTGTTTCCAGTGTCATCGGGCCTCACTCTGCTGTCTCTGGTTACAAAGGAGGACAACTTCCTCCTCTGACAGTGAAGAGCAGACGGGGTGTGCGCAGCCCACCTCCCACGGAGACCCCCAGGGGCACATCCATCACTGAATCTCATGTGGCTCAAACCTGGAGCCACGCAACAGGGGCCTCGGGTCTTGTATGGCAAAAGGAACTCAGCTAGAGGCTGCCTCGGGCAAAAACACAGAAGGGGGAAAACTGAAAAATACCAAGTAGTCTTTTTTCTAAATCCTGCAAAGACAGGAATTTTACTCATGACTGACGTGACGTAGAAGAATTCAGAACAGGATTTACTCTTCAAACCTGAAACGCAGTCTGAGTGACACCATAAGGAGGAATTAGGAGGCCACCTATAACTTGAACTATGACATTTGAGTTTGATGAGTTCTTGCTGCAATATATTGTTATACGACAACCCATTATGCTGTCTGACCTGTCTCCACGAGGCATTTATGGTAAGACAGCACCAACCGGTCCCTGACAAAACATATTGCGTGAAAGTTAAAATGTACCCAACAATTCTTTCCAAAACTCAAGGAAAAGTTTTTGTTTATTGAAAAATTGGGCATTTGTGGTTACAGTTATATAGAACAATTAAAACAAGCTAAGTTAGGATATGCTTTACTTGCAGTGCTGAAATGTTTGAAAGGCTTTCTACTTGCACAGACTGTTTTAAGTCAAGACCACAGCATTTCAGAGCAATCAAGACCTGGCATTTGACTTGGCATAGGCCTTTTCGTTCCTCAATTCCCAGCTAGTCCTCAGTGGGTTTCCTTCACAGATTACTTCATATGTTCCTCAATTACATTGAATTTCTGAGGTTCTACTGAAACAAAGAGTCCCCAAACCACGGCACATCCACCTCTATGTTTTACTATTAATCTGAGTCCATTGTCCCACACTGGTTTATTCCAAACTTTTTTTTTCTATTTTATTATCAAAATAATTTAAACTCATTTATCCAAAAACCCTAATTCCAGAAGTTGTGTTCTTTGTTTACATTCGCTCTAGAAAACTTTGTGTGGTCTTCATATTTTCTTATTGACAGCAACATTTTTTTTTTCCTTGTACGCCTTAACGTGAAAATTAAACTTCCACAGTCTCTTTTTAATTTTCACAGGTAACCACTTTCACATACATAATGGCAGGAGCGTGCTGTTGGCCGTATGGTGACGTTTTAAGGATTTTGAAGACTTCCTTCATCATCTTGCAGGCTAGATTGAGCTTTCTTACAAGTCCAGAGACGGAGTATGTTGCCTTTAATATTTCTCTCTTCCCTGCTGTTACAGACTTGCTTATGAGGACATTTAGATTTTTTTTTTCAAACTGTTAGTGTTTTTTTTTTTCAGATATTTTTTAATCTACACAAAATCTGAACTGATGGACTTTTCCATTGAGTTTCATCATACAAAAAGGTCTTGTCAAAAGGTTGAAGAAGACATCATCGTGGCTTTCTCTCCATGAGTCTATGCTGATTCACTGCTTCTCTGCAGACACATAAACTCGTTATGAGAATCAGTCAGTTAACACATTTGTTTTATCCATATATTACTGTAGGAAATTCGATCTGATGACTTTTCAGATCTTTAAAAATATTAGGCTGAGTATGCAAAACACATTTCTATATAATCTTTTAATATTTTCAAAGCAAAACCAAAATAGAAGTATATTGCTAAAGAAAATGTTCCGGCCCTCTAACTTCAGCTCAGAAAGTCTTGGCAGCAACAGACTGACCGGAGTGGTGTACGGATCGAGCCGTGCTGTGATGGGGTTCGCTCCTCACTGAACAGCAGGAGTGCCCTGATGAATGTTTCCAAAGAGGATCGGAAGCAGGACCAATTTTTTCTTTCTTTTCTACATTTTTTTTTTTTTTTTTTAAGCAAGCCATTCCATGGGCAATTTTCCCAGGACGACCCCATTATTATTCTGCAGAGATGTCTGCCCCCTCCAAACCCTATGGGTGGTCTTTTTGAAGGCAAAAAGGAGAGGAAAAGAAAAGAAAAAGCTAAAAGAAAAAAATCTAGTGATACATCCATGGTGACTGAACCACTGCAAAGTACACAAGAACGTCAAGAACTAAGCCAGCACAATAGATTTAATGTAAATAGCGTAACAACTGCAAAACAAATAAGAAGATACATTTTTATTTAAAAAAAAATATGTTTCAGACATCATTTTTAGTTTGAGTTCTTACTGATTTTGTGAGCATTTTTTTTCTCTTGCATTCAGTAACAATGACAATCGACACACACACACACATGCACACACACACTTGCTTCCAACTCATGCAGTCCATAAAGTTCTTTCCTAAACCAACAAGACACATCCAGAGGAAACCCATGCTAAATCATTTGGAAAGACAAGCTTACTACAAGCCTATCACCATGGAAGCTTTACCCTCAGCTCAAGAACTACTGTTTGAACAAATGGGGTGTAGATGGTGGACACATTTTATACTTCTTGAGTTGTATTAATTACCATGTACACTCGCAATCATGAAAATAGACACCTATCATAGTTTAGATGCACTCTTATGTATTTTTGTCTTGCTACTTTTTCGTATTTTGCTTTCCAATTGACCATTTTTAGCAGGGAAAACTTTGCCTCACGGCCATCAATCTTGCAACAGCCCTGATAGGGACACTGTCCTGTGCCAGGAGACCAAGCTGGGCCAGCCTGCTGGAAACCTTGGTGAGCTCTGTGCCTTTTGTCTAAGAAAGTGGAAGAAACCTGGCACCAATCCGAGGTCAGCGTCACAAAATTATATTACCATAATCCCATTAAGTGTGTCTGAGGCCTCATGCGTTCCAGCTTAGCCTGGGAGGAAGGTAAGCGAGGGCTGGCAGTGGAAGGTTTGCACTGAAACACACAGTCAATGAATCACTTAGGATAGTTATAGATATTAATACTTTAGCACTGGTGATATTTTTCCAAATTATGTATTATTAAGTAAGATCATTACCAAAACCACAAGTGAAACTTCATCATTTTAGAGGAAAAAAAAAATGTAATCTTCCACTGAGCATAACTGAACCCAGAGGCAAAAGCAAGATGATGGATCAACTGTTTTCGTCTGGAGGCTGTTTATAATCAAGGCTTCTCGTCCTTATCTTTATTATTCCTCCAGCTCTGGGAGAAGGATCCTCTCCAGTAATAATGTGATTTTCCATCCCAGTTTCCTTTTGACTCCAAGAGAAACATTTTGGCTGTCAAACCAACCACAGATGTAGTGGTTTGTCTTTGCTAATTCCCCTCGCTGTACCTGGTAAATCTCCACAGAACATATCCTTTTACAGTGCATGCGCCCAATAAGGATTCGTTGTCTCAGACACGTGGAGACATTTTTAGAACTTGAACCAGTCCTGCGTGGTTTGAGAACTGAACAACAGCCAACCTCTGCCATTATGACACATAAAAGCAGTTGTTTGTCGATCTCGGTATCATATTGATGAGTATTTTTTAACTACAGCCATTGCGTATTTCAATATGTTAAAAAGAGATGGTTATAATGATACAGTTCTTAAAGAGGCATGTTAACTTTCTGAGATTTGTGCTGTTAGAGCTTTGTGCTTCCTTTGACACAGTGGTTAATCTTATTTTCTTTTCTAATGTTTGAAAATAGCATCTAAAGCAATCTTTATTCAACTGTTTAAGTGACATAAAAATAGTTTAATTTAAAATTTCTGAATTAAACTCAAAACATTTATCCAGAAAACATTTTTTTTCCAACATTTTATTTTATTTTTTTAATGAAATATTTAGTGAAATAAATTCCTATCACCTAGGACTCAGGTGCTCTAAGCAAATGCTTGCGGATGTCCCATGAACCAGTCATGAAAATGAGGTAACATTGCCTTCATATGAGCAGATAAAGTCAGATAAATTACACAGCTTAAAACTCCCAGATTTTAATTCTACAGCGGTTTAACATTGTGATTTATCTCCACCGAGTTTATTCTGAGTTTTTGGCTTGAATTTCATTCATTATTTTAAGTGTGTGTTATAAATGTTGCATTGTTTTATTTCCACTTTGCTGTGCATCACTTAGTCCGCCTAAAACCTTGTGTGGTTTTAAATAGATACGTTGGTATTGGCATCAAACTGATTACCTTTATTTTTTGGAGACCTGTGCGTCGCTATTAACAGCATGAAAACTAAATGGAAGCTGATAGATTTGAGTGATAAAGCAACTTCATCTACCTGAACAGGAAGGTCAAAACAGGTAAGGTAAGTTACCCAGGAGATGCAAATGTTTGTAAGTTTGTCTTTTTCTGACCACGTATCCTTGAGTTGCCAGTCCTTGCGATGACTGATTATTGATAGCAGCTCAGTGACCACTTCTTTGCCTAAGGGCCCAGTTTCTCAAACATCCCTCCCCTGTGTTTGTCCATTCCATCCAGAGGGACAACCAATAAGGCCTGATCCCTTGTCTAAATAAGTTAATACCTGAACCAACATGTAAAAGTAAAGTTCAGGGCCAAATTCAGATTCCTGAGAAATGTGCGGTGGCTACCCTAGCAGTAAACAGATTAATTTCACCCACACAGTTCACAGAGAACTGAACAATATCAACTGATATGCAAAAAAAAAGCTGCTATTAGAATATCTTTTTTTCCTGTATATTCTATAATAACATTGTTTGTTCTGCTGCTTTTTTCTGTTTTCATGCCTGGCTTTGAGCATTTGACTTAATTACATAATCTTGTTTTATATAAGAAAAAAAAAGTCTTATTCATGTTATGTTGTGCCTGACTTTAATTCTAAAAAAAAAAAAGTTTCATTGCTTTGTGCATGAGTCAGTGTGAATGGACTAGACCTTTCTAGTCAAATTCTAATGTTGACTTTTCACAAATAAAGTTGTGTTCCTTCCTCGGTGCATTTATTAGTAGGCTCACAATTTTAGTTGGGCTTCTGGTTTGCTTCTCTTTGTGACTTGTGTTATTTTCTCTACAGGAAGTTTTGTGTGATCCAGGGCTTTCAACCTCATTGTGGTCAGAAGGGAGCCCTGTAAAAAAAAAAAAAAAAAAAAAAAAAAAACGGTGTAAAGGAGCATCATCTTTTTGGCTTTAGTTGAGTAATACCAGCATTTCACTGTATCTCCATATGGTCCTTGTTTTTCTCAATACTTGTTGGTTTATTTCTTTTCAGTTCTTAAAAGAAATAGCTTGGCTTACTGTTTCTAGAATAGCAAAAAAAATGTTCCTTTTCTTCATATTCATAGAAACAGAAAATTGCAGAGACAGCAGCTTGGGTGGGGTGAGTGTGCGTGTGCGTGCGTGTGTGTGTGTTGAGCGCATACTGGGATCTAAGAGATCTGCAACATGTTAAAAGCACATAATAACCTAACTACTTAACTAGTGCACAAAAAGAGAGAAAAAACAAATGCTAACATCCTTGGTTTTTGTGCCTTGTTCAGAATACACAAGCAGAGGAAATTGACCTATTCATCTGGGAAAAGAGTGTGTGGAAAATGCAGAAATTTGGTGCCAGTTAAGTGTCTTATTAATGTAGTCTAGATGAAGGAGAAACTTGAATCTCTTTCTTTAAAGTGGGATCACATTAAGGGGAATACATTTTTCTATATGTGAAAATCCTTGGATGGGTTCCCGTTTCCACTGTTTTTACCTACAAGAATTCATATTTGCAATTAAACTGCATAAGTCTCTCAATTGTTATCCATAGTTGATATGACTCAGAAAAACGAGCCCGCTGACGTTCTGGGGCCTCAGAAGGAATTGGAAAATATGCGAGATGTGCTTCCTAACCCTGGGAAAAATCAAGCACTCTCCTGATTTATGATGGCTGTGAAAACTTCAAAATTCTCTACCAGACGTGTCAACAAACATCACAGCGCAGGTCCAGTTATGCGTGTGCTCATGAGCGCAGATCCAACGAGTGGTGTTCGACACCTTGTTAAGGTTTTCCTCTTGTTCCCTGTGTGCGCTCTCAGCTCCTACACATCTTTTCCCCATGTGGCCTTTTGCACTTTAGGCACTGACCCTAAAACCCTGAAGATCACTTGAAGGAGCCCCCTAACAACCTCAGAAATCTGGTAACATTTGGTCTACAGATTCTTTTCTCAAACGCTGTTCCCATGAAGCTTACCCTGAAAACTTCTGTTACTATAACTTAGTTGGACCAGTTTTCAGCAACATCATTAATGTTGAAATGAATCGTAAAATGCTGTACAAGCTACTCTTAATGTGAAACACTAAAACAAATAGTTATTTACAACACCGGTTTTTTTTTTAAATAAAAAATTTAAAGGAATAGTTCAAGAGTTTTAAAGTAGGGTTCTATCAAAAGATTATAAGCTTTTGATATTATGCGAGCAGCAGATGTCTAGCTTGGCATCCACTTTCAGAATAAACTCTGATTATTTGAACTCATAGCCTGAAACTGACTGCAAGTCAAAGAAAGGAAGAGAGCAAACTGGACTGCTAGAACTCTAAACCTTCCCCCCATTTCAAAACCGTCACAGCAGGTAAAGCAGATGTTTATGATGTCCTTGTGTAATCCCCAATATCAGTTCAAGCTCCTGATCACTGGTTTTCTTTTTTTATATATATAATAATCACTGTGGAGAGTCCATGATAGAACACAGCTTCTGATTCCGAACTTTCCAAAACAAGTAACCTCTTTCTGTAGTTTTTCTCATACTGTGAACTGGAACCACATAGAAATATCTCACAAGCCCAAATATCACAGAGTCTTTACCTCTTATTCAAAGTACTCCATAAAAAGTGTCACATGAGAGCAACAAGCAGTGAGTTTATTTACAATTGATCAGAACATTACAGCGGATTTTATAACGTTGGTCTTGGCCCTTCTTAGACGAGCTACAGTCTCAGTCACCTGATGTAGATATATGCTAAATCAAGACATGAATGTAGGTGTGTACTGCAGTTTGGATATTTTTACACTTATAACTAATTAATAAACTACTTTAAAAGCCCTTATCCATCATTCTAATCAATCTTCTTTTATGAAATTAAGGAGTTTTTTCCCCCCTGTGCCCAGTTGCTAATGTGGTTCCAAAGAGGTGTGTCTTTGTGTCTAATCAGCCAAAGTAACACACAATAACCATGAGAACAGACTCTCCTGTAAGATCCAAGAATGCACTGTTGCATATCAATGACCCCCATCAACAGAGAGACACAGAGAGAAAGACAACAAAAAAAGAGGATAAAAGGGCCCCTGCCCAACTAAAGAAACACAACACAAACACTACAAACACACACACACACACACACACACGCACACACACGCAGTCCAGGCAAGTCTGTGAAATATGACAGGCCCTCAGTGAAGAAGGAGGGGGTGAAGGGAAGCCATATTGTAACAATCTGATTCTGTGGTCATTAATCGTATCCTGCTGTTGCAGCCTCCCCGACCGTGTGCTCTGAGCGTATGTCAAACACATTTCCCCTCGCTCGGTGGGCGCACTCCCCGCCAGCTTTAATGCTGCACAAAGACACGGACCCTGAGAGCTCCTGAAGGCAGACAGGCAAGATAATCTCCCCCTTGGACTCCAATGCCAAGCCTAGAGCCAACCATAAAGATACAGAGAGACCCAGGGAAATGGGAAATGTCCTTTACCCTGGCTGGACCTAATTGTTAGAACTCATTCTCCTGTATTCTCAGGGACCAAATCTATTAACTATTAATTAAATACAAATATTTCCACAAACATACTTTGCAGCCTTATTAAATAAACATTATTGCTTTTGTCTTTCCAGAAATGGGTTCTAAGCAAAAGTGGTGGAAAATCAGGTCAAATATTCATCACGTGTACATCAGATTTAAATGATGAGTTCAAAGAGGATTTTGATGTGATCCTGAGTTGGAAACAAAACCAATACTGGATCCATATAACTGCTTAGTATTCCAGTATTCCAAACAACAATCCAAAAATGTATTGACACGTAGGCAGGCAGTCGTGGGTGTTTAGCAACTTTGAAGCAGTTGTCTAATTCTTCCGCTTTACCCATCTTTTCATCAATACTGCTTGCTTGGCTCTCTTGCTTCCCCTCCTGCTGTGAGCTGCCTCATTAGGGAAGTGATGATGTAACCCCTCTGCTTCATCAGGCACTGCCATTTGTCATTATGACTGACAAGTGCAGAGCCAAGCCAGCTTACAGGAAAATTAATTTTCTTTTGGCCCTGTGGCTCTCCAGTCAGTTTTAGCCATTATCAAACCCATCTCTTATTTATATTTTCAATCATTCTTGAGCACGTTTAGAAACAAAAAAAAGATAGAGGCTCCCCTAATGCCCTGCCCTGTATCAATATACAAAATATTAATGTGACAGTCGGTCAAGTACTTCCTTTCATTATTTTACTTGGGACTGTAAATGTCTAAGAAAATAATTTACGAAACCCAGGTCTATTGGCTGAAACTTGAGAGATCTCTTGACTTGAAGAGGAGTCTCCAGAGTAATGGAAAAATAAGTCTGAAAACCCATCAATCACAGCACAAGAGAAGCAGTTTCTCCTCAACAGGCGGCTCCAAAATCTTGACAAGATAATAGATTGCAAAGCTGTCATGAAACTTCACTCAAGAGATGCATTGCATTATAAATCCAGCTTTCAAGACTGCTGTTCTTTCATAAAATGGTATCACTACAGTTGCCATTAGGAAATATTTTCTTGTGCCAGTGCAAGTCCATGTGTCTCTCCATAACTTTTTTTCACATGGAACAAGATGATGCATAGTGGAGGTTATATAGCACAATAGCACTCTTAAAGTACTCAGATTAATTTGTCTGTTGTGAAGGAATAAGTGTATAGAGCCTAAGATGCCTTGACAGAACCCTTGACCTCTAGGTTTTTGTTTGGATGGGTGCCCATCAGTAGAGACAGGAGAGGGGTGATTGATTGGGTCTCCGCTGGTGAGCTCAGCTGGACATCCTGACGAGATTTCCCCATCCATCAGATCGTCCAGGGCCAAAATGAGCTGCTTCCAGATGGGCAGCATTGTTCGTGGGCCACCCTTGCAGACATCTGCATAACCCCATCAGGCCGAAAACGTTACTGACAGCTAGCCATGAACGACTCACAACCTCAGCATCTGTGCATCTCTATTAACACCTTTGAGAAGCTTCTGAATACATCATATTTAATCAACACAATCAACTTTTAAAGATTTTCAGAAACTGTAGCTGTCAGTTTGATTAGAAGCCATAACTCAGCAATCAACAACAAGATAAGAGTTAGCAGTGATGGCACACTGGCAGTGATCACTGCTGTCTAGTGTCTAGTGAGGCGTAAGATGGAGACTTAATTGTGTTGCAGAGCTTAATTGCATGGTCAGGACAGGGGGTAATGAGTTAATTCCAGGCTAGTCATCCATGATGAGAAAAAGCAGTTCCCCAGCACAGTAATTACAGTGCTGCTCATTAACCTCAAAGGTTTAAAACGAGGAAGATTCTTTAGAATTTAGTGATCTATTGATCAATCTGAGTGAAGGAGTAATATTGACCAATGTTCAGACATGTACATTTGTTACACTAGTGCAGTTTATCTGTAGAACACTCTCACAAGTCTGTTCTCCTATATTCTGATGTGTCCAACTGTGTATTTTGACAAGAAAGTACTCATTAGTGGAAAACCAAAATATTGTGAAACCTTACATAATGAATCAGCAGCACAATTATTTCGGCAGACCAATCTTCTATTGTCAAACATTTTCCAAATATCCACCCACTGCTTTTTAACACAACATAAGTTAGGTGAAACTGTGAATGGACACATCGTTTATACTGTCTATGATGCTAAATCCTGTCAACTGTTACTATGTAAACCAACAAATCAACATTGGCATCTCCTGGCACAGTGGCCAGGAGATGCCAAACGAGAACTAGGAAGCGACAGCAGAGGAACGGACCTTCAGCAGAAGACTGGTTGAGGAGGAACCAGGAGAACACAGAAGGTAAGTAAGAAACAGCAAATAGACGTCAAGGATGACTTTGAGTCAAGTGTAGGTTCTGCCTCAGGGAAGCTGCTCCTATCCTGATCTTTTGATTGGTGCCGATGAGCACCAACTTGAGGATGCACCCGTCGGTCACACTTATCGGTAGGAAAACAAAGACACTCACTTGTCTTTGTAGGGGTTAACATCAGGGGCTAGCATCCTTGCCTAGATGTTAGCCCATTTTGAGGTAGCCAACTGATCTAGATTTGTGCTAAATGGAAATGTAAAATAGTGTACTGAGATGAGAGGTGAGACTTCAAATGTCTCACCAGCTTTCAACAAAACCTTACTTCTCTAAGCTATCAATTTAACATGGAACATCAGTAGTATTCAGCAGAGGCTGGTTTAACACATATTTGGCTCCAATACTGTCAGTAAAAAATTGTCTGAGCAAATTTTTTTTTTTTTTTTTGGTTGTGGGAGCGGTGACATTTAATGTTTTGTTCCAGCTTACACTACAAAAAAATGTGTTACTGTCAAAAATGGTCTGGACTACATCTCAATTATCTTGCATGCAACCTGTGTGAGAAAAGATTAAACATTTTTAGTGGAGGTCTTGATAGTTTAGCAACAATTCTCATAGGATCCAGAAACCAAACCAAGGAGGCCAAAGGACTCAGTAAATAAGATTAAGAATCGTTGCCAGGCTGCACATCACGTTGACAGATTTGAATGGATTTTCTCTAACAGGCTTTTCAGGTGAAGAGGTACGTGTTGATATTTGGGTGATAGGCGGGGATATATGTGATCCAATAGCTCCACTATGACAGACTTCACACTGCTCTCTGTGTGATGATGTCTTCCATATGGACCTGGAAAAAGCCAGTTTACACGAGCTGATCCCCAAAATGTGTCCCTAGATTTGTTCTCTGGCACTGCAGCCCAGGAGCAAAGCAAACGAAAGGCGCTTGGCCAATCAGAACCCCCCCCTGCTGAGGATCCATTAAGGCAGGCTACACAGTAACACCAAGCAGTGCAGCAACCTTCCAAAAACATGAGCTTAAACATCCACAAAGCACTGAGCCTATCATATTTTCATAATTGTTGAAGGCTCCAGGAGTCAAGGCCAAGTCAACAGATTTTGCCTGGCAACACATAAAGAGGCCTATTTGCGTGAAATGTATATCAGAAAGCTTTCATCCATGTTTTGCTGTACAAAATCGGAAAGAAAAATATTGAGGTGTCATTTTCAGAGGGCATCCTTAGAGAATCTGAGCTTCTTTGTCAACCTTGGAGTGGAAAAGGTGTCAAATATTTTTAATGAGGTGGAGGTATAAAGCCTCCTAAGACTCCCTGCCAAACTAAATCCTGGCTTCAGGATTGAAAAGTAGTACCAATCAGCACAGTGCTTGCAAGTTCCTGCTCCGAGAGATGTGTGGAATGCTGCACGAATTGGATAGTTTCAGACTGAAAAATGCCTAGAAAGATGCAATTAAACTGTTGAGAAATTTTCATGAGGTATTTTTCTTTGCCAAAAGAATCTGCACACTAAGAATGTTATAAGACACTTAATGCTGGGTATTCATTAGCAGGAAATGCAGACAAAACTTCAGTTTGGTTCAATTAAGTTTCAGTTCAGATTCATTACTTCCTCGGAGTATAAACCTTCTGTGAGAGTTTAGAGAAATATGTTCTCCACACATTCTCCCTAATAACTACTTCCACCTGGAATGAAAACAGACAGAACACTGAAATCTTTGCTACTACAAGGGCACCTCTCTCAGTCTTTTCTGACTGAATCAAAGCTAAACAAAGACCTGTGATGGTAGAAAGCAGTCTCTTCTGTGTTGCACGAGAGCTCGAAATAAATAAAAAAATCTATATTGTCACCTTAGTGGGGCTCAGCAGTACTCTCCAAACAACCTTCAGCCATTGAAATTATTAAAACGTCCTCTAATCTAAGGAAAATAAAAAGGCAGTATGCGCATACAAATATTTGCAGTCTTACATTATTGGGGCTGTCTGGTGGGATGTGTTTTTCATTCCATTGGAGGGAGCTCTTTCACCCCTTCCACCTGCCCCCTGCCTCCCAGAATGTTTTTTTTTCCTACTTCCTGCTCTCCCTTCCCATCCCCATCTTGTCACACATCATTGCCTCACTAAACGCTGACAATTGCTGACAAATGGACTGTGTTGCTTGCTGTGCATCAGCTACCCCAGGAGACAGTGGCAGGCTCTGGGCAGTGAGGAGGAGCGCAAAAAGGAGGAAGGGAGCGAGGATAACTCACAGCCACAAGGCGCCTGGCACAGGTGGCTGAAAATCAATACAGATCCGGCTTCTCATTGGCCCTGACAGCATCAGAGCAGTGAAGTGTGGGAATCCCTCTCAGCAAAATAAGATAATGGTGGGTAGAAGACAAAAAAGAGGGAAAGAAGGGGGAAGAAGAGGAGTTATTCCACAATATCACAGTGAAAACTGATAGATGTTCATACAGAGAAAACGTGTGAACAGTTTTGACTTCCTATATTTGTCTGGTTCATTTTATTAAATTAAGCAGCGTTGAAAAGGTCTTAATTCCTCTTGATTTTCTTCAACTCAAACCAACACAAAACAGCAAAGCTGCATGATGACATAAATGTAAATCTGAATAATGTCCCATGCATTTGTATTCAGCCCTCCCGACTCAATCCTTTCAAAACAACAATTGCAAGTCTTTTAAGATACGTCTCTACCATCTTTTCCTCTTTGCATAAAGATATAGTGCAGTCAAATACATAGACTGTCTGTTAACATCAGCAACAGTTTCCTGCAACTATCTGGAGCTGCTATCCATGGCTTATTCTGGTCTGCCACAGAAAACTCTCCATATTGGTTCAAAATTCAGCAGCGCCCTTATCATCACATGGACCCCTTCAACTCGTCACATCACACCTGTTCTACAACAGATCAATTGGCTGTGTGTGACCAGTTAAAAAGTTCCAGGATTATGAATATTTGTAAGGGTATTGTAGTGGAAATCACATCATTCAGGAATAGAAGGGCTGTGCAAAAAAACTGACATTACACTGTCGTAAACATGACATAACATGTGGGGGGTTAGAAAAAGAAGGCATATTCATGAATGTTTATGACAGTTGTCATTTAAGTGTCATTCTATAAATAATGAGACTTTTAATACACATAGAAGTGTCATTATTTACAGAATCATGTGACATGTCATATGATGAAGACTCGTTCGGGTTTATGACAGTATCATGTCATTTTCATGCGCACCCCCTCAAATAAGTGTTACCAGAAAGGAATGCAACAGAGTTAGTGTATAAACTAGGTTTGTTTTTTTATTTATTTATTTTTTATTATTTATGCGTCAGTGATATGAAATTAATAATGATCAAATATGTCACAATATCAAAAAGAAAAATTATTATATTTTTGTCCTTCTGTAATTTTCTGTTTTATGATTTGTGTTTGAATTATATAAATGTGTTCATATTAATATGCATCAATCTTCATGTTTTAATCGTGTATTTCCAAGTTCTAGATGATCAATTTCTGCACATTTAAACTAGAGCTGAATAAGCTAAGGTGTAGCTTAATTATTTATCGATCAGTGACCTACAATTCACGATAGATATGGATTTCAGTCTATTTGAAAGGAAGAAATTTAGATTTCCGTAAATGACATTCCCCCCCACGCCCCCCCTCCCCCCACTGCCCCACTGGTGAAAGGCGCCTCCCACATATGACAGTACAAATTAATCAAGATCCCAGACAAACTTTCACCCATCCTGAAACAAAAGGGCTCCCCAGTAGGCCTCTCTGTGGTCTCACCAGGCAATCAGCTATGCGTGCAAGTGCATGTGCAAGCGCATGTGCACACACAGTAATATCAACAACTTTATCCGGTGTCATAAATTATTTATCATGCATTAAACATGAGCAAATATCTGTGTCAAACCAGCAATGTGTATTTATGTGTGGATGACTGTGTTTGCTTTGTAGCAGAGTGTGTTTGTACATGCATGTGAAGGAGAATGTGTTTTATGTCGAAGGGGGAGAGGTCTCAGCAGGAGGTGGAGATCAGCTGTGTGCAGGTTGCCGTCTTTTACCAGCGATTGGTGGTGGGGGGGCTTAGGATATGTCGGCCCTGTGTGTGGGAACCCTGAGCTCCTCACTTCTCATACATTGTTCTCTGGCTCCTACAAACCGTTAATGCCACAAAAGATGCTCAACCTATTGTGGCCCAGGGACAGCTGAGGGGGGGGGAGGCCTGCTGGGGCGGAGGCAGTCGAGGGAGGAGAGGTCTAGCCTGACCTGATCCTGGTTTAGATGCCTTAGTTGCAGACCCTCCTTTCCTCGTCTCTCCTGTCCTTGCTCAACCCTCTCTTCTACTCTTTATTGCTCTCTCCTCACTTGGCTCTGCCACTTAGCCCCTTTCAAGAGGATTTGGCCAGGCTGGATTTAGGGAGTTGATGCTCATCATACAAAAGAATTAAACTAACTAAATGTCAAACCTTTCTGTTCTAGACTGGTACAGCTAAGCTGAGAATTTCTGGAGGAGGGCCCATAGGTGATGTTATATTTTCATTAGATTTTTGATGGCAAATGGGGCACCGATTTTAAGAACTCCTGGGTGTTTGTTATGCAAATCCTGATTATGTCTTTAATTAAAGCTTTGGGTGGGGTGGGAATCAGGGATGGTGGGGAGGTGGGGGGGATGGAGGAGAATGTGTGAAGCTAACACTGACAGATCTTCATGTCCTTACAGCTACAAGACAATGATTCTCAAGTTCGACCCAAATTGCAGATTTGGGGCTCTGGGGGATTTGAATGGTTTAACAAGAGCAGGTTAGGTTTAGGGATTGGGGTTGAGTGCTTGGATCCGTGATACAACTCATTCATAGAGCACCCCTCTGAATTATTTACCCACCTAGTAAAAAATTGTAAAAAGCATTAGAATAAATGCATTTTTTAAAATAATTATCATACAGTTTTAAAGTAGGAGGAAATGAATTTATGTCAAGATTTTTTTTACATAAATTAAAACTGGTATTCTACTACAAAAATATTAGTTATTTTTGCAAATAAGGAAGAAATGTTAACCATTCATCTTTGAATAATCTCTCTAGGGTGCCGAGTTCTCTCTTATACCCTATTAAGAGCTTTTTCTGAATGATCCAGATCTAGGAGCTGAAAGTGATGTCCCCTTCTGCGATTACCTATACATCCTGTTGCCATGCAGAAACCACCGAGATTTATATTTGACATGTTCTGCTGTTTCAAAGAGTGGACAGGCACTGTAAGCCTTTTAGAATGAAAACAAACTCACATTCTCTAGACTTTACTGTTGGAATTTAAAGATAATCACTGTCTATGTTTCACCAGATCCAACTAAAATCTGCTGTAAACAACCAGTTATTTTAAGACGTTTATATCAAAATGGCAACCATTTAACTACCAAAAGGACTTACACACCAAATGGTAAAACAAATTAGACAGACAAAAAAATATATAATACCATTATTAAAATATATAATTAATAGAAAGAGATAAATCAATTTAATGCAGACAAACTCATTCAAGTGGATTAGCAAGAACCTACAGTCTAAACTTGGGTTTGGATAGACTTGGATCCACATATAGTCTTATTTTTTTATATTTATTCTGCCCTTAACTTATGCAATTATAGCTAATTTCCTGCAACCATTTACTTAATAGGATCAACACATCGACCCTATGGAATGGTGTTTTAATGTTCCCTTTTTTAAGGTACTCATACTCGTCATCCGTTTCCCTGAAAGTAGATTGTGAGGATAGCAGACTTAGCAGAGACCCCCACAATCCCCTCTCCCAAACTTCCTCCTCCTTCGTCTCAAGGTGAGCCAGCAGAGAGACTTTGTCCTTCCAGCATATCCTGAGCCGTTCCCTGGGCCTCCTCCTGGAGGGCAATGCCAGAAACACCTCCATAGGGAGGCATCCAAGGGTCATCTAGAAGAGGTGTCTAAGCCACTTTAGTGACCCCTTTTGATGTTGGGGAATAGGGGCTGTACCATGAACCCATTCCAGACGGCTGAGCTACTCACCCCAACTCTAAGAGGGTTACCCTGTGCAGGAAAGTCATTTTCATGACCGTAGGTAAGGGTAGGAACATAAACCAAATGGTAAACTGAGAGTCTCCCCTTTCAGTTCAGCTTTCTCTTCACCACAATGAACCCATGCAATGAAATTATTCTCTGTGATGCATAATATAAACCAGGGAAACTCCATGTCTTGTAAATGAAAAATTGTTCAACTTAATTTTCTGTGTGACATTCTGCTACTTCAATTAGATATTAATCTAGTTTTACAAGTTTACATCTGTACCAGGGAATAAATTCATTTGGAGGGTAATGTATATTGAAACACATTTTTAAAATCTTATTATTCAAGCCTTAAATTCTCAAAAACATGGCACTGAATAATATTTCTCTTTTAAACTAGCATAATTGATTCTTCCAATAATGATCAGTTGCTCCAGGTATTAGCACTTTGAATTAACATGAACCACAAAAGAGGAAGCCAAAACAACATTTGTTGGGCTGCATCAATGGTCCAGCCTCAGGATCTGGGCTGTTAGTCACTGCCAGAGTTCTGGTTTTCATGGGAAGATTCAATGCCTGTGGACCAGATGTGGTTCTAATCCAACTGGGGTGAAAGACAGGAACCACTGCAGGCACAGGAGACCGAAGGAGGTGGGGTCAAGTGTGTGCAAGACACCTCCCAAAACACCTTATTACATCCTCCCGTAGGTGGTGACTTCCACATGAATGTGTACATGTGTGTCGTAACTGACTGCTGCAGTTAAAGGGACACTGCCACTAGGATAGGAAGGGGTTGATGCAAAAAATCCAGAGAACTTCTTTTAATTTTTTTTTTCTGCCTTTTGGCATAGCTCCGCTGCTCTCCAGAACCATGCAGTGTTGCCCCCCTGTAGCTTAAGCCCCTGTCTCTTTTTGTCCGCAGCACAACAGTCTGTGGCATTCCATGGCAGCAAATCTGGCTGTGCTGTCACATGGGGGAGATTAGCCAAACTAAGACCTCAATAGAATGCTCACTTTACTTACCCGTTCTAGCAGTACCACCCCTCCCGCCACCACCACCACCATCCACCCGCCGCCTGGCCCCAGACCATGCTTCTCTAACACCCTCACACACGCAGTTTAACCATTCATTGTCTAGACAGAGTGTATAGCAATTATTGTTCGTGTTATTAGGACTCATAGCAAATTCTCTTTCCTCATTATGACATTCCCAGTGATAGCCATAAAACTACCAAGCAATGAGCATCATATCCCACAGGCCCTGTGCAGTGGTTCTTGTTACTTGATGCAACAGGTCTTTTCTGTTATGCAACTGTGGCTTCATTTGCCTTTTGGCTCCTCTGGTCTAGTTCCCTCCTTCCATAATCCACTTATGCTCTGTCACAGATATTCTACTGATTGGTTTTTGCCACACTGCCACACACACATTCCTTATCCGGCAGAGGACAGTAGGGATGGAGGATCTTCCAGGGGAAAAAAAAAAAAAAAAAGCCTACAACAAGGCATAGTCAGTCCTGTTGGAAGAGAACTCTCTCCTGAGGTACGGTGCTAGAACAAAGACATCTTACTATACTTGCAGACAAAAAGAAAAACGCACATGGTTTATGTTTGGAGCATGTCAGACTTACACCATTCGCCCCTATTATGCGTCCCCCACAGATTCATTTGCATATGCATTCATGCCTACATGGGAATATTGAATTAGGATTTACCAGAAACTTTCCCCAGAAAACCACCTTTAATCCATTTTACATCAGATTGGAGTTAATGCGCTGAACGAAGACACTTTGCGCCGTGTTATATGAACAGAATCTAATGGTTTTGATTTTGAGACTTAAGACCGTTTTTTTGGTTGTCACTGAAGTGAATCAGTTTTTCAACTTGGATTGGCCCAGCAGAGATGGGAAAGGCCCAGAAGCAGACCGGTGTATGAGCCTATGAGTTTGCAGCTGGAGACTTAGGGCTGTGGTTGCAACAGCACAGAAAATAATTAGGTTTATTTTCAAGTAATGGTCTGCTGCCCAGAGCAGCACCACGGCTAAGCACAGGCAAAAAAGTATTTTATCGCCGCCACATAAAAGGATCTCTCCTACCGACTCCCAAAATGGATGTCATTAATGGACCAGGCCTGGGTGCAAAGAGGTGAATGTAGGGACATTTGAGGCAGGGAGAGGGAGAGGCCTGATAGAATGGAGAAGAATGTATTCGCAAGAGCTGCCTATTCCAGACTGGTGAGCCACTCAGGTTGCACCTCAGTGGCACTGCCTCTCTCACCTGTTTTCCATTATATCTGCAGCAAAAGTAACAGTAAACCTTCAGCCATTTGGCAAAGATGATATATTTGCTCTGAAGTCATATCCTTTACCTGACGTATACTGTAGGTGAAGAAAATCATAAAACCTTAGCTAAGAGTGCAACACAAGGAGGGATTATTCATGTTCTAAGGATGTTAGTGCAATTTCCTTCTAATACATATCTCAAACTTTTTCAGTCACAATATGAAGATTAAGTTCAATGGTTTTATTGGAATTTGATTTGTTAAACAAAAACAAAGTGGTGCATAATTATGAAGCAGTTATGTGTGATTTATTTTTATTTTTACAAATAAATTTCTAATAAGTGTGAATAGCTTTTCCATTCACCCCATGTTGCTCTGGAAACCCTAAATAAAATCCACCACAATCGACTGCCTTCAGGAAACACGCAGAAAATAAATAAAGTCTGTCTATGAATGTGTCATAACAGTATAAACCCGGCTGTTCTGTGAAAGGTTCACGGATTTTTCAGAAAACAGTAAGGAATAAAAACATCAAGGAACACAACACATAGATCTTTAAAGAGGAGTTGTAAAATAATAGATTTAATCACCTGAAAATAAAATGGGTGTAACTCAACTTGAAAGTCACAGTGATAAGGTTGTTCACATAAAATGACAAGTCAGGTGAAGGCAAAATTAATTACAGGAGCAGCCAAGCGATCTATTGTAACCCTGATGAACTCCAGAGATCCAGAGAGACTATTGCATCAGCCAGTCTGTTGGCTTTCACCGAACACTTGAGCCCATGGCTTTGCACATGGAAGACGGTAAGACCCAACGAACATGAAAGCCACCAATAAGGTAATTAACCTTCCCCTTCTAGCTGGCCTAGAAGGGGAAGCGTGACTAGAGTAGTTACATCACATCACTCACACAATATCTCTAAAGCACAAGCAACTCCATCTTTGAGGATCAGATCAAATTTCTGGTTGTGTCTGTGTCAAATTCTATAAAGTTAAAATAATGAAGAATAAATAAGTCATGCATTTACTGTGATATGTTTGAAAAACCTGCTGCTGAACCTTGCATGTCCCTTAATTAATTGTTGGGTGGATGCCTCAGTTTTAAAGCAGTGAAAAATAAGGTGCCAGGGTTAAGTTTCCCTCCCCTTTGTCAGGATTTTGGTTCTGTCATCAAATGAACTCTACCCCTCCTGTTGGCAGTTGACCCAGTTCTTATAGGCTGGCTTTGCAACATGGAGGCCTCGGGCATATCCAGCATGCTCTTTGTGGATTAATCCTAATTCATCATCAACAGGGTTATGGGATTATGTGAATAAAGAAAAAAGACAAGAAGAGATACTTTTTTGTCTTTCTTTTTTTTTTTTTAGGGAGACCATGGAATCTCTTGGTCATACATGACTTCTTGTCACACACTCGTGCACAATTTGGAAAAGGAGTGAAAAATGCTTGGCAAAAAGAGCTAGCTTGGGCACCTGAGATGTCAGGTTCCTGGCTGCACTGTTTTAGATTATTATTACTGCTTTCCATTTGCTCTCACTTTCCATTCACAGCAGCAGAGGTTTCACAAAAGGTTCACTATTTTAACACAAGTGTTTCACAATGGATATTGTTTGCAATAACACTGTTGGAAAAAAGCTACTTTAGATATTTTGTCCACATCACACCCATAAATTTTATTTGGGTTTTATGTAATAGACCAACACAAAGTAGTGCGTAATAGTGAAGTGGAAGGAAAATAATATGGTTAGAGTAAGACTTGGTGTGAATTTGTGATTAGTCTCCTTTGTTTTGTTACTTCCTATGTATGCATACAGTACAATACAACTAGTACGGGGATGCCTCAGGTGTTTGTTAAAGAAAATTAGTGAGCAAAGAAGATCGTAAAGACCAAATAACACACCAAACAGGCCAATCAAACACATCAGTTTCGGCAACAGTTAAAGTAGGTTTAGGTTAAAAAATGTTGTAAAACAACATATCAGACCCTGAACATCTTACAGATAATAATTCAGTCCATCCCCAAGGATGGGAAACAAACCAGTACATCTTCAAACTTACATCGACATGGCCACTCACCGAAACTGATCAGCAGGCCAAGGAGACCATTGATCAGCAAAAGATTCATACCAACTCTAGAGGAGCTACAGAAATGCACAGCTCATGCAGAAGAATCTGTTGGCAGGTTCGATCTCATCATCAAAGATTAATAGCCAAACATTTGAGCTTATAGATCTGCAAAGCTGGTTTTGGCAAACCAATGATGTTTAAAAATGTGAAAATCATATCCTGTTCTTCCATTTTACAACAATGCAGAACTTCATGTTGGTCCATCACATAAATTCCCAATTACACACGTTGAAGATCAAATAAGTTTAAAATATATGAATACTTTTAATTGCATTGTAAATGATTTCATGTTTGGTAATGTTATTCCAGACTAAAACTTTTCACAAATTGTGTCACACTGCCTGATGTTGGGGCTTTCTGGCTTGTCTAGCAGCAAAATTGGTATTCATAGCGCATCCTCCACTTCTGCTTGCTCGCTCTCTGCTGGGTTCTCACCATAAATTTGGCTCCCAGAGCGTTGACTTACAAAGGTTTGAATACTTCTTGTTTTTCTTACTGGACTGCATGTGTGTTCGGGTTACATGTAAGGTAACAATACTTGAAGTTATACGGGTTTACTTAAGGTTAAGAAACTTTAGGTGCCAAACTTGTAGTCCAAGAAGTGAATTTCGAATTTCCACAATAACCTCGACCTATTTGATTAATCTTTTGCTCATTTCTGTCTTCTTCTTCTTTTTTTTTTTTTTTAAAGGTTACAGGGAACTTTTTGAAATTGCTTTTTCAGTTCTCTTCTGGTCAGATTCCTTAAACTCATAATGTAGATCATACTTGCAACCTTTGTAGCCAAGCGGGATTTTTTTTTTTTTTAATCCTTCTTGTCATTTTGAAAAAAGCATGCTACCATACCATGCTGGATATGAAGACAAGGGAATAAATGTGCTTAAACAGAAGCTGTAAATCCCCACATCAAAGTGGTGCTTTGGCAATGTGTGAAATCTGTACTATCCATGGCAAAGGGAGTGCACCTCCTAAAACCGCAGGACGCTCCCAGCTAGCTCTGGAGAAAGCAGAAACACCAGCCACAGAGGTTATAGCATATACCACTCTGAAGTAAACGGTCACGTTCCTGACGTCACGACGCAGTGGAAATGAAACAAGAGGAGGGCAGGTTTAGACGTAGCAGCAGACTCAGGACTTCCCGTTTTAGCCAGTAAAATGCAAAAAAAATGTGTTGAATGATCTCACTCTGCTCAGACAGACATGAGAACAAAGAGAGAAGTGAAAGTGCATGTGTGCAGTCAGTACATAGTAGTGATGTCAAAGCGTTTTGAAAATTAGACATCTTTCCAATGCTGCTCAAGGACACAAACTTAAATATGTGTACTTGTTACACATAGTTTTAATGCTGATATGAAAAAAAGAAGAAATCAGTTGAAGGATTACTCCTCACAAGTACTTTATATCAACGTACATGACTAAGTAGAATCTGTTTCTGTGCTACTGAGATAATTCTGCTGTATGTCTGCGTCACAATGTTGCAGAGGTAAGAAGTAAATCTACAAATACCTAAACTGAAACATTCCGTCTCTAAATCACACCAGATTTGAATAATGTCACCATTTCCATGTAAAAAACAGTAAAGCACATGTTTTGAAAGTCCGTGGTGAACGGTGCACATGCTATGGGGGAAATACAGGAGCCACATTGAAGGCTTTTGGTCGCATGAAGTCATTTTCTTGAACATAGTGGAACTTAAGTCCCACACTGGGTATCCGTTTCCACTTTCCTGCTCCTTGCTGAACAAATTGGTTTGAGTCAAATTTAAACTCTGGGCTTTGCTCTATGTTGTATTTTTAACAGTGATTACAGGATCATGACACTAGAAATTAGGTCATCTTATATAACCCTCCTGTAGCAACGTTTCTATGTCGATGGCTGAGCGGAGCTGTTTCAGAAGATCAACAAAACCATTAAAACCATGAACTGATCTTGGTACCAGCTGAACACGATTTACAAGCAAGAATATTTCAGTTCTGAAATAATTTGGAACGTTTCTTTTTTCAACCAGGCTCCAGAGTTTTTAATTGGCCTCTTGTTAATGTCACAAATTAGGTCATTATGAACACTGTAAGAAACATGGATACATGTTTTATAACACCATAGGTCTGAGAATGTTACATTCAGAGGGTGATTCATGATCATGCTCATGGATGGATGGATGGATGGATGGATGGATGGATGGATGACTGTTTCAATTGCTTTTTGTTACTCTTAATATTTCGTCCCTTTTGTCTGAAATATAAAATGATCTTCAGTGACTCAGCATTTTTTCGCAGGACTGCATTTTATATTAGTGGTTCTCCTGGGATTTTTTTTTCCGCCTGCTCACATTTTCCCCCTCCTTCCCTTAATTCCCTTTTTTGTTTGTTTGTGTTTCTTCACCTTAAATAGATTGTCAGCAGTTTTGTTTGGCAGATAAATTGCTGACCTGTGAAGTTCAAGAGAGCTATGTATTAAAAAAAAAAAAAAAAAAAATATATATATATATATATATATATATATATATATATATATATATATATATAGCCATTTCAGGTCATGAAGTTAGAGACCATAGCGGTTCAGTGTAATCTCAATTAAATGGTCAAAGCCTAAACAGGTCCTTCCGAACGAAGAAAAAGTCTTCGGACTATTGGATGCACTCTATACACAATGATCTTGTTCAACAATATAAATGCCCTGAGTTTGTGTTTAATGTGCATTCCCATGGTATCAACTGCCCAAGGTGCTTGCCAGGATGTTGCTGTCCCACACAGCCGTTTCCTCTCAGGGTTGGGTGATTGACAAAGACACAACAGGCCACAGAGCCAAAAAGGGCCAGTGCTTCACTGCCAAGCACTCCGGGTTACAGAGGCATTCCCAAACTGAACAAAGGCGTTAAGCAACTGGAGATACAGGCACATATCAATTTCAGTTTTAATGAGCACCTTCTGTACTCAGGCTTAATAAGCAGAGTCACCAGCTATCATCCGTGTGTGAAGAAACATGAAAAAACAGATTTTATGGGCGTTGTTCTAGGACAAGCTTGCAGTTCTAAGATTTATACTTTGATAATGACAGCTCGGTTTTTCTGGATGTCAGTAAATCACGTCGTTTAGCTATCAAATTCATCTCATCACAGCGAAAGGGCACGATTGTGAAGTAATGTGTATCGGAAGTGAGGGAACTTCAGGCTGAGATTTCAAGCTGCCTCCCGGTGTAAACATCAGCATTGTTATCCAGGTTACAGCAATGAGACGTGACAAAGGCTCCTTCCAGCCCCGCTCTATCTTGCAGGGCAACTCCGAGGAGCGATACGATCAGACGGCAGCGATAACATCATATGCAGGCTCCCAAACATCCCTCCATGAACAATATTGCTAATTTGTTTCTGTCATTCTCCTCCCCCGCAGTTCCTCTGGGTGTACGTAAGGTTTCTCTCTCTCTCTTTTTTTTTTTCGTCAAGCAAAAGTTATAACATCAGTACCTGAGTATGTGTGTGTGGGGGTGTGTGTGTGTGTGCGTGTGTGTGTGTGTGTTTTTTAATAAACCTGCATCATCATGTTGGTGTGTGGGCATCTCAAACACAAGCCTTTTCCACTTCCATGCAGTAGCTGATGAGCTCATCATGTCTGAGGTAGATCGGCCTCTTTGACAGACGCTGTTAATGTTTCAGTACGTTTGGATGCAGTGGCTCACAGTTGACTATCATTAAAGAAAACACTCGACTATCACCATAGAGATGGAAGAGCTGACAGGCCTTCGTCATCCAGCAGGCTGTTTATCATCATGTCACCTCTCCACTCACTCATCATCTCTAATGTAAAATATCCACAACATTCATTATTACACTTTTTTTTTCTCTTTTATGTTTTACCAATTAGTAGAAACCCTCATCTCCAATTTTAACATGTCCCAACTTGAGGCAACTGTAGAAGAAGAAGCAAATCCTCTTTTAACTGTATTTTACCTTTGGCAAACGTGATAAAGTGAAAGTTTTCAATCCAAACGAAATATAATGTAGAAACATAAGTTTTCATAAAATAATTTTCAAGTATTAAGAGCTACATAAGCTGATTTTCTTTTCCCATGCAGCAAAGCTGGCAGGTATCCAACCATTTCAACTCAATGTAATGTACAAGACAAATAGCGTTTGATCAAGATAAAGAGGATGGCATAAAGTAGCACATACCAGCTAGCCTGTGTCACCCACCCAGCTCAGTTTGCTGAACTCAAACTATTAGCTCATGGACTCTGTGTGACTCATAATTTCTGACTGCTTGCCTCTTTTCGGAGATGCTGGGCAAAAACAAACAGATATGACTATGAAAATGTTCCCAGAGGAAGGGACAGAGGTGCTTTTTAGGTGGATTGACAACTATGCCTCAGTCCTGGCATCCAATCAGAGTGAGCTTTCATCTTAAATAAATGAACAAGAGGAAGACCTTTTTCCTAATTTACATGTTGCAATAAAAACAGGTTGATATGGCCAATGAGACACATCAAGTAACACATATTGTTTCCATTCTTTTTTTTTTCTTTTTGAGGTCTCATCGCTTATAAGATTATTAATAATTAAGAACAAATCAAATACAAACTAGCCTGACACCAATTGTGTTATGATAAACATGAAAAAACTGCACTACGGACAAACATGGAGCTCGACAATGGAGGCTCAAAAACTAAAGCGACTAAAGGTTTTGGCTAATCCCTCCAGTTAACTGATTTCAGGTTTGCCAATCAATTCAATGAATACCTGTGTGTTACAAACTGCTTCTACTACTTTAATCTAAAAAAAAAAAAAAAAAAAAAAAAAAAATAGCATGACATGCAGCACATGCATTGTTGTCAATAAAATGCAAAGTTAACCTACAGGACATATAAAAATTAAAAAAAAGAATAGTAGGCACATGTTTCTTTGTCTCTATGGGTCAGGAAAGAACAACCTACCTAGTTTTAAACCATAGCTGAAGTTGAAGTAATAATTAAATTATTTCAAATAGCTGAAACTGTGACAAATTTCGTACGACAAATAGGTTGGACGATAACGTACACTTAAATATATTGCTACCATGCACAGAAGAATGGATTAGAAGGAGAAGCAGATAAAAAAATAAAATAAAATCAGCAAAGCTCTCTTTCAGAGAACCGTAGTAAAACTGTAATCAAATCTTGAGGTCACCAAGCATCCAGGCCAAGCTTTTTATATCCACCTTTATTTTAAAGGTTTTGAATATGTCTTTGCATCTCAAATTCAGCACTATTTATTTTGTCTTTTTAGTTAGCCCTTTTATGTGGAGATGTCAGACGTTAGTCTTCTAGGGCCAGTGTCCTGCGTGTTTCAGTCAAAACGTTTAGGTGGGCTTCTGCTTTGACAAGGAGGCATTTGGACCATTTTAATCCGCTGTGTTGATGCAGACGCATCTCAAACTGACAAGACACCAGTCCTTAAGGGTTGCAGCTGGCCATGCGTGAATTACATCTGTCCACTGTGTTTCCACACAAGAGAACGTCCTTATGGACAGAACATGTGTTGGATTCATAAGTTGGGATTTTTTTTTTTTTCCCACCAATGCAAAATCCTTAGCAGTGTGCTCTTGCAAATTCGATTATATAATGAAAAACTTGCACTGGCACCCACCCAATCCGTTGATTTCTTGCTCTTTTTCCTTTTAATTTCCACCTTAATTCCAAAAGCCGTATGAAACTATAAAGCAGCCAGTTAGCTCTGGAATGAATCCAGTCTCCTTTTAACGTCAGAAAGTGACTTTTCAAGTGATTAACAGTAAAATCCGTTATGTTTCTAGATATGAATGGGATTTATAAAGCTTGCTTGATCCAATCTGTTCATGAACCTCAATTGTCAAAATACTCCTGGATAAAGAGGAAAGCACTGCTTTTGTGTTTTGTCAACATTCGGAAGGCGAACAATGAATTATCGCACGTTATATCTCTTAATTGCTCCTTTCAGTTTGCAGGTCTTATGCATGCATGTGCACCAGCACAAGCAAGTGTCCAAAACACCAAATGCAGAGCATACACTGGGCAATCAGATATAAACCTGCTGACAGTCCGTTTGGAGTGATATTATCCAGCTACAGTAACAGGCCAAACAAGTCTGAGCAGTGCACTGTGTATTCATACACTTTTTCACTGAGCTTGGCCTGAGGCCTCCAACACAGTAGGCTGAGAGAGCAGGGTGGGGCTCAGCTTACTTATAAACCTGGTACCAGTTCTGCCAAGGCAGCACAGTAGTCTTTTAGATTTTACTTTACACCTTCACGGTGAACATCAATCTATCTTATTCTCTCTTTTTTTTAAGTTTCTAAGTGAGTTTTGTTTGTCCTGTTATTTTATTTCTGTTTCTTGAAAATGTTATGGAAATCCAAAGCTTGCTTGGGCTGCAGAAGAAAAAAAAAAGAAAAAAAGAAAATGAGTTGTATTCTTCCCTCTTGCTGATTAGGCCGGATTCACTGTCAAGCAGTTTTGCATCACCAAGACAACATCTACATAAGCCTGTCCTCCCAGTGAACTGTGCTCTGCACCCTGACGAAGCGAAGGGGAACAACAGCCCTTATGGCTACGGGACAGGTAAATTGCACTGGGAGACAAGGCGCTGTTTGTGTCAGACGGAAACATGACACGTTCTAATGCAGGAAGTATGCCATTTTTCTTTGGATTCTCTCATTTCTCACTGTAAACTAAAGAAATAAACCCAGCAAAATGGGCATTGCAGAAACAATGCTGGCACCCTTGTGTCTGTGAAGTTGTTCTTGAAAAACAAGGTGATGTGTGACTGACAAGCAATATGTTCCCAAGACTTATTTTCATGTCCCATCATGTATAATATTTCAGCATGGTTTGAACAAGAGAAGGATATTGCTAATCAGCGTTGCATCATGGAAAAAAAAAAAAAAAAAAGGCCCTTGAAGCTGCAGGGTGTAAATCACGTCATAGGACACATGGAAATGAAGCCAATGTTATTTTCTTTTGCTTTTACAATTGCTTTGCTCAGGTCACAAAGGGTAACTCTGTAAAACTGTAAAGTAAGGAGCTGGCTCAAACCTAATGCACTCATTTTAAAAGTCAAAAGATTTTACTTTCCTGTCACTGCAGTGCACTTTTTCTCAGTCATTTTAACATGAAAGTCAACAATCAGCCTCCCATAAATCTTTGCCAATTTGTGGCTGTTTAAACTTGATCTTAAGACAGACAAGTTTACAAGCCAGTGATGAAGAAACATTTAGCATCTGGCACCTTTAGCGAAAGACACAGCAGAGACTATATCTCTACAGTGTCTTGCAAAATTGCTCCTCACTACTTTTCAACATTTTGATGTAATACAACAAAAAATGTAGATAAAAACGTATAACGAATTAATACATGATTAGATCGTTTAGAATCTAATCTTCTTTTATATTTTAGTAAAACATTTAGAATATGCCTTTTATACTAAGGCTTATTGACAGGGTTTGAACCAATACATAATATAAAGGAAAGAAAAATACCCAGTTATTGTTGGTTAAGCTAAATTGTTAATATCACACTATTTAGAAATACAATCGAAATTAAATATTTTGCTGACATTGGGGAAATCTAATATCGGTACAGTTTTTCTACGAAGGCCTCAGAGGTTATTAGAGAACACTAGTGTAGCAAAAAACATGAGAAACAAGGCAGGAGGACAGTCGTGGAGAAGTTTAAAGCACGATTAGGTTATAATACGCATTCCTTTAGAAATTATTTTGTGCGGTATCACAAATTAGCAAAATTCTTTCAAATTTCACATAGCCTTCTGTGACATTATAACATAGCATGCTTTCACTTAAACCTTGACAAATTATAAATTATGACCAAAACAAAAAATGTCATTTGGAGAGACATGTTCAATCATGTCTCTCCAAATGACATGGTTTGTGGGAACACTACAAGAAAAGCATGTGCTGATGCATGCACAAAAAAAAAAAAAAAAAAAAAAAAAAATCACAAAGCTGGTCCAAGTTCACTGAGAGATGCATAAAAGTAAATATAGTGCAATCCTAAGAAAAAATTTGCAGAAGATTGGGCGTGGCTCCGGCAGGATAATGAAACTAAACACTTCATCATTGTGTACTGCTGTGTGTTGTTTCTTTGACATGAAATCTTAATACAAACCTCTTTGTGTGGCAGTAATGTAATAAAACGTGAGAAATTCAAGGGTGTGAATACTTTTGCAGGGCACTGTATATGCCTTAAAAAAACAGCCCACATATGAAATCATGCATTTGACAGCGATTATGTAACACATCACTTAATGGCACTGTATCTGAGTGCCAAAATGAGGAGACACCAGTGATTTTTGCTGTGTGAGAAAGCGAGTTCACTGTGCATGGGATGAGATCCTGAGAGATTTAAAGTTGAGTAATCTATATGAGTCTTATGGATCCCATATGTTCCGCTGCCTCGTTGCCAGACCAGAAGATTGCAGGATGATGAGGTGCTAAGATGTCAGATTTCCGAGAGAAAAGGACAAATGCAAACGGCATGAGAAGAAGATGAAATGGGGGGCTCAAAGTGTTGGAGATTCAAAATCAGTTCACATGCAGCAAGCCAAGTTTTAGGCTTGGGCTCGCAGTCTATGACCTCACTGCTAAGCGGGGAGTGGAGCTGCTCGACAGCCTTGCTGCACCAGTCCCTCTGCTTTGTGTGGTTTTGTTCAAGACAGATCAAGAAAGCAAGAAATGAAGCACAGAACACGGAGGTGGGATAGGGGCCCCAAAAAAATGTACATCTGAGCCAACCATCAAGTGCTTGCTTGCGGTTGTCTCGTCTGGTCAATGCTGGGCAAGGAGCGGAACATGTCCCCACCCATCACAGAGGGCTTACCCTAGGTTCTCACACAACTATGTCAGAAACCCCTCTTTATGACCCAGGCCCTTACAGTCTGTGGAGGGGCTGAGCTGCCATGGTGTGGTACTGGTGCAGGAAATGGAGCCAAATCGAAGATCACTGCCAAATGGCACCAACTCTGCACGACATGAAAAGTAGAGAAAGAGCAAAATGGAAAAGCAAGAATCTTTTCTACAATAAAAAAAAGTAGTGTGCCTGGCTGTTGGGCTGATAGAAGAAAGAAATAAGTGGTTATTGTCTTGAAATATCATCATGAGAGGAGCCTTAGCTTTAAACTGTCTCAGTAAACAAGGGGTTTTGTTGTTAAATCTGCATTAACTAGCAGCAGCAGAAGACAAAAAAGAAAATTAATGGGAGAGCTGCAGATGTACAATAATCAGGCAAGGAAGTCAATGGAAATGAACAACACTGAATTTCTACATGATGCTGTAGAGGTTTTGTTGTTGGATCCTCAATTAGAATGAAAACTAGTGGTCAAGATGATGACCGTGTGAGGAAGAAAAGGCAACAAAAGGCTTTGACAATTTTCCAGAGCTCTGGATATTTTTATGTTTAATATTCGAGAAAATTTGACTCACCAGTTGTAGGTTTTTGCACCAAGGTCACACCATCAGCAATCTGTGAATTTGGTCTATGACTCATCAAAGCACAGTTGATTTTCCACCAGGAAGGTCAACCAAAACACCGTTAGGCAGTTGTTCATTATGTTATGCCTCAATGCATTTATATATGTTTTACCTACCCAGATAAATGAAATAAGATAATAAGATTTTCTTTTTTTCCTCCAACAATTTTGCTTTTGTATCCACAAACTCAGAAATTGTGAAACTTGTGGTCAAATATTTGTCTTCTAGGTTCTTACTGTTTCATTTTGGTTGATCAAAGTGATCATAGTATATTTGATTTGTATGATTATCCATCTTAATCCTAAGTATGTTTCATTTCAACTTTCTATCTAATATTACTTGTAACCCAGGGCAATGACATTGTACCAGATGCACTGTAGACAAAGTGAGACATAAAGTGTGAATTGGTTTATAGCTTTGACAAGCGACATGTGGTAACTTTCCCTCCAAGCTTACATTAGAAAGTAATTTCTCTCTTTGTAGATTTTATTTCTCTCCCACTGAGCTGAACCTTCTCCAGCAGCTTACTGCAGCTCTAGCCAAGATGCTAAATAGTCCCAGGTGTTGTCACAGCTAGGCTAACTCAGTCAGCAGTTACCTTACCTTGAGCTGCTTGCAGCCTTCACTCAAAGATCCAAACTTTACCATAAAAGTAAGTGAGCTTACCCTTTTGCGAGCATGCACCTTGATGCACAAAATGTCAGTCATGACATGAGGTCGTTTTGTCTTACTTATGTAAGCCTTCCAAAAAGGGGCCTGCTCTGTGCTTACTGACAACTTACAAATGCAGTGCATGCAATATCATTGGAAAACCTGACAAAAACAAGACAAATTGGTTGTCCTCTGTCAACCCTGTCTTGTTGAACCTGTATATTCACTTCCTTTCTATGGACTTCCTGATTCTCTATGAGAACTGCTGTACTTGGCTAAAATTAGCAGGGAGGAATTAACTCCTCATTTAATCTGAGTTGCAGGCCCAGATGGTCCTCATACCTGTTGCCTTTTTTCAAGATTAAATGATACGCATTTACTTTGATGCAAGTAAATTCCCACCAGCATTGCGCTTTAACAATCTGTTAGGTGAGGGTTTCTGGTCATGCAGGCAAATGCGGTCTGCGCACACTTATGTGGCCGTTTGCCAGCACTTTCGGGGCAATCTGCATGCAGACATGGGCAAGTGGAGGCAGGAGTATAGCTGCTACGTGCCTCCGAAATGGTTTACAGAGGGCAGACCAAAGAGCATGGTGGGAAGGTGAGAAGGTTGGAAGAATGCCTTCAGATAAATCCTCTATAACTTGCACAAGGGCCTACCTTAATGTAGATACACTATGTACGAGGTAAATAACATGCAAGTCCTTTCGTATCAGATCCACACAGTCCTTTGCTTGGACATATGCTTTCAGCCAGTCTCTCCTTTTTTTATTTTTGCTGACTCGCTTTTAAGTAAATAGTCAATCAAGAGCTGTGCAGTTTCAATATAACACAAAAAGATGCAAGTACATTAATTTACAAAGCAAGATTTAAGGATTTAACTATGCATACAATGTTTTGAAGCATGTGTAAAGACTGTGTGGTGTGAAATGCAACAAGTGAGTTTCAATGTGGTTCATAGACTTTTGTCAACACAAAACTTTAGAGCTTTTCTCTCTATTATCGAGGATATAATATTACATTTTTCAACCATAATATTACTTTGATGATCTATAAGTCATAATATATGCTTTTGAGGCTTGAATACATGACAACAGGGTCAATGTCTACGTTCAGAGTTTAAAATACTAAGAATGTATTTACGATCCTTTGTCACATTTTTGCATTATGCAGTCAAATTCTCAAGAGTCTTGCTAATGACCTGATTATTTGCCTCAGTTGTACTGAAGCACAGACACATCTAAAAGTTGCAGGACACCAACTATAGCTATTAGGCTGAATGATAGAAGAATATTTTTGATTACTGTTTCTTGTTAATTCTTTTTATAATAAATGATTAGTGTCATTATAAAGTGATCCTGAAATTAATCCTGTGAAATATCCAAATATCTTGGATCAGTGGAAAGTTTAAGGAGTCATTCTTCACACTGACATTGAAATCCAGGGATTGATGGAGTTTGAAAGATTATAAGACAGACTGTTCTTACAGTCTAAGGGAACTTGTAAGGCAGCACAAATTGGAAAAAAAAATAAAAATAAAAAAAATAAATATATAAGAGTCTGGCCTGTCAGTTTAAGCTATAACATTTGATAAAATCCATTGATAACAGCTTTTAAAATGATGACATCATTATTTCCACTCTTGCTATCATCACATCACTTAAATATCTCTGTCACCATTTCATCTGGCTTCATGCCCAACATGGGTCGACTGTTCTCCTCACTTTTACCTCCAATATGACATAAACCGTGTACCTGCATAACCTCTGCCCTGGAGACTGAGCCAGGGTGTGTAGCAGGCAGCGCCGTCAGAACATGCCACCGCACATCAGCCTTCTTACAGGCCTTTTTAGCTCGCTGGGCTTGTCTAAACCTGAGAAAGAGACATTACAAAGCTGCTCTCTATCTTTAAATATGACACTAATCTTTTTGATATCAGTTTACATCAGCAAAACCCAGGCAAAGAAATGCACAAGGGAATGACACAAATCTCTTCGACTCCTCTCCCCACAGCTGCAACACTTAGATTAGATGGAAATCATACGCGAGAGCTTTCAAAAAGAAAAGGAAATGGCCAGCAATCACAGACAATCTCTGCAAGCATTACAGCTTTATTCTTATTATCATTAGGTAATTTACTTAATCGTACTAGCCCCAATAAATCCTCAGTATTTTCTATGTTTTTTTTTTTTGTTTTTTTTTTACATTTCTCAAGCCTTCGATTTCCACGTTGCGGGGTCAACCAGAGGCTACAACCGATGTCATCTGATCTTGATGTCTGATTTGTTGCAGTGTTTACTTCGGCAGTAAACTCATTCACCTAATGTTTGTTTATTAACCCACATATGTTCAAGATGCTTATCTGAATATATAAATGACATCATGACAGAAAAGCTGCTCATCAGAAAGCACTACAACCACCACGTTCTCCCTGCTTAACAAACACACATGAAGCGAATTTGCAGAAATGTGGATTGCTCCCAGTAGGCCATGAGTTATGAGGAAATGAAACTCAAGCTCTCTTTTAAAGCAGTGTCCTGTGGAGGGAAGCCCACCGGTGGTCGGGGCGAAAGGCCTTCAGGTCCTGTGGTCATCATTCGAATCGAGAGTCTAACCGTTGGGAGGTCGTCCAATTGTGCTAGTCGCATTGAAGTGAATGATGTGCATCCTTTTAAAGTGAAAGAAGAAGTCAAATGATCACAGTGTGCTATATTTGTTCCAGTAAAAACAGCAAAGACCAAATTTACTTATCCTAAAATGTCTCGGTTGATTTGTTTCCAAATGCTGTCTGAGCTGATCAGCAAGTGATGAGTGATTGAGTGAGTGAATAATTCAGGTGGAATTTGAAAGAACGTGCAAAACGAGTTCTGTTTCCTGTCAGCTTCTTGGAGCTTTCTTTATATGATAAAGGGAAATGGAGCTGCACCGAAAATCAAACAGCACTCCTAAAACACACACAGAGAGTTTGGCTAAAAGCTGATTTTGTGTTTAAACTGCTACGGAAGCTGAAATTGAGTCAATATGTCCGCAACTGACAAGA
Source organism: Poecilia mexicana (assembly GCF_051168715.1). NCBI lineage: Eukaryota > Metazoa > Chordata > Actinopteri > Cyprinodontiformes > Poeciliidae > Poecilia > Poecilia mexicana. Next base: position 16,656,930 of record NW_028263377.1, on the reverse strand, counting down.
AAATGATGTGTGCATTTCACCGCCTTGTCTTCACTTGCACGTTAGGAGAGAGAGAAAAGGGACTACGGCTCTGTATTGCCTCGCAAAAAGTTGGTGGGTGGTAGAGGTGGAAGTGCAGTGGAGATAATCCTCGGCTTTTGCCCTAAGTCCTGTGCACGACGGCCAGATATGGGGCGGATAGAGTAGCCGTCCCACCCCGTGGCAGTCTCCCTGCCTTTAGCCACCCACCTGACCATCCCGGCAGCCCTGCAGCACACCGCCTCAAACACTCAGCCTTCAGCTATAATCAGCAGATGCTGAGCACGTCCTGCTAATTCTGGCTGAATAAATTTTGAGCCAGCTTTTTGGTGAGACTGTGTTCTAAACTTTCCTGGTCCGCGTGTCTGCGTGTAATCTGTAATCACTCTACAAATGTTTTGGTCCTTTCATTATGATGCAGAAACAGGAAAACGAACCATCCGACTGCTACACAGCTTCCTGTCTCACACTGTTAAAATGCTGAACTGTTGTACCACCAATCATCAAAACCACAGCTGTCAATCCACACTGACAGGCAGGGCAAGACGGTATTAAAGACAAAAGCTTCCAAGAGAGCCAGGGTAACTGTGGACCTCCAGGAACTGCGGAGGTCCACAGCTATTAGTTATGCACTTCAAAAATCTGGCCTTTGTGGAAGGGTGACACAGACATAGCCGTCATAGAAAGACAGCCATAAGATTCATTGTTTGCAGTTTTCCACCAGCAATATCAGACACACAAGCAGAAGTAGGTGGTCTGGTGAGATTAGACCAAAGTACAACCTTTTAGTCTGCATGCAAAGCACCTTTTGTGGAAAACTAACACTTTGCATTAGTCCGAGTACACCATTCCAAAAGTAAAACATGATGTTGGCAGCATCGTGTTGTGGAGATGCTTTCTTCAACAAGGACAGGGAAACTGGATGCAGTTGACCAGATGAAAGTTCGCCTTCCAGCAAGGCAACAAACCCAATTCATACCAGCAAACACTGCAGTAAAATTGTCAAGATTAAAGCATAGTAATGGCATAGAATGACCCAGTTGAAGATCAAATCTAAACCAGTTATGGATCACTTTCAGTCTAAGAAAGACATTATGAATCCAATGTGACTGAATTTTAGTTGTTTGCTAAGAAGACTGGGCAAAGATTCTCAGTCTTTGAATGTGCAACGATCATACAGACTCACCTCAAAAAAGAATCATTTATCATTTTCCTTCCACCTCAGAGTTATGCAGATTTAATTTAAATATTTTCATAAGAAAACAGCTGTGAATATGTTTGCAAGGGACTGCAGTTTTCACATTTCATTAGTTTCTTGGCTTTACATATTTGTGGCTTACCTAAAAGCAATATCTTGGTTTTGCATAATTATTTTACGGTCATGTCAACAAGACAGAATAACTTACATGTTTTGTACTTTACCTGATGCCTGAAGTAATAAGGATTGTTGCAACTGAATGAAAATGAAGTGTCCCATGTATCAGTAGGCAGGACACACAGGGTCAACGGGTTAATGTGTTCAATATGGCAATGGGTTTCACCCAGGGGAGAGATGAAACTGAAAGGTTAACCTGGGGCAGGCAAAAGGCCGGATAACCCCAGAGCACCACTCCAGGCTAAGGCACAGTTCAGCTGGAGACTCTTAGGAGAGGCTTCTCCAGCCTACACATTAGCCTGAGCCTGGAGCCTATGACCAGCTGTTGCACGCACCAGCAGTGGGAGGAAGAGGTAAAAACAGGATGTGCACCAATCCCAAGACACTCCTTCCCTCCTACACTATCTGTTAGTAATCAATCACACTACTTTCATGTGGAAGCATTAAATAGCTACAAAGAATATCCTCAAATTGTCTTTCTTTACACAAATTTAAAATAAGGTCAAAAACTCAAATAAAAAAAATAAATAAATAAATGTGGCTTTCCTGGCCAATAACTTAGTATCTACAACGTCCTCCTGATAACCCCACCACCGCTGTCGTCATTACGCTAATCATGTGATATGTGAATCTTGGCTCTGGCTGGCTGTGGTAGCCACAGCTTCACGCCGTCTTTCAGCAGGACTTTAACCCGCCGAGGTTGTAAACACATAAAGCAGAGTTTAGCACATGTTATGCTGAAGGAATTTTTCAGATAGCTAAGATGACTGTTTCCCCAGTCTAGGCCACAATGTCGCTATCACTTCCCTCTTTCTCTTATACTGGGTTGACTCTTGCTCTCCCATCAGTCAGGGGAGTTCCCAGGTGACTTAATGGGTGCATAGTGTGAAATGTGAGAATAATGTGCCGTAAAAGTGAAGATTGTTTGATGTAAGGCGTTTGATGGTCTTAACGAGAGCATTTAACAGTTTTGTTTTCTCACCAACAAGAAAAGCAGAAAAAAGATAGAACATAAGTGTTATCTTCATGCTCCCAGGGTCATTTATAATCAGACAATAAGTAGTTTCCTATATAACCCATGAGAAACTTGGGCCCTAGTCCTGGCAGGTGCCAGATTACACTTACCTCCAAAAACTAAGACTGTCATTCAAGCTGGTTTGGGTGGAGATGGGACATTTGCCGGTTGTCGTTCTCAGGAAGATTTGCTGTGGGACTGTTTTTATCCACGAGTGAAAACAATGAGACTTCCCAGAAAGAACTGAATCATACTGAATCATGGCATGTACTGCACCATGCACCTGACATAAAAACACAAATAAGGCTTTCACAGCACGGTTGTAGAGGTCTATGCTTTTTCTCAAACTGAGCAATGAACACAGTGGCAGTCACTCTAAAAGCCTTTTTTGCTGCTGCAAGTGTGAGACATAAAACTATAACGTTTTATGAGACATAGGTTGCAGTTGGCAGTTACTAGCAACCTGATAAAAAAAAGTGTAAAAAGCCATCTCAGTAAAAAAAACAGAGAAAAAGAGCAAGTTTAAGAAAAGATAAAACCTGCTACTACATTCAGATCTTATATTATGCTCACCATGACATAAGATCTTTTCCACTATTGAAAACTGTTGTGTGTTAGTATTATGCAGAAAGTAAATGTCTTAATAAAATAATCAATTTAAATAAATGGAACAAGATTTTTCTTTAAATTTTTTTACTAGAATAAAAAAACAACAACTAATAATCATTGTGTCTCAATGTTTTAAACTTATGACGCTCTTTTCCTTGGTGTTTAATACTGCATCTCCCTTTGTGCAGTGAAAAGAATGTAAAAATATATACATATCTTCAAAAATTTTGCTTTTCTGCAATAAGCATGTAAAATCAAGAGAATATTGTTGGTGTCATTGAAGACCTCTCTGTTTTTATACCCTTTACTTGTGACATGTTTTAAAAGACTAAGTGGACTGTGGGGGTTATTGTAAGTATTTATGGTTATGCCTAAATTAAAGATTTGACTGCTCTATTTTTTTTTTTTTAGATTATGCTCCTGCAATTTAAATTACACAAGCAACTTGCATTTTGTTTTACCCTGCATTCCAGTAAGTGTGCAGAGCACCGTTTGTTATTTTAACCAAAGACATAAGTCACTTTGGATTTGTGGTCAATGCAAGTTTGAATAAATATTTTTTGCGTTGATGTAAAAGTGTCACATTTCTTGCCAAATAGAAAGCAGTGTTTGCTAAGCATTAATAAAAACTGAATCAAATATATATTTTTTTAATTCATAAAAATATTCTGAAGTATTCACAATTGATGAACTAAATGATTGTCCTTTAAATATTTTGATTGATGATGAATGATCATATGTCCTAACTTGTTCCATTTTCATCTGCATGAACTTATTTTGTTCATATGTGAAAATAAACTAACTAAACCATGTTAAATTTAAAAAGGAGAGTTTTATTCTGCGATAAAGCAAGATCTGATGGATGCAAATTGGCTGATAATCGAACATTTCCCCTGTGTTGAATATAAATGTGACATTCCGTAAAGAAATATGAAAGGCGCTGGACCCTGAGCTTTCAAAGAAATACGAAGCTCATGAATTTCTGGCAGGTTGCTGGGCTCCTCTGATTAGATCGTGAAACATCAACTTTCCCGGCTACATTTCAAGCAGGATGAGCAGGTAGACAAAGCGGCCTTTGAAATACAAACGCCAGGGAACAAAAAGCCTGACTCCACAGGATTTCGACCATCTTCTGTTTCAAGATAAAAGCCGGCCTGAATTTCTGTGCACACACAGCGGGGCAAGCCGAATTTTGAGCTATTCTCCTCTATTATGAAACCAAAAATGAATATTTAGAAAAACATATTAGAAATACATTAAAACGTGTGATGAAATGCTGCTTCCTTTCGCTGGCATTCTTTTAGTAAGAGTGGTAAGGTGGTGAGGTGAGTCAGTGAATTCACATGTTGCTGCCTTGGGCCCCACTGGCTGTCTAAACAAAGGCTCTGCACCGTCTGAGCTGATGGCTATCGACCAGCGCCAGGATAAGAATGACAGATCTTATCTGGATCAATGATTGGCTATCTGAGATCGATGTCTATTTAGCAAATGTGTGCACAGTGAACAGGAAGTCTATGTTCAGATGAGCTAAAAATGTAGATAAATTGTAGAAAAATTCACAAAGGACTAAATTGAGCCAGAATATACAGACTGTCGCACCAAAACTTTGTGGATGATCTCTTATGAGATGATCATAAGAGTGTTCTTTGGCTTTCTGCCAGTTTTACATATCAGCCACCAAAATTCAAGTGCTGCATGTAAAAAGGAATTTATGTGTGTGTCAAGAGGTCAATGCTTTCCCCACCCAAAGGATTCCTGCAAGTTGGGATCCACCACAGTGGTCAATGCAAAAAACATTACATTGCTATGACTACTTAATGTCATATGTTCTTGAAAAAATAAAAATAAAAAAAATAAAAAATATATATATATATATTTCAAGCCAAATACATTTTAAAAGTCATCAGTGCTCTGCTGCAGCTAGGATTAGTCTAATTTATCCAAGAATGTAGCCCTAAAATGTGAAATCTGAGCCAGTGGCATGCAAATCTGGCCTCACATCCAAGTTTGCTAAACCTGTACAGTAAACCTGATGGCTGTAGATTTGAAGAAATGTGTGAAGTTATTCTGGGGAAATCTGATATTTTAACTATAATACATCTGATGACGCGAGCAGAATGTCACCCAATTTCAAATTCAAGGTTTATTTCCTTCGCTGCCATACATCTCAATATGCTGAAATGCACTACAAAATACCTTCAAACACTGACAATCAAATCACATCTTATGTGGTGATTCTTAGTAAAATGTGTATTTTCTTTTTTTGTCATGGCTCCTTTTGAGAGCAAACATTTGTTTTGCTCTTGACTTTATCTGTATGTTATGCTACTTGTTAATAGTCTGTGAAAGAAGAAACTTCTGATTTCAAATTCTCTTTGAGAACCCACGTATGTGGGTCAGAACTCTGCTGTGTTCTGTCAACATGTTCAATACCAGACTCCCTCATCCATTCCATGATGGATCTTGCTTGGCACAATGATGTGCAGTCATCTTGGAAACATAATTCCCAAATTAAATTATCAAAAATGTATTTTTTTGCTGCAGCACTTAGAGTAACGGTAATGCAAAATTTGGATATAGCCACTTGGGCATGGACACAAAGTCCATGAAGCTCTCTGCACACCATTCCAGAGATACTCACAAAGCTTGGAGGCCTGTCATTATTAAGTCTGAAGAAGGTAGCTGACCTCTGTGCACTCTGCGTCACAGCTTCTACAGACACTGCTAGTTTTATGTGGGCTACTATTGCATGCATGGGTTGCTGTCGTTCCCAATCAGCTCCACTTTATTGTTTTCTAAGAGACTGAAGTTATGCACTTGTGGTCAGAGCTGGAAAAAAATATATTGAATTGCAATTATCACAGAAAAATCAGTTTAACCAAAATGATTACTCGGTAGAATTCCAATTTCAATATTTAGTAGGAGATCATATTTTAAGTGCCATGGATGCAAATTTGTCATGAAAACAATATACGTCATCTGTTTGTTGGAGACCCATGCTAGAAGTGCGTTTTTGACGGCTGAATTAATAAAGTCCAGAAAAGATGGTGGCAAGATTGTGATGGAGAAAAACATGAGAAAAAAAAATCAAGAACAATTTTGGCTCCTCAAAACTTACGTCTTCATTGCATTACATGTCTTCTTGATATTGTCTGACTTTATTTGTGGCCACGGAAGTGCTTGCAACTTCGGTGATCTGAAGAGGTGAGTGGATGCTTCTGGCAATGTAGTGTTTCTCATTTAAGTCATGACAAATGACACAATAATGAGACAGTGCGATGCATGATAGTTGCATAGTTCTGTTCCTACCATAATGTTCAAGAGAAACCTTTCTAAAGATGGAATGCGTTTCATGTAGAACTATAGTTTTCATGGCTGTAACTCTTCCTCATCCACCTACTTAGTATCTTCATATATTTATTTTTTTATGTTCCAATCATTACATGACTTAGGGGTTTTAACAATGAATTCTCCTCCCATTCACGATGTTTTAATCTACAAAATCTGAAAGTAAGATTTATTATTCAGGCTCTCGTCTTCTATCAAACACTGCAATGCTTCATTTTGAAAGCTTCATGTTAAAACATCATTTATCTCTGCAGCTGACAACCTGACACTATCTATCTAAATTCACCACAGACATAATGAGACTTCCTGAACTGACAGTGTTTTCCGAGGTAAACTCCAAAACGTCCCCGGACCTTCTAACGAAAAGGGCGAGTGCTGACTTGACCTTTGACTTTACTTTTTTTTTTTCTATTTTTTTCACAGGGAGAAGAAATGAGCAACACTTGTAGAGAAATTCAACTCTTGAAAGTTCAAGAGTGTTTCACCTAAATGCAGTGGTTCCTCTTTGACAGCCAGTAAAGGTCAGGCTACTCAAAGTTAAAGAGGCAAAATCTCCCTCCGCTGAAATGTATCTGGAAAGAATATAAATCATTTGTCATAATTCTTGCTGTCGGACAGGATTTGGCTCTCCCTCGCTCTCTCTTGGACTTGGACAGAGTTCAGACGTGGTGTGCAGCAGGATGTGAGTGACGTTCTCACCGGGCGGGGGACAACGCAGACTGTTTGAGGTGGTCTTCAAGTCTGAATTCTGAGTCCAGGAGTGAAACGGCCTGTCAGAGTGATGTATGATACATGTGCGAGTGTGTGTGTGCGCGCGTGTGCGTGTGTGTGTGTGTGTTTAAACAAGAAGGAAATGTAAAAGTACATGAAATCTTTTAGTCTGCTTCTCATCTGAGACAAATTGTACCTTGATGTTGTTTGACGAATTGTCTTAAGGAGGAACTCTTAGTCTCAAACATATGATGATGACCTACATAGTTCATGTCTATTAATATTCCCTTTCTCGTATTTACATGTCCAGAGAGCAGACAAGGAGAAAAGGGGAAATGCTGCATTAAAGTGTGCTTCCTCAGAGGGTCAAGTCTGCATCGTCTTTGCCTAACTTGAAAACAAACCTACATTAGCACCTCTCACTTTTGCTCTCATTGCAGTGCATTGGTTCCCCAAGTCCACCATTATTTTCCTCTTGGACTGACCCTCCCCCAGCCGCCTTTATTATGCCTAACTCCACCCTCCAAAACTCTCCCACACCCCCTTGCCCCCGCCACTCGCCTTGCCGCTGCCTCTCCGCATTGATGCCGATAATTGCCAATGAATGGATCTGCAGATTCCCATGGATGTCAGCAGAGCCTTTGGCCTGCTTTGTCACTCCCCTCCTCCTCGTCCTTTCCTGCTTTCCGAGTCTCCCCCTTTTCCGTCTCAGTGAGGATTAGGGGAGAGTGATGGAGGTGATTTGATGAAGTGGGTGAGACTGAAGGATTGATTGCCATGCGGCTCCCTCATCCACGTTAACTTGCCAACCAACTCTGTCACCTTTTTATGCACAAGACATGACAATGTTCCATCTATGATAGCGTTTCGCACCTACTGATCTCAGTGTGGTTTAAGGGGACTTTTCATGATAGATCAACTTAACTTTGCATAATTGCAAAGTGGAAGAAAAATGATACATGGATTTGACAAAAATGTGAAAAGTGGGCTATGTGTTTGTTTTCACTGCTCTTAAAAGTGAGACCTTATGTCTCAGTGAGATTTGCCTGTAAATTAAGGAAAAACAACAAAAAAACCCAGCCCCGATATAAAATCTAGCTCAACAAAATCCCTTCAGAGTTCCCCTAATAAGTGAATGAATCCCCCTGTATTTTCTACCAGCATAATTATAGTTATTCTGCCAAGGCCTCTGTAGTTTGTTAGCGAACCTTAATCAACACACATAATAATAATAAAAACCAAGGAACAAGTCAGGGATAAAGTTATGTAGATTTTCAAAACAGAAGTTAAACACAAATTCCAAGCTTTGAAAATCGAATATAGTCATGATCAGTTCATCATCTGAAAATTGAAAAAGTATAGCAAAACTACAAACCCACCACATAAAAAGACAGTTCAAGCAAGGAGAACTTTAGTCAGAGAAGCACTCAGGAGGCATACGATAACCCCTGATGATCTGTAGAGATCCACAGTTCTGACTGCAGAAATATCTGTCAGAAAAAACTAGTTGAGCAATCTACAAACTTGTTAAAAGGTTGGCGAGAAGAAAGGGAGATCTGAAAGAAATCCACTTGAGGTAAATGTGGAAAATACAATCTGATTATGACATGATCCGTCTGATTTTTAATTTTTTTTTTGGGTTACTTCTAAAACTCAATATTTGGAGGGGAAATGACACCACACTGCCAACACAATACTCCAGTGGTAACTCATGGTAGTGGCAGCATTATGTTGCGGGATGCTTTTCTTTACCAGAGGCGGAAAACCTGGTCAGAGCTAATAGAATAATGGATAGAGGTAAATACATAGCAATACCTGAAGAAAACCTGTTGTGACTCACCAATGACTTAAGCTGGGGTGGAGGTTCACCTTCCTGAAGGACAAAAACTCTAAACAACCAAAGCTTCAATGGGATGGTTTAGATCAAAACAAATCCATAATGAGCAATAACGGCTCAATGTTCTATCCTTAAGAATAGCTGCAAATTTGTTCTCCCAGAGCCCTTCTGTCCCTTCCTACAGAACATCAGCGTCTTTGTAAAGAACACGTAAAAAATGCTGTTCTTTATCTGGGAAAAGCTGGTAAAGACAAACTAGACATGCAAATTTAATTGCACCAATGTGTTGATGCAAAAAAAATTTACTCAGAGGACTGTGGGGGTAAACTAAATGGACAATATTTTTCATAACGTATGTAAATAAAATTCCTTCCATTTCAGCCGGAGAGCCCGTTTCTTATGGTCCATCGCATAAAATCCCACAGAATTACATTGAAATTTGTGGTTGTAGTTTGAGGAATGCAAAGGTGCTGCATGTACCTTTTATATCAGTTTGTTTGCAGTCCAAGCATTAATACATTCATAACAAATGAATGTATTAATGCTTTTCTTAATACATGAATGCATCCACTGTTGATAAAGTGGATGGTGATCCACTTTATCAACATCCACTAGATGTTTTTTTTTCTCTAAACATTCATTTTATCAAGCACATTTGTGGACAAAAATACAAATGGGTGACTTAGTAGTCATCCTACCACATTTCATGTGCAAGAAGAGCTGAGTGGTTCGACGTCATGAACACTGGGAGCCCACGCATCCTTTACATGCCAAAAGTAACCAATACCCAGTCAGTGTTCATCCAAGTTTAAAAAAAAAACAAAAAAAAAAACACTGGAGCAACTCTGCCTTCCGAGAAAGTCTGAGGTGGTCGCTAGAGTTAATCACATTACACCGGAAGAAACTGTAAGAACAGAGCAAAACAAACGGCTTCAAGAAGAACCTTTCATTGGAAATATAATTGTCTGGAGGAAGAAACAGAAGAAAGTATTTAAACAGGTTGAACGCACACCAAAACAAGCAATGCTGTGCATCTCGCAAAAAGTAACAATCAGCATTGAAGCGTGGACCTGGTCCAAAACCAAGTGGTAATTTCGTCATTTTTCTTTCCCTTTGAATACCGCACCAATTTGAGGAAATGGCTTGGAGTGGGTTTAAAGGCGTCTATGTTGCAGGAGTGTTGGGAACCAAGACGGTTTGGCTCTGGGCAGCATGTCAACCTCACTTCAAATTATCCTCATTAATGACAATTCCAAGAGGAAGTGGCCATTTGTATGTGTGTGATGTTAATATGTTTTGTAAGGGTATTGAATGAACACCAAGATAAAAAATTGGCATTTTTAGTTAGAATCCCAAGTGTTGCCCAAGTAAACTAAGTGGGAACTTTCACTGTTCTGAGACTTTAGAAAGATTATGACTTCCTGCCTTATGTTATAAATTGATTAAATAGGGTAAACTGCAAAAACTCCCAAAAAATGACAGAACAATTAAAGGAATAAATGACCATAAAAGGCAGAGGTTCCCAAACTGTGGGGCGCTTGAGCACCTGCCCCTTTAGTGGTCTCTGCACGGCCCTGCACAAAGCATTAACGTGCTTTGTCCCCCCCCTTCCCCCGGTCACTCACCACACCACACCTCTCAGTGTATATCAGTGTAACACACACATACGCACACAAGTAGCAAGTAGGATACCTGCATTGAATTACTTTTCAGTTATTCAGATATGAATGTCACTGTTTTTGCTAACTTCGAAGATTGGAAAAACATCTCCAGACACTGAACAGGCCTTAGTCTTGAAAAGAAACCAGAACCAGCAAATAGACTACTGATCAGTACAAAATGCTATTGTCAAAATATAAAAGTAATACAAAAAATGTACACCCAGTTATTATCTTGACATTCTACAACTCACTCAAGCTAAAGCTACCTAGCAAAATAGTTTTTGTTGATGTTTCTGTTATGTTTTCCGTCTGTGTAATGTTATCTCAACGTAAAGGACTCAAGAGAACTCAGACCTTATATCCAAGAATGTGCTGCACATCCCCCTTCTTCCCATCTCTCTGTATCATTTCCCAAGACTGTTTACCACAAACACAAGAGCGGCGCTGCCTTGGCTCATTATGGACAGCCACGCTGCAATGTGATGCACTGCCAAGTCCTGCCCCACTGCTCAGGCCTTGCACTCTTGTCTTTACTACCCAGCATCCAAGAACAGAGGGGTAAGGGTGCTGGTGGTCGTGTTAATGTGTTTCTGCGGGGCCTACATGATGTCATCTTGTGGCACGGTGGGGGCCAATCAAACCCTGAGAAAATTATGTCACCTTTTGTTGAGCCGCTCCATTCAAAGCTATAGAAGTGCAGTGAATTGAGAGCTGCATAGAGGTCATTTTTTTTTCTCCCTAAGAGTTGTGTTTGTGTGTATGTGTGTGAAAAAAAAAAAAAAAAAAAAACAGAAGAAAAAAGAAGCGGGGGAGGCAGACAAGCAGGGAAATGCATTGTGGACATGCTAATGTTGTTGACTATAACCAGAGCCATAAAGATGTCATGAAGCTCAAGTTACAAAACATCAGCGAGAGGGCCCTCGGTCTTCTTTTCTTATTTCATTTTGTATTGTCGTCTCCTTCAGATGTCGTTCTGAATTAATCCATATGATGTTTGACAAAACTTGTCAAAACTACAACAAGCTGGAGAATAAAAGCATGAAGCATACAGTTAGTTTATTTGTTTTTTTTATTGAACTGAAAGTGATGACAATATGCAACCCCTCAAACAATGATCGCAACCTCTTAGCACCTCCACCCACGCTCCTTCACTCATGGGGACGAAGCTCCCCCTGTTCTCAGCAGACATCGACGGTGAATGACATTAGAATAGGAAGTGACTTTGCTGGACTTATTCACTCTAATTGAAAGCAGTAATTATATTTACGCTTTAGGCTGGCATGGGTTTCTACATGTGAAAAAGGCCCTGTGGGGATTTTGACTTGTGATTGGTGAAAAACTCCCAACAGTCTGACTCATGCTGAACCAGACTAGGATAAAAGGTACTTCTCCATTGACATTATAAATACAAAAGTGACATAAAGATACCTCAGTACAGACAAAAACAAACTATGTTCAACATACTGATCTTCTCTCTTAAAGTCCCTAAGAATTTAACTTGTGATAGTTTCTTTTTTACTCAAAAATCTCTTCTTCTTTTGGCTGATCTTGCCATAGAAGATCATCCTTTCCTCTGATCAACTTTCTTACTACTCCAACCTTTGCCTTGTTGACCATTATCCCAACCTTTTCTATGTCCTTTTTCACTATATACATGAATTGTTTGAGTTGTCATCCTCTTCACCCTCTGCCAAGCTGCTCCATCTTCAACACTTTTCTCCCCCAATGTTTCCACTACATCTAAACTAACATTTTTTTTTTTACTTCTACAAATTAGGCTGGACTGACTTAAATGGGTTTGTACACTCCCAATGATATTTGAATGAAGATATCTTGGCAGTATGTAGAAAAATATATATTGTAGCCATCAACAAGGTTCTGGAATAATTCTGGCAGGATGCTAATGATTTAAGCAAACTGTATCATTTTGTTCAGAAGAGTGGATAAGTATCCAATCAGAATTATGCCAGAAGGTTAATGATGCTTACCAAAATGCATGTAAATTGACATGCATCCAAATATTAGTGACTCTGTATGTGTACAATTAAATATGTATGAATATTTGAACCTGTGTAAATTATATGAAGCAATCACAATTTCAATCCTAGTTTTTAAATGTAGTTTAAATGTTTAAATGTACTTTTTAAAAGTGCTGCATTCTGCATACTCATTCCAAATAAAGACACAGTTAAAATAGCCACCAAATGCAGAAAATTTGTATCACATTCCTATCCAAGACTGCATTAAAACCACTGCCCAGGACTGAATAGTTTCTATTACTTAGCTTTGTGAGTGCAAAACTTAGACTTGCCTATATCCTTTTAAACCAAAACCTCCCTGTACCTTTAAAATAACCGAATCTAACAATGGCAGGGAAGCAGAAAATAAGGATGATCCTGAATCTCTCTCAGCAAATTAATTATGAGTTTTATGATTGAGACACCTCCGAGAAAACCTACAATGAAGCAAACATTATAACTAACAGCAATAAAAAAGACGCATAGCAATCATTAAGGAAAACAACATCTCGCTGGTTATTAGTCATATAAATCCCCAGGTGCAGAAACAGAACAAACAGACAGCAGCTTAAATACACTTTTTTTTAATTTCTGCTAACAGGTTTCTGCAGACACAACAAAAGCGAAGGAGCTATAAATCATCATCATAACGAACAGTGTGCCAGGACGATCGGCCTACATTAAAAGACTGCCAATGTGTCACAAAGAAATGCAGTTGGGAGTGTTTTCGGTTGGCATTCATCAAAAACCTGCAACAATGGTGTCTTTGTGAAGGTAACTGGAAGACAGAAGCTGCAGTTCCACTGAATAAACAGACTCAGCACAGCACCTTGATCTCACATAGGTTGATTTTTGTTCATCAAAAGAAGCATTGACAGCACTTAAGATTTTCACATTACAACCACAAACCTCAATGCATTTTATTGTGAGCGCAAAGTAGTGCGTAATTGTGAAATTTTGAATAATGGGCATGCAATGTGTGGCTTGCAAATGTCTTTAGGCTCCCTTATACTCTGATATCTCTAAGTAAGACAAATTTCCTCCAGAAGGTAAGAAAGTAACACTAAATCATCCCCATGGTAAAATACGGCAGTGGTGGCATCATGCTGCACGGATTTCTTTCCTCAGCAGGGACCAATAGGTCAGAGTTGATGGGAAGATGGATGGAACTATATGCCAGGCAACCCTGAAAGAAAACATGCTGGAGGCTACACAGTACTAGAAATGTCAAATTTTTAGAAGAGCTATAACGACATAGTTTAGCTCGATGCATACCCATGTTTTTGAATGGCCCTGTCCAAGTCCAGACCTAAATCTTATTGAGATTCTTTGGCCAGTCTCGATAACTGATGCCCCCAGAGGCTCTTCATTCACTGTGGCTAACTTTGAACTACTTTGCAAAGTAGCAAAATAGGAAAAATGTCAGGTAGGTAATTTTATTTATTTTATTTGTCAGTCTGTACAACAGCAAAATAGGTAGAGACATTCCCAAAAATCTGTAATTGCAGCAAACTGCAAGTACAAGTGCAGAACAGAGGTTTCAGAATATTATCTGTAATACTTAAAAACCATGCCGTCCTGCTCTTTCACATTTCAACTATAAACTACTGTTTTTATCTAATCTAAAATCTCACTATAATGTCCTGAGGTTTGGGCTTGTAAAAGTTCAATGGGTATAAATACTTTTGCATGGCACTGTACAAAACTGATTTTATGTTCTTTAATTTGCATGTGCAAAAGATGCATAAAATGAAAAGTCCGTCGGATTACTATCTTTTAAATTTTCCAGCGGTTGGTGATCCCTTTTCATGAATAAATGTCACAGCATGAAGAAGCACTGAAAATCAAGAGCAGATGCACATGGAGGAACAATATTTATCCAAGTTCAATTCAGGAAAAAATGAGAAAGTCAAACAATGTGTAGATGGTTGATGTAACTGTGGCATTAGCACATTTATTACATCGATTTTTCTACTGAGCATGTATCCAGATGTTGACAGATGTGTTCCACAAAGTCTGAGCTGTTGAATCCTCTCCACTTTCCCTCAGAGTTTATGTCACGGCTTTTTTTTTCCCGAGTTCTAGTCCTGGCTCCAGCCTGACAGCTAGATCGTCAGGGAAGTAGCTCACTCAGTCATTTGCCAGGCCAGGAGCACACAGCTGCTGCAGGAGGATGCAGGTCCACCGTCCAGCTCACGATTAGGTGTGATCCTAGAAACATGATATAGAAAGTTAGGACTGACTACGGCCACAAAGAACCAATTTGAACATCCACATTTTATTCTTAAGCCAATTTATAGAAAATTCAAAGTGCATGAGCTTTTCAGTATTTTTTTATTATTATTATTTTTTAGTTGTAGTACATCATTTGTTTGCTAGCAATGTTTCTTGAAATTGGAACCTGATGTTTTATTGTATAACGTAGGTACTGAAAAAAAAATTAATGTATTTAAAAATTATATATGTTGAATTTAACTGCCTAGTAGACGAAAGAGTTATTTAAAACAAATGTTTGAAACCAAACCCAAATCTGGGATAGTTCATATTACAAAAAAACTTAAATTTGAAAAATGTTACAGTAATTCACACACACACACACAGTAATATACTAAAATTTTTAGTAATTTCTGCTTCAAAGTACATATTACAGATGAGGTAAAGGCTGCTACTAAATGCTTCTGGACTTAAATAAAACCCTTAGCATAGAAACAGGATGAAAGCCTGTAGATAAAACTGCTTTGATGCAGTAATTCAAACAAAAGAAGTCCGAAACAAATTGAACTTCATCTGAACATCCATTTTAGTATTTATAAAACAGTGCCTGTCTTTGTACCTCTCTGATATTTTTTTGGGTAGCAGAAATCTGGTCAGAGCCTGTTTCTATTCCACTAATCCAAGATGAAGAATTAAACATGTATAACATCTGCAGACAATTCCACTTCAGAAACATCAGAACTATCCCCTTTAGAAGTTATTTTTTTTAATGCAGGAGCTTTGAAATTGGCATAAAAAAGTTGGAGATTAGCCTCAACAAGTGCAGGCTTGAAGTTCTGATTTAAAATATTCTCATATGTCATTCTGGTTTGAAATAATAATAATAAAAAAAGTAAAAAAAAAAAAAAAAAAAAAGTATATGCAACATTTTTAACAGAGGACAACAAAACAATTAAAGATAAAGATGAGCAATCTCAAATTAGGTAATGCATGTAGGTGGCCTCTTGACAACCCAGACGTTGCTGTACCTGCACTTGTTCTCGTAATCTCCCCAGAAAAAATGACATAATGCTGCCCACCTCCGCACAGCAGCCACTCAACCCTGCAGTTGTTATGGCAGCAAAGTGGTGTGACCGGCCCGGCCCGCCCGGTCTTTGCCGAAAGAAGGGAAGGAACAATGTGTCAGAGGATAAGTAGTCATCAATCACTATTTCTCATCTTCTTTCTGCTTGTCTGCACCGACAATCTGGTTTACCTGCAAGGAATCACGTTCCACCAACGTACAGGATGTGACTTAACACTTGTGGTCTTTTCTCATTTTCATTCTGCTGCAACTGAAAGATCACATGGCATCCAGTCTGTGTGATTTTTGTTAAAAATCTATGACCGTTACTCGCTGCCTTGGTCAGATTTTGTGCTCTTCTAGCTTATTTTCTGGATCTTTCTGTCTCTTTGGCTCGCATTCTGGTTTTTCCCTTCCCACGTTTCTTTCCTGTGCCTCACCTTGGAGTGCAGCCAGTGAGAGCAGCATCAGCGAATAGGATCCAGGTCCCAACCTGCCTTTGAGTCTTTGCCTGCCCATGTATATCTTTTTGTGCCGGAGGCTGCAACTAGGGCTGGCAGCCCCCATCAGCCTCAACTCATAAGCCCATCTACTGTACCCGTCTGCTGGCGCCCTGCCACCCATACAGAGTTCCCCTTCACTTACTGACAGGACCAACTAGACAGCAGAGGAAGATATTGTGAGCCTAAAAAAATCTATAGAAAATGACTGCTCATCTCGGGGTCAAGCATGTTTGACCTCCACTGAGAACACCCACGACCACCGTGAGAGGTGCACTTATACAGTACCTATCATTCAGCCTGCTGGCCACCCTACACATTCCCATTACCTTTGAAGGCCACCGACTCTGCGGTGGGCCATCAAAGCATATCATCTCAGTTCCACTGAAGGGATCTGAGGCTCCTGGGTTTGAAGTGATATCTCAGTGCCACTGCATTCTTTACTTTGCTGTCATGACTTAGATTACACAATAAAAAAAAAAAAACAAGAGAAAATGAAGGGTACAAATCCTGTGTCACTCCCTGTATGATACGCAGTGATCACATGCGTCTCAAAACATGGGTTTTATCAGTAACCAACAAACTCGAGTTGTGTGTGGCAACAGTCAGAATTAGTAATATGCCAGCAATGTGTGTGAACAAACTCAGTGATGACAAAGGAGAAATCAGAGACATCTCTACCTTTTAGAACTGTTGAGATAGAGTTTCCATTACTCAGCCTCTTCTCGTGGCTCACCTGGGATCACCTGAAAAAAGACAAAAGGTGGGGGGAATAAAGATGATTCAGAAAGGCTTTCCTGGATAAGTAAGGAATCAAATTCAGTCTAGGTCAGCTCTACCCAAACTTGCATTCATAAAGTTCCAACTATGGAGAAAGTGGGGCTCCTTTTAAAGAACAAAAAAATGAAGATAAAACAAAAAGTTAAAAGAAACAAATGGCCTAGTCTGGGCAGTCTAGACACTTCTAGAGATGTCTAAACTTTACTATATCTCTAACTACTTAATTATTAGATATACCTGTTTAATGGCTTGGTAACACAGACAGCAAATCTGCCTTTGAGATGTGACAGTAGGGGAAGATGCTGTAGGTGTATTTTTTTTGGCTTGTTTAACTTCAAGGGAAACATGATTATGTATTCACAATATATATTATTTGGCCTTTAAGTAAAGCCATTTCAGATGGTGAAATGTGCTGGTAAAGTCCAAAGTGTGACTTTTAAACCTCAGTGGCTTCAAATTGGCCAGGAAGAACAAACATGTGATACAATTATTGATTAAATGTTTGTAACCTCAAATAAGCTCACACAGTGGTTCAGGTGATTTAATTAAAACTATAGATTTCATAAACAAATATTGCTGAAGAAGAACATCCTGCAATTGCAGACTTTCAAGCATCATCTATTGTCTCAGACTAGCCCTGTGTTTAAAGTTTATCCCAATGATTTATCAATCTATTCCTTCCCCTAGCCTTAACCCTAGAAGAATATGATGGCAACTTGGAGTCTCATCACATTGAAATTACTACAAATGACTGTCTTTGTGAACTATCAACAAACATGCCATTTGCTTCTGGTCTGATCACAGACATACCAGAAAAAGCATTCAGGCATTCTGCTCCTCTAACTTCACAACATTTCCGGGAGAAAATCAAGCACCCGCAAATTATTTCTTTTGTTGCCACAAAATAAGAGCCTCAAACAAAACAGGCATGTTGTCAAATTCTGGCTTGAACCTATTTCACTAGAAATGACACACCGACAGCACAAGGATAGTGTTGATGAGAACTGTTGTTGAAAAAAGAAGCCAGCTATTTCTACTTCACTTAGCTTCTAGAGGCTTTTTTTTAATTGTCTTGGTATTAGATATTTACTAGAACCAGCTTTAAACTATGCAACATTGCAAATGGTCATAAGTGCTAAAAAGATTTATTTGTCCGAAGGACAGCAAGCATCATTGTTTCCTTAATTAATGGAGTCATTTAAGATCACATGTTTGCTTCAAATTAGACACAGTGGGGGATGCCATTAGGATAGATCTTAATCTTTAGGTTCTTTCTCAACCAGAGGTAGCTTTATAGTTACAAATAGTCCAGGCCTTTTTGCAGTTTCCCAATAAACAGCACTAAAAGTAAAACCTTTATTGGAAAGTTAGCTCAGCCAACTCTGTTAAATTCAAATTTTTCTGGGGGTCCTACAACACTCTGCTTTTTTTAAATTACACATTATTAATTTAAGTTGCATTTCTATATAAGGTTACCGGGTTCAGGTCAGAACTGGCTCAGGCAACCTACTGTTATTTAGATGCAAACACGTTTCATCCTGAAGCTGCACTAGCTAAAGTAATCACACCCCAGGTCCAAATCCATCCAAACCAAAGTCAAAGGTGCTTGCTGCGTCTAAGTTTCTCTGTCCCAGACAGGTTACCTTGGCAACAAATGCACTGTTTCCGAGTGACACAAAGCCCAAACTCAAAAACCTTCTTTCAGGATGAAGGCTCCAACAGTTGAGGGGGAAAACAGCAATAATAAGACGGTGGGGAGAGAAACTGAATACTGGGAAATTGGTTCACAGAGTTTCTGGAGGACATGGTAAAATGGTTCTTTCCTTTTAAAAATACCTTTCTCTGGCACCAGGCGCCACAGGTAGTCGTGTCCTGCTTTTGCTTCTTTTATACCCTTTCTAGTGTTTCAGCTTTTTTTTCCTAAGCCATCACACTGTGCTAAGTGAGTTATCATCTACACCAGCTGACTGGACGTGCATGAGGTTTAGCTGAGCTTCCAGATGAGGTAATGTTTAGCGAGGTTGGTGAGCAAGTAGAAGAGTCAGTCAGATCTTGATTAGCTCAGAAGTGGGGGCCTTCCCCAATATTGGACACCCCTTTGTCTGGTGAGATTACTACCTTATGAAAAACTGCCCCCGCTGACATGCCTGATGGGATCAGAGCTTCCTGCTTATGAGCTCGCCCCAGACAGGAAAGAAAACGCACAAATACCAAGCACGCACTTTCAAAAGTGTCCAGACCAGACAAGCGAGAAAACTCTGAGGTCACTGCTCACATGCAAGATGTGTTTTGCATTAACAAAAAAAATCCAATGTGTGGAAACATTGAGAATTGTGTGGCGTCAAAGATCACTTAGTGCTTCTTATGACTCCTACTGTTTGTCATGACCACAAGTAATGATCTCAAGACTGAAAAGAATACATTTATTAACAGGCCAAAGAACACACAAACACTTATGCATTCTATGGTTACATCCTGCAGCCCATCACTGATGAAAGTTACACAGTGAACTACTACTGTCATCTGAAAGACATGGAAAGCATACAGCTTAATTGAAAACCAAAACGGTGTGTTGGATATCTGCCTAAACTGACACACTGTGCAAAAAACCCCCCCAAAAAAACACATTAATCAGAGAAGAAACCAACTTGGCCATAATGACTCTGGAGGAGCTACATAGATCCACAGCTCAGGTGAAAGTATCTGTGAGACATCTGCATTGTATTGCTTGTCATGTAGTGGTTACAGCAAGAGGTTGCTCTGGTTAGATGAGATCATGCCATGTGTGGCAGAAAACTAATACTTCAACTTAGCCTGAACAAACCACTCCCGAGGTAAAACACAGCGGTGACAGCATGGTGTTATGGGGATGGCTTTCTCCAGCAGGGACAGGCTGGTCTGTATGAGAGTTAAATACAGAGCAATACTGGAGGTAAACCTCTTTGCTGCAAAAGACTTGACCTTTCAGCAGGAAAACAAAAAACATGACAAAAACAGTTTACAGCAAAAGATTCTTATATAGCTGAATGATCCAACCAGAACATACAGAATCAAAACCTAAGTCTAATTTGGACTTCATGGTGGGACTTGAACACAGATTTTTTTTTTTAAAAGATGCTCTCCAACCCAAACTGATCGAGCTGTATCTATTTTGCAAATGGACAAAGATTTCATCCTCAGTCTCTGTGGCAGATCGAGACATTCCCCAAATGACTGCCGCCTTTCATTTTTTACGGTTTTATTGGCTCTTGTGGCCTTTATTTGATAGTGAATTGACAGGAAAGTGAGTAATGAGAGAGGAGGGAACACACGCGGCAAAGGTCATCAGCCCGGTACTCGAACTTGTGACGCCTGCTTTTGCAGCATTGAGAACTCAGGCCTCCATGTGTGGGTTGTGCTTAACCCCTGCGCCAAAAAACACTGCTGCTTTAATTGCTGCAAAAGGTGACTATATAAAATATTGACAAAAACATTACCGAGCTATGCTTTTCAAATCTTTACTTGTAAAATATTTTAAAAACCATGTTGAAAATTATGTGCTACCTGGTGCTGGTGTATACACACATGAAACCCCACTAAAATACATTGAGGTTTGTGGTTGTAGCCTGACAAAATATCCCAAAAGTTTAAGGGTATTAATACTGTTGCAACTCACTACAGAAGATTATTTCTATTATTTGACATCACTTCTGATGGTCCATTAGTTCAAATTAATGTATGATTATGAGATAAATGTAAACAGGAAACTGCAAACAAAAACCTGCCTCGGACAGCAAAGTAGAGCTTTTTACTTATTTCCAGATGTGTAATTGGGTGTTAATTAGTGGTGGCCTTAGTTCACATAACCTTCCCCAAACAAATCACAATTAAACCTAAGGCCAATGGAATAAATGTGGCAGCCTGGTTTCGTTGAGCTGTGCCGCAAACTTCAACACCTTTCCATTTCTACTGTGTGGCAGCCTGTACCAACAAACACTCATATTTCCACAGAGTGCGTTGTGAAAACAAATAAATGCTGTGTGTGTGCGCGTGTTTTAGCATTTCTCATTTCTCATGTAGTAAGGCCCATTTTTCTAGTAAATACTACTACGTTGTGAGGATCCACTGCTCCTTATGGGGCCCGATGTTCAGGTCCCATAAGAAGTGCTGTTTGGGGGTTTAGGGTTAGGGCTAGGATTTCTGTAAAGTTAAGAGTTAGGCATGTAATGGCAATGGTTAGGTGTAGGTTAAGTGACAAGGTTTAGGCTATAGAAATGAAAGAAGCAGTGGAAGTCATTGTCAAAATATAAATGTATAATATGTGTGTGTGTGTGTGTGTATGCAAAGGATGCAAATAAAAAGCACATGCACACATACCAATCAGGGACACTGGCACAACCTTGCGCCAGCGGACTTTTAAACCAGTCATGTGAAACGACCCATTCCCTTCTGCAAATCAGATTACATCTCCGAGCTGAGCCGAGGCCTGCATGTACACACCCACATTCAAAGCTAAGGGGCTCATGTCCATTACACAGGCACATGCACAGGCGCACACAACACTCAACCTAATCAGATTTCGTCCCACCAGCCCTCCTGAAATTGCGAGAGTACAAAATCCGTCGGGGTCCCGCTAAGAAAGGAAATATTAACTCAAAAATGTACAACTCGAATGTTTCAACAAATATGATATATTTCAGGGGCTGCGTCCTATGAAGAATGGAGTTCTTTCTACGGAGTTCCCTGAAAATCGTAGCAGGCTCTGATAAGCTTCCTTTCAGCAGTGTTCCGACTGCTGTTTGGCAGGGCCGCTGTGGAATGAGCACATGTGGAAACATGTTTATAGAGCGTTTGGTCTGAATGCAAATGATAGATGATTCGTGAATGATTCAAGTTCTCTTCAGGTTACCACGTATTGAAAACACAAAAATCGCAGTCATTTATTCTGCTTCAATTAGTGTCAAATTGGCCTCAGTCAGTGATTTCAAGTTAAACAACATTAAACAGTCCAGCGAGAGACTCAGTTAGCAGATAAATAAATGCATGGATAGCTGAATCCTTGCAGGGTAGCAGAGTGAGTGTGCAAATATTTCAGGGCTGCTCGTGTCCACGTTGACTATCAGGTGATGAAAGTTTCTGACGCTCTGTGAGTGTACTGTAAAGTTTTTGGCTCAGAGAAAGGGTGAAATAAGTTGGTTGACTGCCTGTTGGGGGACCGGTTCTCTTAATCAAACCCAGACAGTAACAGGAAGTACACTCTGCCACAAATAATATACATTAGGTCCCTACTCTTGCAAGTAGACAACACACCGAATACAACACAGAGGGATTTCCTCGAAACGAATTGGCAATCAAATCTCCTTTTTTTGTTTTTGATTTTGTTAAAAATAAATTATTTCTTCAAAGAACTGATGTAAAGCTCATTGTCTGTGCCTCCTTTGCCGTAGAGGTTAGGGGGTGGGAAGTTGTGGGTGGCTGGAAGTCGAGATGGCTGTGCCCACAATGGGGCGTCAGGACTCTGTCAGTTAGTTAAACTGAAGTTCAGCTCTAGTGGGTTTATCCTGTCGTCACAGCGACATCTGAGAAGAGCACCAGTGGAGATGGGCAGAGTGGAGAACAGAGCGGCTTGGATTGCACTGGATGTTCAGATAAGGCGACAGGAAAGGGCAAAACAGGGCAGGACGACATGGGAAGCGGGCAGTGGTTACGGTTACACTCGGAAGAGATCATTCAACCGTTGGATCACCTTTCCCACCTGTGGAGGCCAGGATGCGACTTGGTCACAAAGTACGACAGGAGGGAGTTGGGAATTTGTCACCTCACACTGAACCTCAGTACGTACAATTATCAACAACTACAACCAACATGCCAGGGCGACATGGTGGACCACAAGAGAGGAGGTCAAAGGAGTAAACAGGAACTAGTAAAACCTTTAGATAGTAATAAAATAAAAAAAAAGTTGGATTCTGAACGTTAAGAGAAGAAGCTCTGCAGCAACCCCAATAGAAATACTGGAAAATAAATACTCAGACTTCTGGAAGCTTCAGAATTAATATAACAAGACCTATACTTCACTGCAATATTGCTTGAAAGGTTGAACCAATGTAATGCTAATATGACAGATTTA
Source organism: Poecilia mexicana (assembly GCF_051168715.1). Taxonomy (NCBI): domain Eukaryota; kingdom Metazoa; phylum Chordata; class Actinopteri; order Cyprinodontiformes; family Poeciliidae; genus Poecilia; species Poecilia mexicana. The sequence goes on along the minus strand of NW_028263377.1, from coordinate 16,633,675 downwards.
AAATAAATTTAAAATGTATTCTTGATTTAAAAACAAAACTTTGCAACACATTTGAATCTGCAAGTAGAAATAATGAATGGCCACACAAGGCAAAAAAAAAAAAGCCAGAAAAAAATAACTTGCACATTATTATTGATTCTTTTTATAATTTAGTTTTAAAAGCAAATTCGGAACCCACCAAAAGTGATAATGGAAGGTCAAAGGATCTTACTTCAAATAAAAATATCACAAAATATGTGTCTATTAGTTTTCCAAATAATAACAGAACCTGTGACCAGGAGCGGTCACCGTAGCTGTGAGATGTTAGTTTTAGAGCATAGGTAAACGGCCTCATCTATGGTGGGCCTGTACCCTACACAGAGAACGCACATGTTTTCCATTGTGGTTAAAAGAGATGGGGATTAAAGTGTAGCACAGCCGGAGCCACAGCTATACACCCCATGGTGGGATCACAGTCCTCTCTGGTCTTTGAGCAGTGCTGATGCAGCTCACTTGGAGGCTTGGTATTGTGTAGGGAGAAGGCATGGTCAAATCTACTTGATAGGTAAGGCTAGAAGGAAAATATATTTATTGGTTTTGAGGAGGCAGACAAGTAGGGAAGTTGGTAAAAGTGCCTGACAGAAGGTGACAGACCCTCACACAAAAACAGACTGCTAAGGTTATGGAAAGGTGTTGAAATGAACTGGATATTGCTTACATAACCCCAAAACTGTCCCAGTAAGAGATAGATCACCTTCAAAGCTCGTATTAAAAACCATAAAGAGGCTAAACAATGACGGTGGTTAGAAAAGAAAAGAAAAAAAAAAAAAGGCAAATTGCCAAAAGTTGATGCTGTTGAATGCTTGACTTTCACCTCAGTGCCTCTAGGTCAAATGGGCCACATTCAGGTACCACAGGGGATAGTTAATGCAGGAGACTGTGACCGTGTAGCCAATTAACAGACACTTTATAAAGGCAAGCAGTGCAAGGGACATTGAGGAAGATATGCATAGTGGAGCATATCTGCGCTTACCAAAAAAAAAAAAAAAAAAAAAAAAGCCAATTAACAAACACCACATGAAGTTCTGCTGTGACTGCGTTGGCCTTTTACATGAGCAGCAAGTATAACGACTTTGTGTGCAGAGCGAGGAAGGATGTAGGGAGGGCTGAACATTCATTCTGTCAGTTCCACCCAGCAATAGTATCCACTGCTGAGTGGTTTGAGGGATGAGAAGTATTTAAGGGTTTGCCGACTTTCATATCAGCCTATAAAAAGGGAACATTAAACTGTAACCATTTTTTACACTCTTTACATTTTTAAATATCCTAATATGCTTGGGGTTTGGTGAAGGAAAACATGCTTATGCGGACAATTTAGGTCAAATTTGAATTCTAGCTTAATTTTGTAACAAAAGCACTCTAGATCACGCAAAGTGAGTTACTCTGAATCTCCACCCAAACAAGCTAAACCTGAGCATCCCAGAAAATTAGGAACCTCCATTCTTAACCTTTTGGCCTCCCATAAACTAAGATAATTACATGTTTTTCGTCTGTCAGTTCTGCAGCACTGGTGTATCCCCTTCTCTGTGTGTTTGTGGGAGGAACTGGGCAGTGGGGATTGCGTGCAGGGCGTCTGAGCAGATTTGCTGGACTTTCTCACCCACAAACACACTGCGGCTGAAAGAGGACGGCATGTTAATGAGTGTGTGCTAGGTTGTGTTTTGAAACTGGAAAGAGATTTACGAAGTGATTGGAATCAGCTCTGAAAAGGTCACGCCAAACAAGTTCATGAGACTAAGTGAATGCAGTTTCGTCTTCAATCCAGGTGACTGAAAGCCGGTAGCTTCTCTACACACTGGTACCACTCAAACCACTTATCCCTCCTTCATGACATCATTAGTTTCCGAATCCAGTGACGCCACACTGACATTTGGTCTCTTTGATTAATTGGTTCCTACAGGGCTCTAGGAGTATTTCCGACCGAAACCAAAAAAGAACACACTTCTTCAGCACTGATTTGTTAGATCTAAACACTCCTTTAGCCTAGAGAAAACCACAATCCAGGATGATCTAACATGAAATAAAAAGCATAACACAATGTAGCTGAGCTTTCTTGAACTCGGTCACAGCTTTAAATAGGATGTCAGTATTGGGCGTTTCTGTCAAAGTACCTTGACAACAAACATCCAACAAAAACACATCGACATAACACATGCATCACAGCACAAACCTAAATGCATGCCTTTGTGCACGTGTCCTTCATGCGGTATTTAACAAGGACTGCAAATATTCCCAAGTAAGATGAAAATTCTCCAACAGTGGAAAAAGGTAGAATGAGGAAAACTTGTAATCCAGCTAATCCTGCAAGGATTAGGACCAGGCGAATATCAGCAATAATAAACAAATGACTAACATTCCCAGCCTGTGTGGTTTCAAGCCCCAGGGCTCCAGCTAGAACCCAGCAGGATCTGGATCCAATCCCCGCTGTTTATCAGTGCACGTAGAAGTGGCCACTTGTGAAACCCTTGTGATAAACGCTTGGGGGACAAACAGAAAATGGCTAACAGAGGAGCCTAACCAAATCACTCCTCCTAGTTGGGGTTGCAGATCAGACCTCAAACACCACAGCCTGATATTCTGGCTATGTTCTTACCACTCTATTTTTCACAGTGACACAGTTTTCTATTAGGCATTTTTTCTATGGGCTGATGGTTTGATAAAACCTTCAACATGTTTTAGTGACAAAAGTACTCTAATCTGTCAGGCAACACTTGGACTGAATTAATTTACCATTACAAAAAGCCAAACTATGCAAGTAAACAAACAAAGGAAGTTGACATAGTAAAAATCTGTTTCTTCCAAAAAGGAGTGCACCCACATTACAAGGCTTTCAACACTTTCTGTAGATTTTCATTCATTGTAAATACATGTCTAATTTATATACTGACACAACTCAATCATTTAGCATTATTTTCATCTGGACTTATTGGGAGATCAAACACTGACCAAATTACAATTTGAATTTTGTGATTACTAAAGCCACAGATACTAAAGTCTGCACTTTCACAATATTTTTTGATGCAACCATTTTAGCTTAAAGATATGCTTTGATTCATTAACAGAGGCAAACTTTTTTTTTTTTTTTAATCAATGAACCTGCAGCAATTGGTATGGGCAGGTAAGATCTTGAAGAAAACCCGAGTGGTATGGTAAATGGTAATGACTTGTACTTGTATAGCAACCTGAGGAAGTCTGACAGAGGTGACGTTGCCATCCACCAGCGCCACCAGGCCCTCTGACTCCCACCAGTATGCAAGGTGGGTGAAATGTCTTGCCCAAGCACAAGAATATTGACCAAGACTAGTCCGATCGTTGCATCTCTTAATCCACAGCATCATTATGACACAATTTTGGACAAAGGTCAAGTTTTTTTTTGCTTGGGCAAATTGACAGGAACTTTTTAAACAAATTTCTTTCCCTGTCTTATCAGAGGCAAGTTATACACTAGATAGGTCACCTGTCCATCAAAGGACAAATGACCATGGATGCACATAATCACATCTAAGGGCAATTTAATGTCTAAAGACTCTATTACTGCATATTTAGGACAGAGGCACAATGCCAGATACCTTGATAGAGCTCATGAATTAATTAAGAAAACAAAAACCCCTGAAGTTAAGTTAGGGACCCTCTTGCTAGATGGTAGAATTTCACCATCATGCAACTCAATTAAAAAAAAAAAAAAAAAAAAAAAAAAAAAAGTTTTTTTAAGACTTCTGTCTGACTGAAAACATGAAACAGTAAACCTGTTTTGTTTATTGACAAAATATTTATTGCTGGTCACCATGGAGTTATTGCAGAATAATGTTAGACAGATAACATAATGGATCATAAATGCCCTGAAGTAGTAACAGGGTTGCTTAATTGCTCTGTGTCGTAAAACTAAAGATCAAAGGCAAAGAAGTGAAAGCAGGTTGTATTTTTTTATATTCTAAAACAGCTTCCACTGGCAATGCAGACACACTAGCTTCGTTTTATTTGACATCTGAGTAAGTGTTTTGACTCAAACTAGGTGAATATTCAGATGCTCTAATATTGTGACACCAGCATGTAGGGGCAATTAAAATCAGTGCTCTGCACTGATTTTAATCTGAAAGTACTGATGTACTTTCAGATTTATTTTCAGATTCCATGTGGAAAAAGTGGAAAATTTGTAACATCTTGCTTGCTCTGCCTGCCTCCACCACAACACCTTACCTGCTGTGCCCAGTGACTTACAAAGTCTGAAGGACTTTTCTGTCCCAAAGCAATTCCCTGGCTGGCACAAAAGCCATCTGGGGTGCGTCTGAGAGCTTAAGCAACAGAATAACTCTTTCAAGCAGAACTCTGCATGGTTCTGACTGCAGGGCGCTGAGGTTGCCACTACCTAGACTCCAACTGTATCTCCTCCTCCCCTTTTGCCCCTTTAATCCTGACCTACATGACTGACTCCAACTGAAAGCTCCACACGCCAGAGGTGGGAACCAAAAGCACTGTCAGATGTATATAAAAAGGCCACCTGCTCATCAAATTAAATTGCATCCACAATTGTGAATAAAGAGAAAGGGGAAGAAGGGGGGAAATGAGAAAAATAAAAGGAAAGACAAGTCACTCGCCTCCCTTTGTGATCTTGGCAGACAAAAGAACAAATTGTATGTCTGTGTCATGATTCTACAGCTCAAAATTGGCATAGGAACCCACTTAGAACGGCTCGCATGTGTAGATGTTGATATAGGTTCCCACCTGAGAGCGGAAGAGGTGCACGGACTCACCTTTCAGCCTTTCATCTTGGTTTCTTTTGTATTCCATGACACTTGCACGTCCCGTCTCTTTCCACTATTGAGCAGAATTGACTGTTATTATTCCAAACAGCATTATCTTTATTAATGCCACAGGTCTCAGGACTGTGCACTTGCCGGGAGCCGGGTCTGGATGGAGCGCAGACCAGTCTGGCTAGATAAAAGCTCAGCGCAGAGTGATGTATGCAAGCCAGACAGCTCCGGCGGGCCTTCATCCTTACTCTTCAAGCTCAGAGAGAGGCAGAGGACCTACAAAGACAAAGATACGACTTTAATCTTTAGATCAGGTGGAAACATTTGTTCTGAGAGTAGCATTATAGAAGACTATCAAAGCCACTTTAGGTTAGCCGGGAGTCAGAACAAACACATTTTATCATAAGCAAACAGATTTTGTTGAAATTGAGAAAAAACAAACAAGCAAACAAAAAAAAAAAAAAAAAAAAAAAAAACTTCTGAAAGTCTAACCAAAACTGGTATGTTTTGAAAATAATGATTCATATATTTCTGCTATAACTGGTATTAAACTTGAATGAGGCTCTTTCCGAAAGGCTGTCATGCATGACAAGTTATTTTAAAGGTGGTGTGGAGAGCTGACGTGTGGCCAGGCCCGGGCAGGGCAGCGGCCGGGGGTCTTAGCTTAATGCCTCAAGCCCCTCGCTCCAGTGAGGCACACAGAATCAGCTCCTGGCCAGAGTCCGGACACTGATTTATGGGACTGGGTGATTATGATCAAACCAGCCGTGAGGACCACCCAGATGGTGGCACAGGATGACAAACACACACCAAAAAAAAAAAAAAAAAAAGAAGAAGAAGAAAAACACACCCATAAACCCATGCATTTTTCTTAGCTTTAATGGTCATAGAAGTGACCAAATCTTGGCAACTAAAATGCCAAGATACACCAAATATTGAATATCAAGTCAAAATTTGCAAGTGCTTTATGTAATTAATCTGAAACAATTAAAGTAAGAGGAAAAAACACTGAGACTTCCTCATACCTAACAAGTGAAGTTTACTCATCAGAGCTTATCTGTTTCTGCAGAATTAACTTTTTTAGAAAACTATTTCTGCTAAAGCATTTCCTACATTTTTTTTGTCTGTCTTCTGTATAATTCTGTTCTTAAAGTGTTGTGACATTTCACCTATATGCTCCTTCTACAGCCCAAGGTTTTCATGCCCAAAGCAGATAAAGATAAAATTTAAATTTTATTTACCCAAAAAGTTTGTTCCTGATTGGAAATCATCTCAATATATCTCAAAGGATAATATAAATGCTAACATTTTTGCAATGTTCTTATATCTACATGGTCTTTAAAGATAACCGGTTAGAAGTCAGAAATATTCTGGTCATTCCAGAGTTATTACTTTTTACTTTCTTTCTTACTTTCAAAGATCAGAACAGCAGCTTTCAAAGCAGAGATAAAACAATGGAAATCATTTCTCCTAAATTAACGACACTCGACTCACTCGCTTGACATTTTCTGTCAGAAAACAGATCTTCTAGTTCACAGGCAGTTTGAGAGCCATTTTTCTCTAGAAGTCACATTTCCTGTCAAGAGCATGTGCAAATATGCTAAGCCAAAGAGGAAAAACCGAGAAAAGCAAATATTTCCCGCTTGCTGAGGCACAACGCAACCGAACCTCGAGGCACCAGTTGGATGAGCTGAACAATAACAGTCAATGACAAATCGGACGTGGTGCATTCCTTGAGCAAACACTGATCTCATAAATGGAGACAGGTAGACAAACACTCACCTGCCCTGAGCAAATAAGACACACACACACACACACACACCAACACATGCATACTCTGAGAGTAGTCAATAGGTTTATGCAACCATGATGAAATTTATTTCAGTGGAAATGTTTTTTCTTATAGTTAAAAAGGTGTTTTTATTTAGCAAATTACAGTAACACTGCAAACTGTGCAAACCTGATGTTGCACAAAAAAAAAAAAAAAAAAATCTTGCTTTCTCACAAGTTTAAAGACTGAATTAAGCCCTATCTGTAGTCAGAGGAGGTTGCATTGTCAATGCTTTGCATTTATGCGAAGACCCTTTGCTGCCTTTTGATTGGGCACTCCAACAGAGAAGATGAAGAGAAGAGGAAGTTGTGGTGGCAAAGAATGGCAATGGGGATGACTGGTAGAGATCACATGAAGGAAGAAAAAAACAAAAACAACTTGGTTTCTATGGAGATGAGTAAACATCGGTTAAGAGAGAGCAAAAAAATGGGGAGTGGGATGTAGAGGGAGGGAGGCAGTGATTGACCTGCAGTAGTTAACAATTCATCCCTGTATCCGGATCTCGAATGATTGGGCAAACATGGAGTGCTACAGAGGCTAATGGGCCCCAAAGGGCTGAGAGAGGGGCATCACCCTGTGGGTGACACAGTGACAGGCTCCCACTGTTTGGTGTGAGTAAGGGAAAGGGACTGCCAGGAAGGGAGGAGGGGACTGTAGAGGGGGAGAGGTAAGGGTCATGATGGGTTGATGGGAGAGTAGCTAAGCAAACAGGATCATGGCCGACTACAGTACAGTCACCAAACAGCAAGGATGGCTCAAGCCTTGGAAAATAGAGTACAGGCATGAGCTGTGCAAAGATCCCGTTCTGAGGATAACGGCAATCTTCAAAGTGTACCACGGCAAACATCAACCAATAAATTCTGTTCCAGGTCCTCGTGTTAACTTAAAAAAGGTATGAACATTTGGATATCAGTTGTGCCAACAGAGGAAATAAAAATTTTACAGGCCTAAATCACAGTAACGGTATATGTTTCTGGCACATATCCACTTGATTACAGAACATTTTGCCCATCTGGGTGAGCCACTAAGGGAAGACACATCACCTTTACAGGGATAGTTTGGATTTTTTGAAGTGAAATTCTGTAAGGTTATAAGCGAACGTTCCCTTACCCCTAGTGAAAAGATAAAGATGTCATTCTCAGAGCAGTGGCAATAACAGTACGGTAATATGCGGGTTCCCAGTTTTAGCTGCGGCATACAATGCTTTTTACCCGATTCTAACGCTATACTTCACATTCAAGAGACACAGTTGTCAAGTGCATTATGGTTTTCTCAGCTAAAAATGTCAGGTAACTATAGTAACCACGAGATCAGATGCGACTTGTCAGTCTGCTCTGAGGCTCAAGAGTGGACTGAAACACTGGAGACAGTGTTGGCTTAGGAACATGTTCATTGGCTGAGAAAACAACCAAACAAATGTTGCAAATACTTTCAATTTCGTTCTTTCAAATTGCTTTAATCAGCTAAAACAGAGTCTATCAGTGTTCCATCATGCTGGAATTTCTTCATTTTTTTAGTAACTCCAAAATGACGTTTCTACTCAAACTAATGGAACTATTATGCTAAAGCAGTATGATTATTTTAGATCTGCTTTGCTTTTATAAGCAGGTGAGAGAATGCAAGTGTTTTTGTCCAACTTTGCAGGTATATTCCACTGCCATATCTTTTATATCTTCACTTTACAGAGCTAGGTTACTTTAGGAAAAACAGAGTCAAAGCCTGCAATAGTCAAAGTTAGAACTACTTTATTAATCCCTGGGTGAAATTGAATAATATGGGGTACAAATGAAAAAAAGGGATTCAAAGCCTGCAGGATCCGTTTCCAAAACACTGACCACTGAACAGCAGTGTGTAGTGCCGTCCATGACAAATCTGTGAGAGAAAAACCAGATGAGAGACGGATGGATCACATCATCCTAAAAAAAAAGAAAAACACATGTAAGGCTTCAATATTCTTCTCAAACTGGGCCAGACTTTACGTAGTGTTATAATTGTTCTTGGTCAAGAGTGGTTTTCTTTTTGTAGCTTCATGCACTGTCACAGCTGGGTTAACTCACAAGAGTGGCAACTCTCATGTTATCTAATTGCCTGGCTAAGTCTGACGGGTTGAAATGCCACCATTACAACAGTGCACTGCCATACAAAGGGTGTGCAAGCAATGAGGAGCTTTTACTGGTTCTTCACTTCCACCCACGTCAGAGCTGGGGGCTGAAGCATGCCGTTCCTTTACTTTGAATAGGGCTACTCTTAATTATAATCTACGCAAAACATTTCAAGACAGAAAACAGGACAACTACTGTGCGTCTGTCAGAGAGAGGGAGAGAAGAACGGAACAAAAATAAGGAGGGAGAGCGGGATTATGATAATAATAGCAGATGTGAACTTGTGAAGAGTCATTTCTCGAAAGGTGTGTCATTCAGTAACTTTGGAACAAACTTCTGGCAGTGGCCGGACTCTATATTTAGCATATTTACTAAAATAAAAAGTGAGTTCAATCTGGCATCGAAAGTTTCTCCTCCCTGTTTATGACCTCAACGGTGGTGCTACCGTCACTAATGACGAAATAAGAACCGTATAAAGCATGAAAAAAAGAAAAAAAAGGCCTCCTCAAATAGTCAGTACATAAGGAAACGGTTCCAAAAGAAAGGCTCCTATAAACGATCCTGTTGTGGAAAGCCAGGGCATGAGAAAAGTTGTTTACTGTGCTCTATATTTAGAACTGAATTTCGTTTTACAAATCAAAAACATTTGGAAGATGACCAGTTTGACCATCTGAGTTAAGTTTATTCTCAAATGTTACAATGCCTTAGTATTCATGCTTCTGTAAACGTTCACATCACACATGGCACTGTTCAATTGAGCAAGGAGAGCAGAGGACCTGACAGAGCTAATGAGATCCACAGCTTCGTAATCTGTCAATTTGGCAACACGTACTTTGGATCCGACCTTCGTAGTGCAGCGCAAGAATAAAGTTAATGTTGAAAGAAAAACCTGAACTTTACACAAGTAGGTGGGTAGCTCTGACATTCAGAAGGTGTCCCGAGCAGATGAGATCTCCTCAAAACCCCCGAAGAAATTCTTTGTATATATGGGCGTGCAATTGGAAAACAAAAGTGTCTGAAGGTTCAAAGGATATGACTACCGTAAGCATGTACAGCAGGAGGATGAGGAGAATGCTCCTGGAGTCAAGGTAATGACTAATTGTAACAAAGGTCCCAGATAAGCTCAAAAGCAAGTGGGAGTCAGGCCTGTAACTAAAACACAAGCATAAACACAAGCGATGTTAGGGATTACACCCTGCAATTCGCCGCAGGAGATCACAGGCGGCACAGGTGTAGCCATCTCCGCAGATGCATTCTTCTCTGCGAACATTGTGCCAGCATAGGTCTGAATGACAGCTCATCATCTGCTCTTGCTGGCTGTGTGAAACTTATGTAAACATCGTTGCGCCTGTGTGTGACTTGGGACACACACAAACACACACACACACACACACACACACCAGCAGGAAACAGTGGGATTACAACGGCTAATGATGTGTTAAAAATGCCTCGTACAACACAACGCCGCACATTCATGGGCAGAGTGGAGCATCTCTTCCTGGATAAATCTTGCTGGAACTGACATTTATTTTGACTTGTTTTGCTTGGATTCAAGATAGAACTGAGTAAACTTTAATAGTAACCTTTGTTTTATTCAGGATCGGGTAAATATGTCCGGATGTTTAATATATTGGTTTTAGAAAGCAAAAGAGAGCAGGCATTTGAAGGAGAGCTGCAGGAGTGATGAGCTGTTTTCTCAGTAAACAGCACCCTCTAGAGCGACATGTTACTTTCAGTTCTGCAACTCTGGTTTTTGTGCTCAGTCTCTCTATAATCTCGAAAAACTTACTCCTAATAAGAAGATTCAATGCAAATAATTCTCCACATTCTGAAAAAGAAGAAAAAAAAAAGCACAGTCGTATTTTTTTTTTCCTTTTCTCAATGGGAGGCAACAAGTAAGCAAGTTATCTCGTTTTCTGGCCTCCCTATGAGCCCACATTGCAAAGCTCAGGCTTAACCACTCGTTTTTCCCAATGCGAGTTGATAATGAGGCAGGCTGTTATTAAGATGTTTGCTTTAATCGCGCGGAGGGTTATTAGGTGCGGTTTACAGTACACGGGAGAGATTAAGGCAGGCCACGCGTGACAGAAAAAAAAAAGCTGAGCAGGCTGATGATAAGCCAGCTACCCATTGCTGTTGAAACCGGGCTCAAAAATACGAGCGCACCGCCGTGCACCAAGCCCAGCATGACAGGGTGTTTACCCCCTCGATCTCTTTGGTTTCTCTCCCATCTCGGTTTCTCTTAACTGTTTGCCCCAAATCATGTTACACAACCACAAAGGAATGCCTTGTATATCAGGGGCAGAGGAGAGAGAGAAAGGGACAGTAAAGACAGCATTACAGCAGGACCTGTAAAAGCAGTAGGTGTTTTTTTTTGTTGTTGTTCTTTTATGTTTGAATAAAAGAAAAAAAAAACATGCACGGAGTTCGACAGTGTTGTTCAAGCCCAGACACCAAACTTATTTCCATAAGCCAAATAAGACTGAGAAGTGCCGCATTCTGCATGCAGCCCAGGAGAGCTGCATGTTTCCTTCACATTTTCTGTGCCATTTAATAAAAAGAGCCTCTACAAAATTTCATTGCATTTTGGAAGAATAAGGAGAGCACTTGAGAATCCATCATTTTAAATGCATTCAAGTTTTCCCACAAATTTCCCACCAGCTTTTCCAAGCCTTTGACCCATGCACACAAGGGCACCACTTTTAATAAAGTTTGGAGCCAAAAACACTGCACTCATGTGTTACTTAAAAATGACATGCAGCACCACCCCTAATGTTTATAAGAGCTGCGGTTCGCTAAGAAAACATTGCTTTTGCCACACATGAAGACAATAAAAACACATTCATTAAGGTGAATTAAAAAATTCCACGCTGAATGGTTTTGGGCTGTTAACGCTGGTTCAGAACTTGTGTCAATAAAGCAAAAAACCAAATAAATAAATAAAAATACTATGTGCATTAATTGTGTCTGATTCTAGATAAAAGTCAACTATTTTCCCACCCTCTTGGACAGAGCCGTGGAAAGGTGTGTGCATGTTTGTCTATTTGTGTGTATTAAGTTAGTAGAAGGTCAGATTGGTGAAGTATTAGAGCGGTGTTTGCTCTCCCAAATGTACACTCGGGGACCGGCCTGTTTGAGAGTTTGAACAGTGACGTGAGAAACCCGTAAAAAACAGGACGTAGCACCGCTCTGTTTGCTTAAGAACACCCAAAGAATGAGCCAGCATTACAAAACCAATCTCTCAGCTAGCATTCCTCCCGTCTGTCAAACCTTGTACCCGTTCAACAAGATGTGACACGGAACGGAAAAAAGTAGTTGAGGGGAGAGCTCCTTCAGGTTTAGGCGACTTTTCACTTGTCAATAGAAGGTCTGCCCCGTGGCCGTCTCTGACAATCAACAGAGAGATGCAAGTATCTACTGGGCTTTTTTCACAGTCATATTATCGAGTTTGACTATACACCTTCACTTTGGTATATCTGGAGCTGGAATGATCATGAGATGAGGCAGCATTACAGAATAGGTCGTCGTAACATATTAATCACCAAAAATCAAAAGAGATACTTTCAGGCCATTAAAACTAGGGCCCAGATCTGTCTTTCAAAAATGTAATGCTTGTTATCCCGTCCCCCAAAAAAACTAAAAGATAAAGAAAAAAAAAAGATCACATATAAATCTTTGAAAGTTTATTTTTGGTTGATTCAGAATCATTCTGTTTCTCATGAGGTCAACCAGGGCACAAATGCACAAGAAACCCAAGACTACAAGTAGCTCCTAGTGACATCATTTTGAGAAAAATATCAGAATATCTGCAAGTACAATGGAGGACTTTGAGTAGGCCCAAGAGTGTCTTAACCAGGGACAACGGCAGAAAGAGAAAGGAGAAATACTGATTAAGTTCTATTAACATAAAAGTTACCAGGCCATATTCTATATTTTTAATAATGTTTGTATTTGGGAGGGTGGAGGCGACATTTAGTCCTCACTCGTTACCAGGTGGTAATGCTCCATGAAGTCATTTGCCAGTCGGCATTAGACAAGAAGTATGCGAATAATTCACACCCCATAGAAGACAGCATCACACAGAGCAACAGGGACACACAGAACATCACCGAGATAAAAAAAAAAAAATCTGTTGACTCCTGGCTTAACTACTGTTATCAATAAACATGCATATATAATGACATTTATATTTGCAAAGATCATCTTAGTCTTAATTTTGTTTATAACAATTATTAGTATAACTTGTTGCTAGATGATCAGACATAGTTGTTTACTTGGTGGCTCCTCATTTAAAACAGGATTTTAAGTTCAGTTTAGAGTATGATGATCTTTTGAGAAATCATAAATGTTCAATACTCTGTGGTGGCATCTATTATGTGACACATGGGTAAGCTGTAGCTACAATAGCTATTTTAGAAAATGATTTGTTTAATTTAGCAAGACAGAGTAAGTCAGGTTTTACACGCATTTCTACCCGCAGTCCAGATGTACAAAACATTTGGTGCATTTATAGAAAGAATAACACAAAACCAAAAGAGGACACTGCACTTGAAACTATATTTCAAGATGAAAACTCAAAAATCTTGAACTATTGACCATCATTTAGAATTTCGATATAACAGAGGTAAACGATCTTTGCACTCCGAGAGTCCAGTGGATGTTAAAACAAAAGATGAGGAGCATTCCTTTATCCACGTGATACAGGAATGCTAGAAACCTTTGACTTACTTCAAAATACAAACCAGGAGAGTTTTACTTTTGAAAACAATATGACGTTCTAATTTGAATTATTGTTAAGTTGCACTACACTTTTATGGCAATAATTTTTAATAAAAAAATATTGTAATCCTGTCTTTACTGTCCCACTTTGACAAGCAAGTCATTTTCTATGATCTGCTAGCAGCACGCTGTAGGAAAGTACGGATAAACTGCCACAATAAACAATATCCACAGGACAGGAGATTGCTAAGAATTATTTTGGTTTAGTCAGAGGTCCGAATACCTTACATTTCATAACCAGCAACGAGAATCAAACACAAACTCAACTGAAAACGTCTTGAGAAAATAAACAAAATTTAATTATGTTAGATTTAAAAAATGTAATAATCACATTTCAATGAAAAATATTTATCTGCGTAGGAAATTAACTAATATTTCACAGTTCAAACATGAAAGAAATGATTTGTTTACAAACACAAAACAGCCACAGGAAGGAAATGTGTGGCTAGGAAACTGAAGGAAGAAATGGCAAAAGGCCAAATTTCAACAATTCTCACAAACTGTTTAAATGGTTTGGAGTCAATTGAATTGCTGTGATATGAGAGGGGATTTGTTTAAGAAATAGTGATCGAAATTGATTGGTGATTGGAATCAAGAAATACAATTTAAATAATTCACTGTTAGTGATCATTAGTTGCAGACTTAGGGACTCATATGTTAGCTAATAAATTAATCCACCTACAAACTGTTTTTTTTCATTATTAAAATAACATTTTACCTTCTTAAATCAGTCAAATTTAATATATTATACAAGGCAAAAGGCCAAGCTTGTTTTTATATAAGGAAATTGAAATATAATCACACAGAAACATATCGAAACAGTTTGGCTAATGCAGACATATACCAACTGGGACAGAGAAGCAAAGAGAGGCACCATAAAATTTTGGACCATTCCCCTTCCCTTGGTGCAATCATCCTTGTTTCGGAGGGAGCTACTGGGAGAACTGGATGTGATTTGTATGTGTGTTTTTGAAGAGGGGAGCTCATAAACAGCCATGAAAGGGGCCCCTCTATTCAGCTCGCAAGCCGAGATGCGCTTCACTGCGCCAGCCTTTTGTTTTCCCCTGCTCAAAAAAAAAAAAGAAAAAACCCTAAGCACAGAAAAAAAGAGGGGTTGATTCTCTGGATCTGAGCAGGTTCAAATGATGCCATTAGATTGGTGCCCGCTTTGAGTAAAAAAAAAAAAAAAAAAGCCTTCAGGAGCGCTTGAAGTGATTTAAAAGATGCAGGAGAGAACTTCCCACAAATCCCGTTTGAGAATAATTCAAGAGGAGAATGGGGAGGCAAGATGCCAGGCCAGTGATCACTCTATAGTATGCAAAACTGCTCTCAACTCCGAGAGTGCAGTGGATGTTAAAACAAAAGATGAGGAGCATTCCTTTATCACGTGATGAAGGGCAATGTGCTGTGGTGGTACGTGGGGTCAGGAAGCTCAGCAAACTTCCCACGCTGCACACTGCCCTTCATAGGGCTGCGGTTAATGCCTGCTACACTTCATTATGGACAGGGGAATTTTGTTTATTTCCATAGCAAACACCTCAATGCCCACACCGGGAAGAGCTGTCCCAAAAATACTTCCTCATCGGCATGACAGGGCTAAAACATCAATTAGACTGAAGAAGAAGAAGAAAAAAAAAGGGCTCTGAAATTCAAACTTGTAGAATACAGATGATTTTCTCATTTATCCATGCGAGTCACATAACAAAAACACACATAACCAAAACGGCCAAACGTTCTGCAAGTGCTACAAACAAGCAAGCAGGATCTAACTTGACACTAAAAACACCACCAGCCAATGGAATCACATGTGCCTGTGGTTGCTGTTTGATTGCTATCAAACAGGTGTGAGTGCTTGACTGTGTAAATCAAGAGTCTATGCCAAAAAAAAAAGCCACCTGTGAACTCTTGATGAGGTAAAATGTCCAGTTTCATTAAATTCCATTCATCCCACACTTCAGATTGTAAACAAGTCTGTCTGATATGCCTGCTATCAGGAAGAACAGTTGATTTACCTTCAGGGTTTTGCAAATTATGTGCTAAATTTAGAGGAAACCCAACCTACCTGCTGTCATGTTCGGAATGACATCCTGGGTTTGAATTTCTCAAGTTTGTTTTTGACAGACCAGGGCCTGTTAATTTAACACAGATATGTGTCCCTCCTCTTAAACTAACCCTGCTTCACAATCTTCATTTATTAATATTAAACCCAAATCAAAAGGTTTAGAGAAAAAACATCGAAATCAAGATGAGTTGTGACTATCAATTAAAGTTTCTTGATACAAGCTATTGACACAAACTATGCTTAAAATAATTTCCACACAGCGACAACTTGGCCTTTATATATGGACCTCTACCTGTTCACAGCTCAATATTTGCAAATTTACGTTTTTGTAGATTTTTCTGGAAAGCATAATTACAGTTATTTGCAGAAAATGTGCCTATTTATGGATGCTTAACATTGAACATATCTAAACTATTCAAAAGAAAATGCAGTGTAGTGAAGATGAAAAACCTAGACACAATTCTACTCGACACTCTACTGGTTAGCATTTCCAAAGCAGCAGTACGAATGCATCAGAATCTGAATTTTTCCAAAAACAAACGGTACATGACTTCCCCAGTTAAGAATTTTCCTCAATTAAGTGCATAATCATATATTTGATTGTATGATTCTCCACATGTTACTTCTTCAGGTTGCCCTCCTTCTGCTCGCATTGTAGTCAACATTGGATGCGAGGTGTGGTACACACTAAACAGGTTTCCAGTCCATCACAGAGTAAACTGCGTACTGGAACAAGTTAATTTTGTATCTGGAGTTCCACTGGTTTAGACTTCCAATGGTTATTTTTTATTAACAACTGAGAAACTCAATGAAGCAATGACTTTTTTTCCTGGAATGCCTAAAATGAATTAGGTCGCAACACCTGTGAACATTTTCAATACGGGCATCAGTGGAAATCATTATTTCACAATAAATACCTGGTGAATGAACAGTGAGCAAGATGGAAACGTTGAGTGACTCAGACAGGCATAAAGCTGATGGGTTTTTCCCATTTGGCATATTCTGTCCTCTGTCTGGCTTGCCACAAAACATACCTTCTACACGAACAAAAGGGCAGTCAAACGTGCAAAATACATTCCTTGCCATCTGACACATAGTAGAAAATCTAAAGCAAATGGGAATAAAACTTGTTATAAAAGGTAGCTTTGTACCCGTACGCTATGTTCCTCTGTGTAGATTACATTAGCACTAAATACAAGAATATCCTACCATTTATTACTACCATTTATTATTCTTTATTACATCAGCTATTTTCAATTATAACTCGCCTAAAATATGGAATTAGTAAACGATAGAGGTGTGGAAGCACAGCAGTACTGTTTACCATAGGCTACTTGCATTGTAACCATGCATACCAAACAAATACCACTTTAATTTAAACACAGGCTAAATGCTTTTTTTGTGCAGAATTAATGTTAAAAGCCATATTTCAGCACACAACGCAGCATTTAGAATTTCAACAGACTCTTGCTGTAAAGTCAGACCAGACCTGAGTCATAGCGAACACCATAGAAGTTGTTACGGTGGTGTACAGGCAAACTACACTTAAAGACCAGTTATAAATCTTATGAGGTTCCGTCTAGTCAGCAGTTTGGTCAGCAAATTACACCACCTTAATGTAAGCGAGTGAAAGGTACTGTTGTTCACAATTTATCCAACGCTTCTGCTATTGCTCACACAGCTAATGGTAATGCTAATCTGAATTAGTATCTCATCAAAAACAGCATAAGTAAGCCCTTCTAAAGTTGTATGTTTTTAATTTGTATTTACTTTAGAGGATGTTTACTGTGTTCAATGAGACGTAATGTACATTTACAATTATAAAACTCAAATTTTGTTTATTTCTGTTAATCAAAGTATTCTATTGTTTCCTCTCTTTAGTGAAGAACTCTGAATCTTGCATGACCTTAATCTTTGGCTCCTCCAATCCCAATTCAAACCTGAATTTAGGCTGAGGCACTCCGAAACCATTATTCTAGCCAGAAGAAACATATTAGTTAAACTGACATATTGAAACCTAAGATCATCAAGGTCGATGAATGAATGCTTGCAAGAAGAACCAGCAGAACCATCCTGAGAAACCGGCACAGACTCTGCAGGCAGTGATGTCAGAGGAAGTGATCTTCTGAATCCTTGATATGGGCCTTATGGGCTCCTGTTGATAAGATTGAAGAGCATCTCAGTGCGAGACTCTCAGCAGTCTACATGTCAGTGAACAATCATGCCTCAGTTTTGGCTATCACACAATCTCACTCAGACCACATGTGGGCTCAACCAAACATGGGTTATCGGTTTTGAGACAACAGGAATGGCCCTTGCTCAAAAAAACGTTAAACCAACATCTACACCCAATAAAACCATTCTTGTTTAGGGTGGGAGGAAAGGCACATTTTAAGAGTACAAATGAATAAAACCGCCTCTGAAACAAAAGTTTTCATCTTCGCCTCTCTTAAAGCTACAGTATGTAATTTTTATTTAAAAAATGTTTCTTACACAATTGTTAAAACTATCCCCTTGACATGACAGTATAGCATAAGACAAATATTCTGTGAAAAATTAATCTCCTGTGCCTTCTCCCAGAGCTCCCAGTACTAAATGCAGAAATACACCAATCAGAGATAGGATGAGGTCTTGGCGCTGTCAATCGTGCTTGTGTATTCTCTACTCACGCTCTCCCCCTGGATCTCTGCTATGCTACAGCTCTTTCCAGACAGTAAAGCCTGTCATGAATGCTCAGGTTAGATAGCATGGCCACCAATGATGGTGGAAAAACAATTTTCCTATGAGGGTAAGCTTTTTCTCCTGTATTAGTACACTGAGCAGTGCATACACGAGCATGATTGACAGTACTAAGACCTTTTTCACAGCTCTGATTGGTTGCTTTTGATCGGATGTGGTGAATTTTTGCAGATTGCAATATAGCTTAGGGGGGAGGTGGAAGAGCTTGATTTTTTTTCATAGATCTATCTCATACATGCTGTCACAATAGCAACAGTTGTACCAAATATGAAAAGAAAAAAAAAAAACTTTTTTAAAAAATAAAAGCTAGATATTGTAGCTTTAAGTGACCCTCCTTGCAGAAGCTGGGCAAGGGACTCTCTGTCAAACCGGTTGGAGGCAAGTTGCAGTTCATTGTAATGTCCGTTGTCATGGATACATCCAGGTGTTGCTCATGAGCCAAGGCAGAGGAATCAAAAAGCCAAAGCTCTCACTAATCCTTCTCCATACCACAGTGTGTCAACAATCAGGAATGCACTGTCTAAACTAAAGCATTGTTCTTCTGCCAAGAAGAAAGAGAGAGAGAGAAAAGTAAATCACAAATATATCCACCGATACTGCCACTAAGAACTGTTGTCTGGTGGGTGGGAAAAGAAATGCAATGAGAAGAAACAAATCAAGAATGAAAGAAAGAAGCTCTGGTATCTCTCTGTGAAGCTGTTTTTTTTTTTTTTTTTTTAAACGCTGTTCATAGGGGGTGCAGTGTATACCAAAGTACTGCTGTGGGACTAACTAAGCAACAGCTTCTGTAAGACAAAGTCAGAGCTTCTGAGAAGAACAGCTGCCGTCAACAGTTGGATTTCTTTGAACGAGCCATAAGCGCCAAGACAGCAGGAAATATCCTCTTGATGTCTTTGATCTCAGCCCAGTGGAGTCATATTCAAATAGAAAATCTATTATGAGAATAATCTCACAAGAACCTGATAATTCCTGATCTTTGTGGACAAAAGCCTTCAAACCAAATAAATGGTTTCCCACTGTTTCTCTGTCAACGGCTAGGATTTTTATTAATTTCCCCTTTGGCGCAAATTATGGAATGTTGCCATTTTCAACAGGATTGTCTGAAAATCATTTCTTGTATGTGTCATTATCTTAATGCATTTCACTTTTAGAAGGTATGTGACATGTTAAAGAGTCATCTTGACATTAAGCACTTCCCGTTCAACTGCCTTAAAACCCGCAAATCAAATTTTAGGATCAGACATGCAGACATAAGCAGTTTTAGGGACGTTCTGTGTGAGGCAATACAATAGTTTGCCTGTTGTCTCTCTTCCTCTTGCTCTTTTTTTTCGTGTATGCACCTTTTAGCATTTTGTGGTATCACAGAACAGACAAATTCAAAACGGGGCAAAACGGATGCGGCAAGGGCGGTAAGACAATGGCTGAATTTGCCGGTAAAAAAAATAAAAAAATAAAATAAAGGTCCTCCTCAGAGCTTTCTTGTGTGGAGGATGAAGAGCCACAGTCGGATCTGCTTCCCCGAGACCTAAGGCCTTGTCGCAAGCCACAACAATGAGCATCTTTGTCAGGCAGGAATATTACTATCATACATGACTACCAGAAGAAAAGTAAATATCCCCTTTAATGAGCTCGAGTTACAGCTTCTGACAAAAGCCCCTCCACAAAGCTAATTTAGAAATGAACAGATCCGATTTTAAGTTTCTGTCTGAGATGCTGACTGAAGAGATGATAGAGCAGAAATTGTTCAGGCACATTGTTGCGTTCACTGAGGTTTAGTTCCTAAAGTACAAATACATAAGCTATCAAAATAGACTATCATTCATAGAAAACTATTTCAAACTTTTTTCCCCCTCAAAAGTATGCTTTAAAACTCTGACAATTTAAAGCACAAGCTCATAGCCTTCCATAGAAATGCAGTTATGTGACTCCAATAAAGGATATCTAGAAAAAGAACATTTGCATTGTATTCTATGTTTCAGCAAATTTTATTTAGCAAACTTATTTAGTGCAGTAATTCATTAAAGTATCTAAATATGGGTATAAAACAGTTTGTTTAGCATTGGTAAATAGATTAATAGACGCAGAGTCTATTTATCTATGATAGACTAAATGTAAATTATTGAAGTATTTTAGTTTGGATCCTGGATAGCAAAAAATTATTTTCTGTTTGCATATTTTCATCCTTGTAGTTTATTTTTCTTTGACTTTGAAGAAAATAAAACAAAGACCTGACAATATTAAGCTCCATATTTTTTTTATTTCAAATCCAGATTGCAAATCAAATTTATACCACAAGAAATAAAAAATCTAATTAAAATGTACAATTATTTTAAAAATGGTAAGTTAAAAAAGAAAAAAAAAACAGATACCAAAGTTACTTTTGGATATAACATTTAATGGCTGTTCAAAAACTTTAACTCGTGATGATTTCAAAAGAGTTACAAGTAAATATGTCTTCATGTCCAGGTTTCTGATCACAGAGGGCCTCTTTCCAACTTGTTGCACATCGTTATGATCGAGTCATCCTCATTATTTAAAAGAAAAAAAAAAACCTTCTGAATGATTGAGTTGTTTCACTTTGGTTCAAATGCTCCCAGAAGACCTTGAAGATGCAGATTATCTTGTTGAATGATCAGGAAGGCGACTGACAGGAGGCACCCGACGCGCTTTCTGCCAAATTACAGTTCAACCTCCATTTGACCCTTTTGTCAACTTAGCTGAGCGTTTTTATTTTCTACAGAACTGGTTGGTTGAGGATTATCTGACCCCGACTTGTAGAACTGAGCAAGTACTCACTCGTCTTGATATCGGGCATCTAATTGCTTGTGCTGTGAGGGATGTGAGAACGATACGCAGCCCATTGTTGACCGTCTTCGTTCTGTTGTGTGTAAATGTGTGTGAATGTCTTTGTCAGCTAAAGCCAAGTATACACTTGCCCTCAGCGACACATACGCACACACACTCATGCCTTCACCAGCCAAAACCTATCATTACGGCTGTCACGTAGCCGCCTCCGCAGCAGGCCTCACAAGCCCCGACAACCACCGCCACACACACCTGGAGGGCCAAACACTTAGTTCCCAGCACTGTGCTTTATAACTACAGCCTCTTAACACATACACACACACACGTGCGCGCGCATGAACATGCATATATAAACAGACACACATACTTATTCAGGATCTGCGGCCAAGCTTCTTTCTTGCACCTCCCATTCTCTGTAAATTGTGTCTCACCTTTCTATCTCTCTAACCGCAAATGCTTTAGTAATATTTAATTTATTTCCTTTGTTATTATTTCCACACAGGATGAGTAAAACAACACACAACCTCCAAAGCAAGGTTGGTGGTTACTTTCAGGCTGCTGCCGTGGAGAGAAACGACAGGCGTCATTATTGCTCACTGTATGAAGAAATATAATCTATTCTCAATAGCCGGAGTAGCTCAGCAAAGGAAATAAGCTTTCCAATAGTCTCAAGTAGCAGATTATAGTTACAGGGCCTGAACAAAAAAGTGTAATTCCCTCTTTTTGTATATTTCTAAATCCAATGTTTGCTTGAGCCAGAGATACTTGAGAGCGCACACAGTTAAAACTATAAGTAAACATGACTGACAATGCACACTGTACTCCCTACTCACCTGCCACACAGTAACAAAGAGGTTCCACTGTGACAAATCGGACACCATGCAAAATCTCCTGACAGCCTACCGGTTTAAAGAGACCCAGTTCAAACACACCCTTCAGTCATGGTTAATCAAATGAACAAAAGAAGACCTCAGGAACGTGCTACCACTACAGAAGCTTTTGGAAATGACACAAATCCTGGTAATGTTTGCCCTAATTTGTCCTTTTGTCATGTTACAAGAGTTGTCTTGGGCCTCTGCTTGCTCTTTCTACATGCTCTGTTCAGCGATGATTAAGTGTGAAGCAGGTAAGTCTGATAGGAGTGTGAAATCTGAAACTGACAAGCTTTTGAGGATCAGTGTGCAAATAAAAAACTCTTAGGTGATTATGCATGGGATAACAAGGGAAACTGACTGAATGCATCTAGACCAACTTGTGGCCCGGTGATTATAAGCTGCATAATCACATGCTTTTAAATCAATAATTTAGTCTCATCAGTTTCATAACCAAACAACTTTGCAGGATATTTCTGGTTGACCTTGACCTTCATCTGTTTAGTCACAAGCCTAATATTGTATTATTTGGCACCTATATTCATGCCTCTTTTTGAGGCTCAAAGTTGTACAAAAATCTGAAACATCTCAACTAATCAAATTTGCTCTAACTTCTGCCATACAATGGTTAGTTAAACATTGTTCAAGGGAAAATTGACACACTACTGAAAGTAAATATCTTATTTGCATTTTCTTCCTCATATTGGCAACAAAAAACTCTCCCAGGGTAGACTGATAAAAAAGTGATCAATTACTACTTTGCCTTGCAAATTATGCACCAATCACCCAACACCTGGTATTGAGCAACGCAAAGTTTACTTCTCTCTTTCAGCGTTACATCTGGGCCTGCAACTTGCTTCTGCCTGTGCTCTGCTGCTCATGGCCAAGTGTGTGTACTGCATATTATGAATTACCTCATCAGACACTAAAATACACACCAGAGGGGCCTGGGCAACATCAGGTCTGAATTTTGCCACAGAGCCCTAACAGTGTCTCCTTGCTTCATTTACATGCAACAATATACAGGTCCACAGCCCACTCGCAAAAACACTTAAACAAACAATTCATGGGATGCTAAACTCAATCTTTGTCACAGGGTGCCAGTACACAGATGCACAAGAGCGCAAGTGATGGCACGAAGGCTTTGGTGGCTCAGAAACAAAACCCTGTTCTAGATTTCTTATGGCTATAGTTGGGTAATAAACATCAGTGATTTCACCGTCATATGTGACTGCTGTGAGAAATATGCTTCTAGCTAAAGAAGTGGACTCAGCCTAAAGACATATATGGGTGATGTGGGCTCAGGCAGGATCAAACAAAGCAAACCCTGGCACAGTATGCCATCTGCACTCCTTCATCCCCCTAAAAAATCCACAACCTCACTCCCCCCATCGTATCCACGAGTTTTTACGCTGTGCGAAGTATCAGAATGAAAGAGGCCTTGTCTAAGAGGCTAATCCTTGGGTGATTAGTCAACGCATCTTGATTAAAAGCCTGTACTGCTGCCACGCCTCCATCCCTCAACCCCCAGCCCCCGTCAATGGAAATGGCAGCCCACAGGTGTCCCGACAATGCATGTCTCATTGGGAAAAAATTGGTTTCTGGAGTGGGGATGGTAGGTTTTCAGAGCTGACTTTCACATTAGATAGAGGAGAGGAAAAAAGAAAGAAGCAAGCCCTATAAAACTGAAGAACTAGCACGACATCCCTGCATTTTGTCTAACTTTTGAAACTTTTGACAGTCACTTTTACCCACAGGTTTAAAGGGTATTTCTTCAGAAAATCAACAGAACTCTTTGAGGCACAATGCCTGAGCCAAAGAAATACATATTTTCACAGATTATCCCTTCATCAGTGAGTGTTTTCTGTAAACAGCCATTTTGCATTAGATGGATTGAAAGAAAAGACGGGTATTTCACAGAATCATAAACCTCATACACCCTCACTTTCCATCAACATAAATACCTTATCCCAGGGGTATTCCCAAGTCTGAGCATGTTACGACGGACTAAAATATTGTAATGGATGGCATTATGCACAGTTTTATTGGTTAGAGGAAGGTTCAGTGCAGCAAAAACTGTTTTCAAATAAACAAGAGGGGGTATTAGATGTGGACTAAAAAGACATAATTTGTTTTGTCCAGCACAGCAAAGGTCTAGTATAAAAGATAGCATTTTCCATTTCTCATTGATGACTTTAGCTATACACAAACAAGGTTGAACTCCTCTCTTGTCATTGTGAGTTTAAGACATTTCTCTTAATCTGGCCCTAGTTAACCCATGGCAGCGGGAAATGACCTGTGACCCTGGGGACACACTACTGTACTTCCCCAATCACATCCATCGTGCGCCTAACCCTGACTGAAAGCTCAGGAAGGGAGGGAGCATGCATCTCAAGAGCCCTGACACAGAGAGGAATCACTTACCACTTCCCCAAAGAGACCCCAGTAGAGTTACAAAGAGGTGGGGGGATTCAAATAACACAATGGCAAGAGGGAGGGAAAGAATGTTTCCTGAAATCACATGTTGTTAGGAAGTCCATATCCCTAGCCAACCAGTCAACCAGGCAGCGAGGCCGGCTGTGCTCACAGATCCACAGGGTAAGAGCACACATGGTTTCAGTTTGACTCCATGTAGGACTTGAAGGAAAAAAAGGGGGCCTGGTAGCAGGAACCCTCCAATTCTCACTTCCTGCTTCTGCTGGAAACGTGATCCGTTCGCCTGCCGTCCCCATCAACACAGAGCGCAGTGTTCGCCGTGGCAGCCGGGGGAACGGCGTGTCAGTGCGAGAGGCAAAACACATCACACAGAATCAGCCTGTCAGCGCCCTAAAATCCAGGCGGGTGTTTTTCTAATGAGATGGCCGGGGACATGGCAAAGACAATCCTGTGCAATCAGCCTGTCAATCGTTCTATATTGTGGCAGGAGGTTGGGGGGCGGGGGGGGCATTTCTTCATTACTGCAGGAAGCATATTTCAACCAGAGCACCCAATAATCAAACAACACCAGACTAATTAAAACAGATAAGAAACTAGGAGAGACTCTCGTATTTTTTTTCCCCAAAGATATTTCAAAATAAAACTAACTTGCTTGTGACATCTATTTATGTTTGCTTAAGCTCAGGTCACTGCAAAGAGATGTGTGTTTCTTCCGAATAAAAACACTTTGTGTTTCTCTCGATGGCCAGCCTGTTGAAACTGTGATTGATTTATTCAGGATTTAACCTATTTTTATTCTTTTTTTAAAGACTTGAGACTTGGCTTGAATGTGGCAAAAATGACTTGTGAGCATCTCTGAATCTTAACATACCTTAATGCAAAAGTCATCATTCAGCATGTAAGGACTTCCACCAGAAAGATCGCCATTTGTAGCTAACCGTTGTTAAAACATGGTAGTGAACATGGTAAAGACAGAGAAGACAAACAGCTTTGTTAGTTAGCTAGTTTGCTCTAAGGTAATGAAAGCTCAAAAACTTTGCTTTCGACCGATTGTCATTGTAACTCATTTCTGACAACAGACTCCTTTGCATATTAATGTTAAAATATAAGCTAACAAAAGAAACAACTTCAGAAACAAGTATTCACAGTCTGCGAGAAATAAATTCTACTTTACCTCTGATAGTAGATAAGAGTTTTGTGTGTTATGAAGGCCTTAACTTCAATGTCTATGCTTGCTGTGTCTGAGCCAGCAGGACTCTGAGCTGAATTCCTGCCTCAGCATGCAAAAAGTTAACAGTGCTGTCGAAGAAGGAATGACTACATATAAAAGTAGAGCATACCATATGTTCTCCTGACCAGCTGCCTGAAAAAGCATAGTGACAGCGGTTCGACAAGGCCTCTGCCTCTTGCAAGCTAGAAAATCTCTTATTTTGGGCAATCATTATAAAGTAGAAGCAGGTAGAAAAATAAAATGGCCTAGAAAGTCACCGAAAGGGAGAATTTGCGTTTCATAAAGCATCCAGTCTTCATGTCTTATCTTAAAATCTGTAACTGTTGCATACAAATTCACAATTTGTCAGAAATCAAGGAATCGCAATTAGGTACTGGAAGAGAAGAAGCCCTCAGGATGAGTGTGAACATACATGCACAGAACAACCACAGCTATAAAACATACTAAGGTTTTGCACATTAAATTGCCCTCGTCAGCATGAACCTTCCCAGAAAAGTTCATCCTAGTGGAGCCAGTTGACTGCCAGAACCTCAAACATCTCAGTCTCTCTCCCTTTCCGTACTCTGTTTGTGTCCCATAACAAGACAGAGCATGCACACTGTAAAACTCTTAGGGGGAGGGCTAAAGGGCTTGGGAGATTAAATTTATTTTGAATTCCTTCTCCTTAATGTGGCAATTACCTCCCACCCTTCCTTCTCCTTCACCTCATCTCTCCTCTCCGAGTGGCACAGTGTGGAGTTTGTTTCAAAGCACGTCTCCCTGTTTTGTATACAGATGTGTGTAGACGTATATATGCAGAGCAGAAAAATTATTTTGCAAAGTATGAATTACTAAGACCAAACAAGACAAGATAAGATTCAATGAGCTGTGGGTCTCGGCAGCTCATCCAGTTATCAAGTGGTTTTAGGAACTTATCGTGATAAATGCTTTCCTTACATGGCTTGACAGTTTGCAAACCTACAGTGTGTTTCAGATTTGCACTGCCTTATTCTTTCTGTTTTCAGATGATGGATTGAAAAGCGCTCCCTGAGATGACCTGAGCTTGGGATGTTCTTTTGTAAACTTGCCTGCTTAGACCTGCTACTCAACTTTTTTTTATGCCCTTGTGAAAGTATTTCTCAAAGTTACCTAATAATAAAATAAAAGTCCTGGACTACTCTAAAGTCCAATGAAACACATGTTCTTGAAATAAAAACACATTGGTTGAAGCTTTGAAACTGTTACTCTAAAGTTTATCAAACCAGACTGTTTTTCATAGCTGAGACATAATCGTAGTTATTTACGTCTGATCTTTGTAAGCAGATGAGAAAGTTTGGGTGGACTTGTGGATGCCGTGCAACATGTTGCCTTTTTTCTGCTTCTATAAGAAAGCTCTGGAATGCAAAGGTCAGTGCATGGACGTGTTACAGAATTATCTAATGGTGACGTCTACAATCCCCCATCTAGTCACTTATGTAACAAAAAAGGAGCTGCGGATGTAAGATTTTCAGGCGGTTTTTAATCCACTGTTCGAAGGTCGGAGTCCGACCCTCGGTTGTGACAAAGAACATCCTTCTGGAACCGAATCCCACAAAAAAGCTCAATTTCACCTCCCATTCTGGAATCAGAGGGCTAGTCACAACCCACTTCTTTATTTACTATCCTTTCACACATTCCTCGCATCCAAAATGGTCTCATTTTCTATCAGCTAAGCTCCCTTAATTGACTGCTCTATGCGAAAGGGGATTATCTGATGTGAGGGGGAGGTGAAGAAAGTGGAGGAAAGCAAAACACAAAGAGGAAGTAAATGGTCAACTGGGGGTTGCAGGACACCAAAGGATTACCCCTGTCATTTATCCTGTAGTTTAAAAAAAAAAAAAAAAAAAAAAACATCTTCAGATGTTTCCTGAAGGAGAGGGGAAGACTTTGTGAGGGATCCAAGAAAAAGGTGCGCTATCAGGCACTTCAGAGGCACCCTCTCTGCTGAAGAGAACAGAGGAAGGCCCCTGCAGTGAGGATTCAGGATTTCCTCCACCAGTAGCTACATTAACACATTCTGAAGGCCAACAAATGCTTTCTTTAGACCTGTCTGTCTTTAATTCTTCCACTGCATGGTCACATTTTCTCGTTCTGCTTCTTAAGTTACACGGGTATCCAGGGTCTATTTTAATAGTGAGATATGTTTTCCGCACATTGGAGTGCAACGTTCTAGTCTTTTCCTTTCATTTACTTAACAGCTGTTAAGTAAAGATGTGTGATTTTCTGTGGAAAAACAAAGAACCAAAATATGAGGCTATGAAAAGTTTCACACTGTTTTGAGATCTCCCGAACACTTTGGAGAAAAAAAAAAAAATCTGTACAAGTGACTAATCACAACAGGGACAGATATAGTCTAACGCCTGGATCCATTCACGGACAAAGCCAGCGGGTGCCAGCTGCAGAACTGACGTAGGTGGAGTCCAGATATCAAGCCAGCACAGGCCTTTATAATGGTGCTAGATTTATAGGTGTGGCCGTTCATGCTTTAGATTTAATTACAGATTTTTGCAAAGATACCATGTTAAGCGAAATGTAATACAACAGCGTTAGACCCAGACATAGCAGCACATGAAGCCCTACTTTTTTAATTTTACTATATAAGGTTTCATTAAAAAAAGAAAGAAGTCTGGCTGCAGAGGTGAAACTTGGCATTGTCTCCATTTTTCGCTGCTTTTTGATGGGTGCATGCAGCGATTCATCCGTGTATTCATCCGTGAGGACAGTATTGGAGGCACGTCGTCTCACATGATTTAATTAAGGTAAAACAAATAACAACACACACAACTCTCACAGCTGGGAAATTCCACACGGGGATGATTGGCGTCGCATTACTAAAGTTGTTCAGACTGACATGCAGCATTAAAGTCACAGCACAGATACAGATAAATGTGCACCGAAGCGTTGCCAGCTTGTGCTAACAAACCATTATCTTTTATTTTTTGCTGAATGAAGAATACCTTTTTTTTTTTTTAAATAAAGCTGTATCTTCCAGAAACACACGCAGGCTTTTAGTTTGGGCTCAAAACAGAATGCCGGCTCTCTTGCAGGTGCTTGTCCACTGTCACTATGCTGTTTCCTAGTTAAAAAGGAACTTTCTGTACATCAAATTGCATCTTCCTTGAAAATGTTTTGTTGAACTAACAAAACTTAATTGATAAAAAAAAAGAACAAAGACAAAATCATATCTTAATATTTTGCGATATAAATTTCTAATTTTTGATATTTTGTGCTACTATTGTGATAACAATAAAAGTGGCAAAAATAACTATTTACTACTTGTTTTTTTTAGGGTAACTGCTTTCAGCAATCATAGCCAAACAAACACATACTGCTCTTGAAAGCACTAATCATATAAAGAAGTGTGATTTGTGCCACTAAAATGTACACAGTACCTACATTTAGTCATTTTAAAATTTGTTTATTTTTATTTTTATTTATCTTAAAAAAAAAAACACACATAATTATATGGAATTTAAAATGACGAAGACAAATCAAAATTCTTCTCATGGCAAGTAATTTAGCACGAGAAATGATAAACGACATAATAAACGCCCACTGGGTGAAAATGGCAAAAAACTGTATTAACAATTATCATCAAGACTTATTTCTCTGCCATTACACAATGTTCTCACAATTCCTCTTGTACTTTAGCATCTACTAAAGTGCAAGAAGGGTCGGGTTTAGAGATCTATAGCAGTTAGAGTCCATGAGGCACCTCCTAATAAAAGTAATGAATGTTAATGGCAGGGATTGTAGAATTAATTAAATATTTCATATGCTGTTAGTTATATTTTCAAAAGTAAAATGAAAATGCTTTTAATATGGTATCTAAACCATGGATCAAAATCTGGCTATTAGACTCTGATTGGTGTATCTCTAATTCATGTACAAATTAAAACCACGACACCTGATAAAATACAGGCAGATGTGTAGCTCAAAGGCACCAGCAAAGCCTCACAACAAGACAAAGGCCCCTTAATCACATTTAAAAAACACTATTTGATTTTTAAACAGTGACAGAGCAAAAACTTGTACACTTCAGGATGGCCAGGAAAGAAAAAGGGAAGTCCACTCCAGTTTGGGCACATATCATAGATCAGAGTATTTATGGGCCAACCTGTCGAGACCAGGGGCTAAAGGCTTGGCCACATGTTTCACCGCTCTGTTTGAATAATCAGGTAGAAGTAAAACAAACAGTTACAGAAGGGATGTTTAGCAAAGAGCTCAGGATCCAGCCCAGGCTAATAAGTGTTCATTAGTTTTAATAGCTCAGCTCCTGGAGCAAATGAAATGAAGACCAGGAGACCATATCCAGCTAATGTAAATAAACCAGAAATCTCCTCTACTGTCTGTCTTGACAAATCTCACTCACTTTCTCAAACAGCTTGCAGGAACAAGACAATTAAGCTCTCACTGACTGAAGAGAACAACTTGTGCTCTGGTGTAATTATAAAAACAAAACATGTTTGGGCACATTGTGCATCTCAGTAAAATGGAGGATAAAGTGACATGGTGATACATTAAAAAATATATATATTTATTTAACTATAACATACAGAAATATGCAGTGGCTTGCATTCATAATACTAATTGCAAAGAGAAAGAAAATTAATGCATGGCTTGCAATTGTTTTGCTAATTCAAATTAGAAAATATGACATTGTGTTGGCAGCATTGTGCTGCGGGAATAGGAAGATGGCTGTAGAAAAAAAAAATGGCTCAGTCAAAGTCCGGAACTAAATCCTAATCTGTAGGAAGAACGCCATACTTACTTTCATGGACCACTTTTATCCAGTCTGACTGAACAGAAACTACTCTACAAAGAGCAAGATATTTTACAAAATATTGACACCTTGGGCTGAATGCAAATTTACATCACACTTTTAAAAATACAGATATTATAAAAGCATGTATTACTTTCCTTCCACCTTAGAATAGTCATTGCTTTGTGTTATTCTACCATGTTAGACCTAAGGAAAATAGAGAGTGAAGCCATATTTGTAATGTGACAAACTGTGAAAAAGTTTAGCACTTGTGAATGAATACTTTTGTCCCTCTATCTCTTCCTTCCTTAAACCACAACAGCATCAGGGGTTTTTCTCCTCCTTTTAAACACCTGGCGATGTTCTAAAACAATACAATGTGTGGAATGTAGGTCAAGGATTGTTTAATCCTCAATAAAACGTCTGATCGTAGAGTGTGTCTTAAGCCCGTGTCAGTTTATTAAGCAAACCCTAGCTGCACATCTTGATTCCACCTGAACTCAAGCAGAAGGTGGTGAGGCAGGCTCAATGGTCCAGATGGCCCCCTTTCCTAGCACAGGCCTGAACATAAACATAGCTTGGGTCTGGTTGAGGAGGGAGAGACCCTGTTTATTTATGAACATGTCTGGGTCTGGGACACAATTATAGAAAGAGAGATAGAAGAGATGAAGGACAAAAGGAAAACGGCAGAGGAGCAGTTCATCCAAACCCCTGGTGTGGTCATACCATGCAATATAGTCCACCTATAGGAGCTGGATACTAGTCAGAGTCTAGATGAAGTTAAAAGTGCACATTCCTACACACTGTTCTTTCTTATCTACAGACTTAGTCCAACGTACAAACTATAAAGGGTTCTCAGACTGCAATGGCAAAACTAACGGGGCGTGTATTTGAAGAACTAATTGAACTCTTGATGACGTCAAAGGTCCAACAAACAAGCGTCCGCGCAGCCAGAAGCACTGGCTGCAAAAGTAGAACGAGGGTGTGAGACGGGGAATTCAAAGAATCTTCCTGTGTACTTACCGGTAAAAACCAAGCCCAGCAGAGGATTATGAAAGTATGGCAAAGCAAAGTTTCTTTTCATCTTTGCTGCACTCTCCTCAACTCTATCAGTCCAATCAAGGCTTTTACAATATGGCTTTACAGTTTAATAGCTTGGCTACAGAAACCCAGACATCGTAAGGTGTTTTTATGGTTCTTGTTGATTCTTTATGACCTGGGCAAACATGATTGCCTCACTGTACAGCTTAGGTGTAAGCAGTTCTTCGGAAAATGAGGAAGAAAAAACCCCCAAAAAACATCTATGTTTTTGTTACTACTGGCAGTTCAACACTAAAGCCTATGCTGAACCAGAACAAACTTTATTAGAGTAATAAATCTGAGCCCAATTATAAATTAATCCATCGAACATAAAGAGAAAATAGCATGTAGCCTCTAAATGGGAGTGTGACCATTATCCTTCTACCTCAGTATGAAGTGTATGTGCTCGCCTCCCCTCAGCATCATTGCAACATTGCACAGGGCAATAAAACTAGGGTTAGGCGATTAGCACGGTGGCCTGACACAGCATGCACTCACTCGCACACTGAAATAGAAACATTACACAATTGCGGCATAAATCCAACTAGCTTTGGCTAATTAGGACCACGCTGCTTTCCTAATGAACGCTGATACCAGAGTGCTGACCCTGCTAAACAGCAGTAGCATAGGAGGAAGATGTGGAGATGAATTCCGGCTTGGAAACAGAGGTGGGTCAGTATGACATCCACATAGCTCTGAGTAAAATTATCATGTTTTCTCCCGATTCGCCAAATGCGGTTTTAAAGCAGCAGTACCTCATTAACGGTCCTCTAGTTTCCACACTATGATTTTTAATGTTGTGTTGCAACTGGAAATATTTCTCAACTGCCAGACTTGTTTTTCTTGTCAGAGGGGGGAAAAGTGTAGTCACCTTTTTTCACCTGACCTGGGAGCAACATGTGTCTGAGGGGGGTGAAACTGACACGAAGCAGTGGATAATTATTGGAAGATGAGAACGTATACGTATACTCACGAAACAAAACAGAATGTGGTGTGCATTTGGGTTCAGTGAGTGAAAAGGTGCTACATAAATTCAGACCATTAACCAAGTACCACAAATTACCTTCGCTCTCAAGTAACATGTCAAATCACAATCATCATGATTAGATGCAATGCTTAGTAAATGAGAACATTTCAGGTATGCATCAAATTCTGCATGGCAGTAATATGCCTTATTTGCACATTGGCAAATGGTTTAATTTGGTCTTGTGGATTTAAGACCCGGATGATAAAGATCTCAGTAGAGTAACTGGAACATTTTGAAACCTTGGTAACTGACCGATGAGAGAGCCAAACGATTTTGCTGTCAACTAAAGATTGAATCTGTTATGATGAATTGAATATGTTTGAAATATCGATCAGAAAAAGGAGTATGTCCGAAGACAGAATTTTAAAAATAATCTTATTTGCTTTAAAAACGAGCAGAGAAGAAGTTAATACCTCTCAATCAATACCATGTGGGGCTTTATTGGTGCGCTGCTACCATTCCTATTGCCTTGGCGGGCATAAAGGACACAGAAACTCAGGGGCCGATGGACTGGCCATCGCTCTCACATCATTAAAGTTGATAAGCTGGCAGCTGGCTTGAGGAAAACTTACCATCTGCAGCCACCGGGTCCCCGACCACCTAACTCATATTTTCCAAAAACATTTTCAGCCCAATCCACCTTCTGGCTCTCCTCCCTGGTTTCAACCAGACCCAGCCTTCCATAGCTGAGGGCCTGAAGTCTGCTGTGTGGCGCCAAGGTTCTGGGAGGGCTGGAAAAGTCAAGTCTCACCTGAGTGACTTCAGCCTGGTCAAGGCCACCTGGATTAGACTCCAACCTTTCAGTAGTAGTTTGCAATCAAAAAATACTCCATTTATTTCTTCATTTGACATGCATGAAATCACGCAAAGTGTCTCCCTTCCTGGTTTACGGTCTACACACTGTGCTGCATAAGCTTTGAAATCGCAGCCTGTATGGAGCTGTATAGCAATGTGTGCTTGTGTGAGAGAAGAATAAGACAGATGTCTGAAAGAGGCTAGGCTTGCATAGTTTACACTGAAGGAAAGCTGCCTTTTTAAACCACTGGAGGAACACACACAAACACATGCCCACCTGACTCAAACCCCGTCTCCTTTCACCACACTGAAACGCCCCATCCATGTACTATTGTTAAACTTGCTCCTTTATGACTAAACATGTGTCCACTGAAACAACACGACAGATCAGGCTCCGTTTCTACAGCTGCTAATACACCTACACACGTGAACCGCATTTAGCCCTGCTGCTGATTGAGACCCATTAAGGCTGAAGGGAAGCAGCAGATGGAAAAGACATAGATTTTCGTTTTGCAGCGGTTGCTCCTAGTTTCTAATTGCCTCTTTTAAAGTGGAGGCGACCCCGGTGGAAAGATGAAAAAGTGCACTGCTTACTGTAGGAAAAGCCTGTAAAGGAGCGGCTGCCGCTAACAACACCCCGTTAACATTGACTGCAGGGAGCAAAGACGCGGAGCGATAATAAATGCTTGGGGAGAAAGGCTCGCCATGTGACGCTTTATTGCACAGCTGCAAAAATGCGGGTAATACGCAAGAGCCACCATCCTGAGGTTCAAAATATAAAACATGCAACTAATGAACAAATGTTTTCCTGAAGCGTTGCCCACCTACAAAGTTCAGAAAAGTCCAGCATCAATGATTAACTCAAACAGTAGACAGAGGTTTACCCGAGCCAATGACTCGACAGAAACGGACGTAAAAAAACATAGCCGACTTCCTCCTCAGTATCTCTAATTCAACTCCACCTTAAAACCTGCCTCCACAGATTGTCTGCAGCAAACAGCTTGGGGGGGAAAAACAAAGATCTCTTGGAGTTGTGACAGTACCTGCCTGTCTGCTCAGGACAGGCCCAGTCAGGTTGTCAGCTCCACTAATCTGCAGTAGCTGTTATCAAAAGCTGATGAAGGATTTCAGCGATCGTTTATTAAGAAAAGAGAAATTCTTCAGACATACTTCTAGAAATAAACTCTCAAGTTTCCAAAAAGGAAACAAAAGAATAATTAGACTAGAAGTGGTTAACAATGACGTCGATAAGCAACGTGTTGGAATTCCACCTTTGCTTTAGCAAAACAGGTCCTGGATAGCATATGGTGCCAATTCAAGCAAGACTGAGGCTCTGTGTAAATCCCTCCTGCTCTCAATGTATAATATAAAACATGGATTTTACAAAATGAGAAGTCGCTTCACAAATAAAAACTAAGGTTTAGAAAATTCTATGACCAATATAAAATAACTTTGCTTAAGTTGGACTTATAGTGTATGATGTTCTTTCTTCTTTTGTTTTTGCAAAAGAAAAGAAAAGTTTCATAAATGTCAAATTATGTTGTAAAACAAAGAAAGTTCAGATTTGACCAACATGTTTATTTTAGATTTAAAACTAGAGCTGAGTTCAGATTCCTTCAAAAAAAACAACTATCAAAAACTTTGGTATCATTCAATGTTTACTTACAGTGTACACACGTGTACAATAAAGGTGGTGCAAACCCTAACAAGCAATGGAAAACATATACAGGGCACAACTGATAACCTTGTTTTTTACTATCTCATCGCACAACAGCTCCCTGGGAGTGAGCCATATCACCAATACTGAAAAACCAAGGGAATGTATGTCTTCCTTTCAGGACGTTTCCAGTGTGCCTTTATGTGAGTCCAGTTAATATACAATGAAACACATTAACCCAAGATGAGCTAAGGTTTTCTAGGGTTTTCAGGTAACATGTCGACAAGATTTTTTTAAATCTTTTTTTTTTTCTCTACAAAAAATAAAATAAAATAAAAATAAAATACAGACTGTTATTTTGAAAAGGCACTACATTGGACCAAATCTGCAAATGCATTGAATATGACTATAACCAAGGTTCAAAAGAATCAGATAAAACGCAAAATGTTTGGCTTCAAAATGAGTCGATACTAATTAAAAAAAACAAGAAATAAACCTTCTTGACCTGTACCGGTATCCAAAACCACCACAAACACATTTATAGATGGCCACTGTGGGAACAGAGAGATATCACCTGATCTGGCTTTGTGTTGCCACCCAATCACAATCTGCCACACCTGCTCTTTAACCAAGTCACCAGTATCTGTTACCTTCATTCATAAGATTCACAGAGGTGGAGCAAAGCTAGCTTAATTACATTGCAATGATCTACTGGTTAATGAATGTTGTAGCCACATTTTGTGGTGCTGTCAATTGTAACTGACTTTCATATTTCCAAAGCTCCAAGTTTGAAGCTCCTATCCCATTCTGACTTACTTTGTGCAACTGTCATATAAAAAAAAAAGTTGAAGTCTGGACTGTTCCTTCAATAACGTTTCTTGCAAAGCCGGAAAGGCGGGTCAAAACAGCAAGATGTACAGGGTGAACAGTTGGATTTATTGAAGGCAACTCTGGTTTTATCAGCGTCGGTACACACAGAGGCACTTTAACACTTTGATCTTCAAAGGGAGATGAGCTGGAATGAGGGGCAATAAGAAGATAATAATGCCAATCTACATCCATTACTCCATAGATCACAGGGTGACCGTAGGGCGAAAACTAGGTTCATCTTAAAGCAGGAAAGCCCTTTTCCCTGTAACCACATTGCCATCTAGTGGTACTAAATGTTAACTTTTGATCATGCACTCTTGAATCAGATCAGGCACCTTGTAAGTGTAATCAAACATTATTATTTTTTTTTTTTAGTTGCAGTCAAGCAGGGGGCAATATCAGCAAAAGTCGTTGATGCACAGCAGTTTATCTCTACACATGTGCTTATCAATACTTATGGGATAAAAGTTAAGTTCAAGAAGAAAGATGAATGAATGGATAATGAAAGTAAAGCATAAATCTGAATGTTATGCCTACAACAGCAGCATGTTGCTAAATAACAGTAGCATCTCAAACTGGTTACTGAAACTCAGTTTACATCCTAAAATAGGTAAGACTATGTGTACGTTCTTATAAAGGCCTTCAAATTGAGGATCCAAACCCCAATAATCCCTGAGGTAAGCAGTACACAATTAATTAGTTCTAGGTAAATTGACAGACACTTTTAAAGAACAGGTTCAAAAGGTTTGGGAAAAACATTTTTTTTATCTGATGGATTTTGTAAACAAGTATGACTATAAGCTCTTAGGCCTAAAGATGTAGCCATGTACATCAATAACAAAATCGAGAGGTGTAAAAATGAGCTGCAACCACTGGGGATTGGAAATTTTCTTACAGCTTGATTAGAATCAGCTTTCTGTTAAAGAAGCCGTTCATATTTCAAATTGTCTAACCCGTTACGTCTTGCACTTTGTTGCCCAGAAATGTAAAACGGTGTTTGTTACATTGTTTCTGATACATATACCTTCAACCTGGCAGGGACTGTAGCCATATCTGCCTCAGCTACAAAATAAAATGAAGCACACTTGTTACAATATGTGCATTTTCCCTCTTATGTTAGTGACTAAAACATTGTCAGCAACTAAAAATGAATTTTGCTGCAAATGCAAACAGAAGTCATGGAAACAGTTCAAACATAATTTTCTCTTTCAAGGTTTTCTCCTGATATTTTAAAGACAAATATCTTTTCATGGTTGTGATTTGCTACCAATTTTATGTGGAAAAATAACCAAATTGTGACATCTAGTGGTACAAAGAAAATGATATTCTACTTTGAAAAATCCCTGCAAAACCGTGCAGTAGAACATAAAGATATGCTGTTGGTCCTGTTCTAAGAGATACGGCCACTTAAGTTGATGCCCCAAAATAAATGCTTAGACATTAGTTTAAGTTAAGTTTCATACATTTCATATTTATTTTGGAGTGCCCTAGTAACGTTTGTCATAACATTTATTTTCCTACTTGTGTCAGGTTTGCTGGAAAACCAGTCTGAACTTTCAATATTGAATTACTTTACCGAAGTATCTGTAAGTTACCTTTACTATTAATTAATTTGCTACTTTATGCAAAGTTTAGAGCAACTGTCATTAATATGTATTGGTCTGATGACATGATCTGCTTTCAGGAACATAAGATTCATCTGTAAACATCTAAAAACTGAACTGAAATTAAAAATAATGTGATAAGACAGGTTTATATTTATACACAAGCTTAGGACATGCTGATATTTATTCAGTGTAAATGTTGAAGTATGGATTTAAGGTCTGGTCATATTCAATAAATTGGAATATGTATTATGATTTGACTCATTTGTCAAATTTAAATTGCATCTTTCAAGTAGTTTATAAACATATTGTTCACCAGGCATACATTTCTGTATTAAAATAGTGTTTATTGACTTGGTGTAATACTCTAATCTTAAATGTTGTTTTCATTGTTTCAAGCAGAAAATTATCATAATAAACAGGGGCACACACTTAAAATAGGCACAGACGGTCTGTGAACTGTGTAAAGTATTTCAATTAGTGAACCAAATTAATAAAATAAAATAAATTTTCAATATTCTAATTTATTGAATATGACTCTAGCAATAAAAATAATTCATGGCCTGAACTTAATGCTTTTACTTTATATAAAATAAGTTTTTAACATCAAAAGAACAAGGATTTTTAACAATTACAATTTTACTGTTAAAAAAAATGTTTTACATTATATTCTTTAAAAGTTTTAGAGTACTGCTATGGGTACTGAACTGGCCAAAATGGGGACTCCAGAGAAGTGAACTCTCACTTTAGTGTAAAATGTTGCATAGAATGTCCACAAGGGGGCAGCAGAGTACAAGAAATGCGTGTATTAGTGCCACCATTTTTTCATCATAGCATACAGAAGACGTCAGTTCTGTGAAACACACCAATTGCAACTTTCCAGATAGATCTACTTGTAAACTAAAAGTTTACTAAATAATCTCAGAAGCAAGTCTAAATTTCCCAGTATTTTCACTGAAAGAAGTGCTTCCAGTTGCACTGTAATGTCACTGGACATTTGGATAAGGTAATACTTTACAGAAGGCGCAAAAAGGAGCTCAAAAAGCTCTGCAAAGAGGTCACAAATGTCATGTCCTGTTTTTATTTTTATAAGACAAAGCACTTTGTTTTATCTTCCTGAGAAGAAACAGGATAGGTCATTTATGCAGGCATGGGTCATTAAAATGAAGTGAGGTTGTCATTTTTAACCATGCTCTGCAGAGAAAAGGCCAGGTATGACCACTGATGCACTGGAATGTGGCAGCTGTGAGTAAGGAACACACAATTAGTATGTTTTATTTTTTCCCTCCCCTCCAGGACAGAGATACAAGGCAAAGTCACTTTTGAAGAAAAGTCTAGAATTTAAAGCATAGATAATTCCACCAGGTCTTTGTTTTTTTTGTTTTTTTCTTTCATGCAAGGTAAATGAAGGGCATTATTACTGTTTGAATGCATCATTCCCTTTTTTGCACATCCATAATGTCATGACAGATAGTCGGGGTGGTGAGTGGAGTGCAGATAGTCTGAGCCTTACTCTGAATGGAGTGCTATTTTCCCATCAGTGCAGACACAGATACCCCGGTGCTGGCCTACGTAACTTCTCTACAGTTTGTGCACTTGTGTTTGGTCGGGTCAAGGGCAAAGAAGTAACGTTGCATGAGGCCTTTACCACATATTTCTTAAAAATGTTACTTAGATGCAGCACCCAGAGAAATCCCACTATACCACGCTTAAGTACAAGTCTTCTCAAACCAGCACACTCACCCTATTGATTGCATTTTGCAAGAAGGAAAACTTAAATCTACAGGTGTTTCTCTCCAGCATCCACTGTCCTCCTGTTTCTCTACCCTCGTTTATCGTCTTTGCTTCACTAAAATGAAGGCACCCCTCACTAATAAGTGTCACTACAGGGGGAGTGACTGGTGCGGGCCTGTAGAAAGGGAAAAAAAAGAAGCACGCTGGCGCAACTATGGCAAAGATCCAGAGAAAAACTGAAAAATAGCTAATTAGTCTAAAGGCTGATCTGGTGTCATAGCATCAGAGGAGGATAAAGCTGTGTGTGGTATCTGTGACAAAAAGGTTAATGAGAGGAATCTTGACACTCCAATTGAAGGATATAATACAAGGAAAAAAAAAAAAACAGGTGAAAGCTTTGTTTCAGAACACAGTGCATCTTTACTCTAAACTTTAATATTCCGTGCATGTGGACAGGAATGAGATTTGCAAACAACATAAGAGCCCATCTCAAAAGTTA
This sequence comes from Poecilia mexicana, assembly GCF_051168715.1. Classification (NCBI taxonomy): domain Eukaryota; kingdom Metazoa; phylum Chordata; class Actinopteri; order Cyprinodontiformes; family Poeciliidae; genus Poecilia; species Poecilia mexicana. Next base: position 16,593,982 of record NW_028263377.1, on the reverse strand, counting down.
AGGGGAGGAAAAATCCTCATTGGAGCACATGGGGAATAAAACACCCTCACTCCAAGCTTTTTCAAAACCTCTCCACTTCTCTCTTTCACACGCACATAAACAAATAGGCACAAACACATACACCTCGAAACAAAGGTGCCATTTTGCTCAGGAAGGGTCAGCAGTTCTCTTCATCAGACAGGGGCTTGTTCTTGGTCCGAGGCTGCTGCCCAATCTCAGGCCACCCTCCACTGGCTCCACCAACCCCCCCTACCCCCAACTAAGCCCCCCACCACCACCACCACCCCTGAGACAAGCTCCCCATTGTTCCTGCACGACTAATAAATGACAGTTCTCCTGTTTAGACAAACTTTAGAGCCGATTCTAAACACACTTGAGCGGAGCTTAAACAGTGCTCCACAGGCAAAGGTATACAAGAGGCATTTCAAATGGAGGTTTAAAACCTCCCATTCAACTCCAACGCAAGAAAGATTTATACTGCAATGCACGTTTCTGCCCATTCATAACATGATGCAATCATTTATTTTTGCGATGACAAAAAAACAAGCATATGTTGCTCATTCAAAGCTCAGGTGCTGTATTTGCACCATTGATCTCAATCAAAGTCAGGAAACCAGACATAAATAGAAATCACTACTCACCCTAAGCTCATAAACACACCATTAACACAAGCGACCACAGCAACTCTATCTGTTTGCCTAAAGGACTATGCAAGGGGGGCTATTTTGCTCTCTTTGAGCATGCATCAGCATGCCCAGAAGGTGTGCTAATAATGCACATGTGCCTCACTTGGGCCACTTGAATTGACCAAGTTTGCTACAAAGTCTCATTTTCAAATACATAGACCATGGGATTATAAACACTTAAGGTTCAGTTAAATTCATTTATATATCAAGCACCGTTTTCAGCAAAGTGAAATGTTTGAAATCAGGAATGGAACCTCATATGACAACTGCAAAATCCATCCACTCTATTGAAATACGAGACAACAGATCCAACAGCAGAAGAACAAGTAATGAGAAATTTCCGGTAAACTGGTTAGCAAAATAAAACCAGGGCTGCTACGTCCAACTCTGGTGTGCATGGTTTTCTGCTGCGGTTCGCCACAAGTATATCATATGACAGTGCAGCCGGCACACACACACACACACACACACAGAGCAAAGAGAAAGTGAATTTCTGAGTTATAATGTGTGACTATAGAATCAAACGTAAAGAGAAATCTACAAATCTACAAATGTGCATATTTTTCCAATAGCTGATGTCCATCTTTGGGTGAGATGATCCTTACATGTACAGATGCTGTGCGAGTAGGGGTCACAACCAACAGACACGCTCCCGCTCCGCTGGTTAAATGACAAAAGGAGGAGGAGGAAGAGGAGACTGGAGTTGTGAGAAGAAGCGTAAGAAAAAAAAAAAAAACTCCTATGTTTAGTCAAGGCTTGCTCACTGACACAAAGTCTGTCTTTGTCTGCCTCCCAGGGTGCCAGATAAAGGAATTCTTGTGTGTCGGGGGGCTCTGACCGAGTTTATTTGACACTTCAGTCCCCTTTGAGCAACGAGTGTCCCTCCGTCAATGCCGGCCATGAGAGTCACTTGGCATTAGACAGAGGGTCCCTCTTCAGCAGAGAAAGGGGGTCTTGTTTGGAGAAGATTTTTAATAAAAAGGCAGGGTGATAACTTCCTTTAGTCTCTACGCCCGCATACAGTAGAACTACTTTTTTCAGCTTTAACAAAGGGAGTATTTTTTTTTTTGTTTGTTTGTTTTGTATTGCAGATGAGGTGCATGAGAAGATAAAGCACACCTGCATTGTCAGGTAGAGGGAGCCATTGTTAATGAAAGGCACTTCACAACACAGGATGATCCCGACACAACCAGGTTACTGTCACCTGAGTGAAGTCACTGTAGACCAGGCGAAGGCTTGTAATGACCCACACTGTGCATACATATTTTGGCTCTAGGTAATCTTTAACAACCTATAACAGGTCAGTGCTGGGATGTTAAACAGGTGCATGGCTACTCTATATAAATGTCTGAATTTTAAACAATGGGTTTGCAGTGACACTGAACGTGCCAACCTGTTATATAACATAATTAGAGGAAGTGTGATTAGATATCCACACCCAATATTTCAAACAGAGCACCCTCTCTTCTCTATTCCCGGAACAGGTACAGATGATTTTTACATACACTATAAAATGACATTTTGGAAGCTGTCAAATTATAGCAATTTAAATTATATTACATTCAACCAGACATATAAGTTTGTAAACGGGATATTGAAAATTGCATACATTTTAACAAAATTACCTGGTCTGCTTTGGTAACAAAACCAACACATTTTAATTTGAATTTTAGAAAAATGTTGGGTAAGTTACACTTTAGCCATTTCCATATGTCATATGCAGTGTCCAGCAGACTGTAGTAAAGCTTATTTGATTAAATTATTTAATGAATGGATGAAAACATTAACTTACAAGAATACTTCCTGTGTTGAAGCTAGAATTTAGGTTTGCATCCTGCTTTAGCTGCTTTAGCTGCTTTAGCTGCGTTAGCTATTTTAGGGACACAGCTAAAGCTATAGTAAAACTTGCTAGCAAGGCAGTCATTGGCAACAAAGCAACACATCCTTAGCTGTGGTTGTCACATAAAATGTTTAAATATCATATTGTTACATTTAAAATGTTTTTTTGGTGTTGTTGTTTGTTGTTGTGTTTTTATCCAGAAGTTGTTGCATGGTGTAGAGGTAAAATAGTCACCTCTTTTCAGAGGCTACAGTCCTCAACAAGGCCATTTTGGGTTCAATACCCAACCTTGAGACCTTTGCTTCATGTCTTCCTTTCTTCTCTCTGGCTATGTTCTGTCAGGTAACTGTCATAAAGTCTTGTAGTGTCAATATTAAAGTTTATGTCCAGTTGCACCTAGTTTAGTGAAAATATTGATGCTCAAGTCAAGACACCAGCAAATATCATCAGTGGTTGACAAGGAAAATGTTTTCACATGACATTTTAATTATTTCAACATTTTGTGCCTTAATAAAACCTTTTATATAGTTTTTTTTTGTTTGTTTGTTTGTTTTTTGTTTATCATGGTAAGTAAAACCAATGACCAAAATGATCCTAAAATTAATAATTGGTTGGATATTTCCTGATTTATATGTCTTTTTGCTGCTGGACTTGCATTGTTTCCACTGAAACTGATTAAAATTCACCCAGATAAAATGTATGCAATGTAATGCCAATTTTATTGATTAAAAACCTTGTTTTAACATATTTATTATTATTATTATTATTACTATTATTATGTCAAGATTTTAAACTACCACTCAGCAGAATCAACTATTAAGAGTCACATAATAGAATTTGACTTTACGGTGCAATTTGGTACAAGAAATTGACCAAAGGGGTGTGTTAGGCAGATAACGATGGGACCTTTGACCAAAACAGACACTCTGGAAATAACAGATTATTCCAAATGTGCATCTAATGGAGAAGCTGAACAATTATCCACCAAATAAGCTTCAGAAAAGAAGAAAAAAAAAAACTTAATCAGCAATTTCATATTAACATTTTACGACCAAAAAGCAAGAAGTTGACTTTTCCCCACATACCTGTTTGTTCAGGAGAATCATATTGGTCATATTAGTCGCTGGACATCCTCTAAGCACAGCTTTCATATTCCAGGATATTTCTCCATATATCTTTCCTTTTTATGCGTCCAAATCCCCAAGTCTGCATAAGTTACAGATATCCAAAACTGTAAGGTGGCCGTAAATATCTTCTTATTGACCACTCTGGACCATGCGTGTCTCCCAAGAGAAAAGAGTGTCCGTGAGCCGACTTGTCCAACACCAGGTGGAAGGCAGGAATAGATCCAACTCATCCCGGGAAGGATAAACCCTCCTTTCCGTTCAAAACGATCCATAGTTGTACTTTGTTTTAATCCATCAGCTGATGCGAACAGACGAAGACAGAAATTGCAACTTTCCCACACGTGTCAGCGCTGAAACATAACTTGGCTGTAAACCTTCAAATCCGGCATATAAATCCTCATCCAAATTGGATCAAATTGGTCCAGATTACTTCCGTTCAGGATTTAAAGATGTTGAATCCTCCTTATTGTTCAGGACAGTGATGTTCTCCTCTGCTGCTCCGCTGTTATGATACTCCCCCGTGAAGAGCCGCAGCCTCAATGAGCCATAGTTTGAACAGAGCAGCGCGACACATGCTTCTGACAGGTGACGTAAGCGCGAAAGGCATTATGGTAAATGAAGTTGAGTAAGCGATCTGCAGCACGAAAGACTGGCATCAAAGTAAAACTCTTCTGAAGGTAGGAGGACAAAAAATTATTATATTTAAAATGCATATGTTGCAGTTATTAAAATTCTGTTCATATAAAAAGAGACAAATTTATTGAAAAAAAAAAGAAAAACAAAACAACTGTTTTCAAGATGGAAGTGACTTAAAAAATGAAAAATAACATAAACTTATTTTTTGCTAAATATTTACTAGCACTAAAATTAAAGTCTATGTTACTATCTGGTAACAAAATCTTTTTTTTTCTTTTTTTTAGGTCAGAAATTAAAACTATTATATTCTCAATATAATCACTTATCATCTGTTGGACTGGCTCCAGGTTGCGTGTGAGCAGTGTGTGTGAGTAATAATGATCATCTGTCGCTGCGTAGAGATACAGAGATGCCTTGAGTCACCTTCCCATGAATGAATCTCTTGTCTCTCTTACCTCACTTTCATGTCTTAACCACCTCCAGGCTTGCTTGTATATCTGGGATCATAGCTTCCTTTAAACATGAAGAAGAGAGAAAACAAAAAGGACGACTGGATTTTAAGGAGTGGAGCGCAGAGTGAAAGAATATTTATAACCTGCTAAGTGATTGCCTGTGATACCTGCTACCTGCAATAGAGCTTATTTTCTACTTTCTGTGCTCTGCAATGATAATCTAAAGGTAATTATCCTGGATGCAAGAGAGTGTAGTTGTCACATGTTTTTGTTATTAGTAAAGTAAAACAATGCAGGTCAATTGTGAATTGTTAATATCAGCAAAAGTAGCCATTGATTATTGAAGTATTACACCTTTTCCACCTATATATATATATATATATATAGTATTTTTTAAAGTTCAATGACACTTTTTAAATTGTTTTATAAATAAAAGTCTGAGAATATAGTCTATAGTTAAAGAGGGATTCACAAAGCACTGTAAAATGAAGCTTCCATCTCATTAGTAGTACATAATGTGTGCTATACATCAGTGTGTAGCAACAGATTTACTTTTTAGTTTACATGTAAATTAAAAACTAAAGCTGGGCCATAACTTCTGCCTTCCCTTTACCTTAACCAGAGTTAAAATGCACCTCATTTCACACGCTCATACTTTCTATCTCTGCAGCAGCAGGTGAAGCTCCACTCCAGCTTTTCCTAAGCTCCTTTGTCTTTTCTCCAGCCGAGTCCAGGAGTACCTGAATTGCACGCGATTCTGTCAATTGCAGGTACTTGATGGCTTTCTTGTGTGCAGGGTTGAAAAGTTGCTGAGGTTTGCGCCCACGGCATTGCGTGACTAGAGCTGGAGATGAAAACACAAAGACATTGTTTTCAGTGATCAAACCCCCTTTATAGTAACTCAACAGCATTCCTGCCTCACATTCCTGAGCCACCGCTGCTGTGTGAAGGGTTTTCTTTTCCTTTAGAGAAAAAGGAAAAAGCGAAGGAGGGTTATGCATTTTTGTCTGGTTCACTGTGTTGACCTCGCTTCTCTCACACAGCTTCTCACTTTGTTCATTATTGATAAATTGAGACTGAATTAAGGCTTAACAGAGGCAGATATTTGATAAGGGTAATTAACTGGTAGCAGTCTTAAAACCAAAACTATGCGGTGAATGCAAATAACATAGCCGGAAGCTCCCCTTGCTTTAACGCTCAGTTTTAGAAAACAGCAAGATTAAATGTTGTTCACATAATGCACGTGTCTGTAATCGTACCATGCATGGACGCAAGAGTCTGCAAATGTGTGTGTGCCCAGTTGTAGGCATGTAGTAATCAGCACTCAAATGTTTTCCAGATTGGTGTGACAGGGCTAATCATCTCCAGAGAACAAAAAAATCATTCTGAAGTTTCCACCCATCTGCTCCGACAGATGGGAGGAATGCATGTGAAAATCCAGGGAAAATGAGATACAAATAGTGTAGGGAGCATCTGGATCATTTTAAGAACCCTTAACGTGTATTTAGTCTTTAGTTAGTCTTTTTTTTTTTCGCAGAGACGCAAGCGCAAAAATTGACAACCCATGGGAATCTGCTGTAGTCTGATGAAATATTTAGAAGCCACAGCCTCGATGACCGCCATACAAAACACAGAGGACAATCAAGTCACTCATATCTCCAGCGTGAGCTCTGAGAGTGATTAAGACTGAAGCACATTCATTACTAGCCCAGCTCAGACAGAGAGGGGGCTTCAGAGCTGAGCTCTTGTGTTGGACTGTTTGGATGTCCTATTCCCTTGTATCTCTTTGACTACCTCCAACACAAGGCTCCATTCAACCAGAGTGGGAACAAATGTTTCCTTATGTGGCTCTGAGTGGCCAAGCTTCAGCAACAGGATAGACAACAAGGCTCTATGAGACCAGAAGGCACCGAAGGATGCATAAATGCGTTCTCTACAAGGACTTCCAGCATCTTTTAACATGAGACGAGTGGTATTTTGGACTGGAACAAGACAGATTTAAAGATAAGACCACAAAAAAAATAAAATGTATATATATATATATATATATATATATATATAATTTTTTTTGTACAATCATATGTCTCTTGATTAGCTTAAAAGAGCATTGATTTAGGAAATCGAATAGAAAACCTAAGGCTACACTATATATTGGCACCTGATGCAATTTTATGTTCAGCTGACTTGCAGAGTTCTGTCTGTTTTCTTGACCACAATTTAGAAACATTTTAAATGAAGCTGAGCATGGGTCACAACAAGGTTTCAGGGTGGCCAGGGTAAGTTTTTGAACATGAGAATGGGTCAATATAAATCCTAAGCATTGTAAGAAATGTCCTGTGTACACATTTTCTTCATAAGCACACAGGATAAAGAGCTAATCCCTCTGTACTGACACCGATCAGGCTGGATTCCTTCCAGCAACTCACAGAGTCAGATCTAAAGAAGAGTCAACCTTTGAAAGCAAGCTGTAATTAATGACTGGATCAGCCTCCGGCCACTTTTAGATCCATATCAACTAAAGCGATTCTGTACACTGAAATCTTTTGTTCAGAATAATTGCTCAGCATACATTTCATGTCACCAACAACATTTACATTGAAAACCCCAAAAGATGGCACAGCACCCAAATACGTATTTTAAAGAATTTTAAATGTATTTATTTAGCACTGACATTGAAATTCGTTGTTGTTAGATCTATCTGTCGCCTTTGATACTGTATGTTGTTGCTAAAAGTGTGTTGACATTGTAAGCTCTGCTTTAAACCAGTTTAAATCCTACCCGACAAATAGATGTTTTTTTTTTGTTTTTGTTTTTTTAATCATGGTAGAGGTTACCGATTTATAAACGCAATGATCAGACAATATAAACATTTAAATTACTGCTCAAGACACATCTTTATTACCTTTACACCAGAGCATAAAATCTACAAGATATTGTATTTTTGGTGTGTTTTGGTATTTCATTTTTCTTTTCCATATGTATTTATTGTAGGTTTCAATGATTTAATTACTGCAAATCTTTGTCTTTATTTTATGATATGACTGGTTTCAAAGAAAGCCACATGTTCCTTACCAGACTTCTAAACTACAATCTTTACACTGAATGCATGAGACTGTTCTTTTAATCTCCTCAGTAAGAAACACAACTAAAGGTAACCTCCTTCATTATACTAACAAATACCTAATTATTTGCACCCAATGTACTACATCAGTGCGTAACCTTAACCTTTTATGAAAATAAACAAAATTGAGGTGTGTCATAATTTATTCCTTTCCACTGAAAGCTTTGCTATGCAATTTTGCAGAAATGGTTAAAAAAAGGAAAGTCTTTTGATTACTCTACACATGCCAGGCTCACTAATATTTAGTTAAATTCACTTTGAAAACTGCAAAGGAGGTCTGACCATAAAACTTTTCACCAAAAGACATTTAGCTTTTCCATGTGAGATGCTATAAATTTTTAGTCGAGCATGAAGGTGTTAGTTTTAAAACAAATAATTCTTTCTTGGAGAGCAGACCCTTAGGAAAGACAATGTTAAGTTCACTTCAGGCTGAATAGTGTAATTTTTGCATTTTCCAGTTCATGATACGCATGAGTGTTGGTGGCTCCTGATTTGCTCTCGAGAACACCTCAACTCACTTTCTGGAGCTCCAACAGGACACCGTATGTCTCCAATGATCCCAAAAATATTTGCAAGGAAACCAACCAGTTTAACTGAACTGGTCAAAGCGGTCAAAGATCTCACCAACTTTCCGTCAAATATTTGCTGAACATATGAGTGATAGAGGTTCACCTAATCCTAGTTGGGCTGATAATGCATATTTGAGCCTGTGTGTATAATTTCTATTCTTAATAATAATAATAATAATAATAATAATAATAATAATAATAATAATAATAATAATAATAATAATAATAAGATTAACCATTGAAACATTAAAATAAAGAGATACTGTATATTCATGCACAAAATGAAAGCATGTAAACTTTGGACCTGCACAGTACTGGAGTCTAATCCAGAGAGGATGTTTGAGTTCAACCAACCTTCTGATGTTCAGTCAGAATTATTTTATATGTAAAATATTAAAAGGGAAAGATTTTGATTAAGATAATATGATAATTTTCTGACTCACTCTGTGTGTGTGGAGGGGGAGGGGGGAACTGCTGATGATGGTGTCAAGCATTCTGCCGGGAGCTGGGAGTGTGGCAGGGCATTTGCGTGACTAGGAGGAATACACCTGTCTCTGTGCTCAGGTATGGAGGGGGAGTCGGCACGCAGGGGCCTGCCAGCTGAACAATGCTCTCTATTGTACCTGTGCTCTGACTGAAGACACTCACTAGGGAGAAAGCCCAGATCTAAGTGTGTGGGTGTGTGTGTGTGTGTGTGTGTGTGTGTGTGTGTGTGTGTGTGTGCGCAGCTTTCTCGCGCTATCTCAGCTCACACAATCACACGACTTAAACAGCTAAATTATTTATAGTACACATATCGTTCCGACCGCAGGCGCGCTGGTTTAAATCCAAATAACGCCGCCTTTTACACGCTAGCTGCCAGTCGCCATTGACGCAAATGTAAACTGTACTCCCAATGTATTAATCCAAGTTGAAAATAAACATCCTCTTTATTAGGACTTTAAAGAATGATGTGCAAGATTCACATAACGTTTAAACAAGCACACAACTGTTAATAGTAATGCGTTATCTCATCTACAACAACCAAATGGTATTCCAGGCTCTTTATTTAGAGTTCAGATAAGGAAAGCTTAAGATGAAGAGTCACGATTCTACAGATCGGAGATAGAAAGCCAAAGAAAGAACCACAGTGAGAGTAAAAGTGCCTGTTGGTAATTTACCCGTATGGTCTGAATGCTGACGTTTATTCAGTTTGAAGGTCAGCATATGATAAAAAAAAGAAACAGTTAACCCAAATAGAAAGTTTGGAATAAAAGTTACATTTCACATTTATAGCTTTTGACTAATATAAGTTCAAGATGTTTAGCTTTATTTATTTATTTATTATTAAGTCACAATTCCTTTTCATTCCTCTTCTATGCATCTGAAAGCTCCAGGAATTCAGTCATCTATTTCTGCTTAATTCAACGTCATGTGTGCGTGTCTCTGATACTTTACGCGAGTGTGTGTTTGCGTGTGCACGTGTGTGCTCTCTGACTAATGCAATACAGTCTTCATAAAGGTAGTATTGTTAAGTTGCGTGCGAAGCTCACAGGTCCCCGCCCACCCCTGTAAACCACGGCCTTTTTTTCCTCTCCTTTTTCTGCCTTCTGCACCTTCCCCTTTCTTTTTGTTACAGGTAAACATTTGATGTCCGCACGCAACCCCCGGAGAGTCTCCTCCCCTTGTTCTCTCCTCAGCTCCTCGGCTTCTCCTCCATTATTACTCACACTCTCTCACACACCCGCACGCGCACACACAGACACACACATTCTCAGCACTCATGTACGCTCATCTCACACTTTCTTTCTTACCCATGCCCACACCGACAAGCAATCCTTCCCTCCCCATTCTTATGACATTCCTTTCCTCACTGACTCAGCACCTGTTTCCTATGGAAGTTATGAAGGTTTTTTTTTTTTTGAGTGGCGGCTGCTCACTGGCTGGTAAAAAGGACTCTGGGTTTTGCTTAAATTTAAAACTTTTCTACAAGTTCACTTTGATGTTTTGAGTTTTCATTAAGTTCTGCTATTCTACGTTTAACTTACAACGTTGGTAAGATGATGGTTTGAAATGTGCAATATATTGTCTTTTCCTAGGTTAAAACAAGCTAGTTAAGAAATGAATTATTATATGGCTTTAAACTTCTTTTTCTTTTTTAGTAATTTGATTTTCATGCATGTTTATAATTCTCATGAACACCATTTTGTTCAAATTAAAAGGAAATTCTAACAATAATCTTCTACAAAGGCATAGAATGTACATAGTATGAGAACCTGGTGCTTCCCTTTATGGTTAGCTTGTTTCTTTACTCTTTACGCTGTCAATAAAAATATACTTTTTGTCAACTTTTCCGTGCAGTCGTGGTGAAACTAGTTGGTTCCAGCGAACCAATCACCAGTCTGCTTGTTTGGCAGGTCAGTGGGATAACTCATTCAAAGTTCTCAACGGGCAGGAACTGTTCTTGAAAGTACTCTGAGGCATATACATATTTTCTTATTTCTATTAACACAGTAACCACTTTATTATCTGAAATGTTCCCATTTGTTACACTTGGTTTTGTGTTTGTGAGGGAAGTGTGCAAAAAAGCAACAATGACACAATTTTTACCAACACAGCAACACTTATAAAGCTTAGTTCGATACATCCCAATGCATTTTATTTGGTCAACCTGCTGTTTACTTAAGCAAGCAACCGGACAAAGATAAAATAAAAAGAGAGGATTTGAACATGAAGTAGTAGTTTGCACATTTGCTTCACAGCTGAAGGTTTCCAGTTAAATATTGGCTGGGGGATTTTTGCAATGAGTTTTAATGTTTTCCTATTTTCCCTCAGTCCAGATACATGCATGTTAGTGTAAATGGCATCTTTGAATTACCAAACTGTGTATTCATATAGTTATCTCTCTCTGCCCCAGAGGGGACAAATATAATGGATGTTAGAAAATGTTGGTTTCTTTAACCGTTTTTACGGTGTAATGTATTTTAACCACAATGGACTTTGTCAGTAAGTTTTAACTTTTAGGAACTTTACTGTGATGTATTGTGCCAGCTCAGTTTACAGGTTTAAGAACAAAAATAAAATAGTGCGTGTGGGTATCATTGATGTGTGTGAGAGTGATTGCTATCTAACAGATGTTGAACTCTTGCAGAAGGTAATAAAACAAGCCCAAATCTGGAGTATGAGAGCCAGCTTTGTTACCTGTGCCAACCTTTGTCACGCACTTCCTTAAAGCTGCTCTCCAACACAAACTGTTTTGCTTGAGGAGAGGTCTGACACGTTCTAACACACCGCAGCAGCCCATCGTGCCTATGCCAGTTTTGCAAATCCGACTTTTGCTAACAATGGCACAATTTATATGCACAATTTGCATATATCTCACTTTTTGTGAGATATATGCAAAATAAAGTGCATAATTGTTATTTGAGAATGCACACAAACACAATCCACACTGCGCAGACAAAATAAATTATTTTAATCCCTGCATTGTTGTCTCCTTCGCCACCCGGCTTCGGTCTTTGGTTATCAGAGGCCGTTTTGCTCTATCCAACTGGCCCAATTAGCGGTCGTGCTGAGGTGAAGTGTATTATGCAAATACAAACAGTTACTGTACCAGTGCGAGCAGCCCCCACGGATAGCCTACAACAAGGCTATGTTAAATGAATATTAGATTTGTTGTGCCTACAACAAGTTACCTATTGTTATACTGGCCTCTCTGTTGCTCTGGAAAAGCCATTCAAACAAGATAATCTGTCTGCGTCTCGTCAATGCAGCGTACTGTTCAGCTTTGCTTCGACAAAACATTGAGACAAAGGGGCTATTTGATTGGGAGTATGAAGCAACCAACCTGAAAGAAAGAATGGATACTTCCTTACTGTTTGTTGGCTCGCAGAATCTGAACTGGGAGCAGACAGAGAAATGCTCCGACCAAACAGACTTTTACAACTCCCTTGGCTGTACTGTAACTTCAACCTTTGCGATTTGTCTGTCTATCGTGTGACACTCAGTTCATTGCTGCTCCTCTGGGAACAATCGTCTTTGTCCCTGGAGCCAGTGGATGCCCCTGATAGAAGGTGTGACAGCTGGGTCAGAGCTGTGAAAGAGCCGATTGTCCTTCCTCACACCCCAAGGTGTGCCTGGAGACTGACTGGCAACGTGGCAATGTTATGGTGAAGCACGTTTTCTCTGCAAATTTGCAAACAAAGCTGCTGAAGGAGCCATTGTTTCTTTTCATAAGGCATATCGGCTAGACAAGAAAATATTTAAATAAGCATCCAGAATACACAATACAAATTTTCAGTGATGCAGCTGGAGGATTCAACAGTTTGTTTGAGTTTTAGTGCATTGCGTGTCGAGTCAGCCGTATGGGGAACTCGCGTTATACTCAGAAGTCAGATTTTCCAAATTCCCACTCGAAAATAGAACAAACAGTTAATGTGAAGTGGGAATTTCCACAAGGGATGTCAGTTTGGTGAGCAGCACTAAGTTCAGAATTAAAAAATGAGTGCCTTAAACATTATCAAACTTGCATACGATTTACTAGCACCTCAGTACTGTGAAATCTCCAATTGAGAACAGTTTCCTTTAATGTTTGAATGAATGCAATGAAAAAAAACAAAACAATCCAATGCTAACATGTACTGATAGCAGATAGCTCTACAACATATAGACCTCACTCTATACTGACACCCCTTCGCAACTTTATGTTTTGCGCCATGAGAGTCATGTCAGACTGTGAATCTGTGATTTAAGCTCCACCTTCTTTGACAACTGTTGATTTACAGTCAGTCATCTGTGACTTAAATAAATATTATCTGTAAGCAGGCAGTTGTTTAGAGTTATTTTGTGTTTATTCTGACATAGTAATCTGTGATAATTCACAAGATTCAAATGGTCCAAATGAGGATTAAAAACCATGATTGAACAAACAAGCCTGTAATAAATCTTTTGAAAATGTTACGGACAATGAAATTAATTTTCACATGATATTTGAAACATTACATTTTTATGATTTCATCAAAAATCCTAACCAAGAAGAGAAACATGCTGATATGTAAGGGTTTAACTGTTGTTTTTTTTTTTTTTTTATTGTTTCAAAGTACAACAGCACAAAATGGCAATGCTTAGTTACAAATTTGGGGTATAAATTGGCTAAACGACTGTTTGATTAAAACAAAAATCTTCATGATCCTTAAGAAATTTTTTTTAATTGTTTTTCAAAATTTTAATATATTTCTATGACTGTTTATTTTCTTTCCTGTTATGTAATATTGTTGTTTTAATTTTTTTTTTAATTTTTTTTTCTGTATTTACCCAAAGAAAAATGTTATCCTGATGAATCTTGAAGGACATACTGGCTGTGTCCCATTTTTTTTCTCTGGTCATGTCTGTCAGCTGTTTGCTTGCTGCACCTTTACCAGCCTTGTCATTCGGTGACAAGGTTAAGCAGGAATGCACAGGCTTCTGCTTGGCACGCGATAGCAAGCGTGCTTGCTCTCTCTTAAAGGGAGAGAGAGAGAAAGAGAGATAAAGAGAGACAAAGCAGCCATGACAAAGCATAAATTCACAAACAGGAAAAATATGTACAACTTATTTTTTCCATAATGCTACAAGAGCATTAGTGTAAACGTAGAGGCATTCAAAGTTTCTAATTATTGTGCACGTTTAAAATAGCAAACAACTCAGTTACTTGTATGTACAAAAAAGGATTACTGTCATACTGAGTGGAAAAATTATTCTCAAAACTGCATTCCATGACAACTCCCCTCCCCACCCAGCTAGCTATGAACTAAATATGGGTGTTTGTGATTTTTGTATATCTCATTCTAATTTAATGCACATTTGTTATAATTTCCCTTTTGATGTAATTGCTAGTGTTTGCTGTCACTGACAGATTCACCACCATTTGTGTTGAACTCTGCACTATCAGGGAATGTTCTTGTGTAATATACCCTCCAAAAAAAAAACAAAAAAAACTTCAAAGCAATAATAAACAGTTTCCCTGACTGACAAATCCAGTATAATTAGCCATAACTCTGCTGCTGTCATTATTGCTTTTCAGGGTAGCTGGTAACACAAAGAAGCCTTGATTTAAAACATTTTGTTCCTATTTGGTCCACTGACCGTCTTCTTTTGATCCTGTTCATGCCATGCCGCAAATGCTAGCCGTATGGAGTCACTTTGGCCGGCTCTTTTGAAGTGTGAGATTGGCATGCCGAAGTCTAACATCCCCTCTGACGCTAACTCTCCCTCAGCTATAAGTGTAGCGTGACAGCCGAGGCAAGTTAATGTGTTTCCCCTACGGACAAATGTGGTGAAATATGACAGATTGACTGATGTCATCCAGCAGGGTACAAAAAGTTCTCTTTAAACAAGCCGAGGATTTAGATTTGCAAATCTTTAAGAAAACAATTACATTACGAGCTAGAATTAGCATGATGTTTAATGTAACACACCTACTGTGCACATAGCAGGTCCGGCTATTTGTTATTAATTTTCACCTTGTTAGTTACCAAGCAAACCGCGATGTGATTAGCTTTGTAAGTACACATCAATCATCATTGTATTTTCAAAATAACATTAGGAACTGTAGGAAATTTAACTTTTTCCTTCAAAGGCCTTTATTGATGAAGTCAGTCAAATTTGAATCTAATCTTTCTAGACGACGCAAATAGGACCAAAATACAGACAGGAGTTTGACATGGAGAGAGTTGAAGAGAGTTTATTAAACCGAAATAGAAGACTTAAAAATCAGAAGCAGGAGTAAGAGGGCATTAACAAGGTTACAATGGAGGATGAAGGAGATGATGAGTAGTAACAGCAGGAGTCAGTGAAGAAACATGAAGGGAGCTTAATATACTGGGGAAGAGGCAGCGAAATGACAGTGGAACCAGAAGAGCTAATGAGAGGAGAGATGAGATGATAGAAAACAGCTGGGAAGGGGAGAGAGCTGGCAGGCAGAGAGAAGGAGAAGAAAGAAGAATGAAAAGGGGAAAAGAATCCTGAACCATAGATGATGTAAGTAGAAATTTACTGTTAAAAAGAATCTAAAGAAAAATCTAGAGTACAAAATGAGAACACTGACATTGACACAAGAGATAAGCTACAATTTTAAGATACAAAGAAACAAACAACAAAGAAATGATCAAAACAGAAACATAAATGAAACCATAAAGCCAAACATACAGATCATAGCACAACGGCTGACTCAAGAGCAGCAGTGTTCCTCTGCTGCACACGGCAGCAACATCAGAATAAAATATTTAGAATGCTTTTACTATATCTTTAAAAGGGGACCTATGATGCAAATTCCATGTATTACAATTCTTTTGTACTTCCATTTTGAGTTCCTCTCCTTCAGCAATTTGATGCTTTTTGGTGTCTGGAAAACAAGCCATTTCAAAAACCTCCTGATAACATCAAAATCTGAAATCACTGCCTCTCACTTAGGAACCTCATCCAAGTTCAGCCCCTCACATAGCAAAAGTGAGGGGCCCAACCCAGCCCTGTCCAGCCCCGCTCCTCAGCGAACAATCCAAAAAGCAGAGCTCAGAAGTATGTTTGGTCAGCTGGTTTTACCACTGTATGCGTGGTAACTGCTGGAAAAGACAAGTGTTTTGTTGTTGACTTACCATCCAGAAACCACTTACTGGATTCTTTATGGTTGCCCAGAAGGCTTGAATTCTCATGCTTCTGAGTCTGACTCAGGGCCAAGATGTACTGTTTTAAAATTGGGCAGCCATTCTCGCTTGTAAAATGCAAGTGTAGATACTGAGTTGGGGGGCGTGACCAACAACACCTTATTTGCATCCCTATATTAGCTACTAATATAGGGCTCAATAATAACCAGAACTGTGCAAGTGAAATCTCAATATATGAGAATAAGTCTTTGGAAAAATCCAATTAACATTTTTCGTAGAGACCATAGACCTATCCTAAGTTATTTAAAAGGAAGCATATCAAGCATCCTTTAAATTAAGTTGTGAAATATTTTTGTTCTATCTACTTTTTACACCACCAGACAAATATGAAAGAATAGAAACACACTGAAACCTTGTGCTGCTGTGTTTTGTACAAACATGCTAGAGGAGGGTTGGTATATACGAAAACCAAGCACATCTCCACTTATGTGTTAATCCCAATTATATTTCAGAGATGGTTAAATCCGTGCTACTGTGATGGACAGACCGACATCCTGAAAGCATACGTGCAGGTGTAAATGATTTATCCTGTTTTCCTCAGAATGAAAATAATGTAGGAAGTAGTCAAGGGGTGACGTGACCCACCGTTCCAGGAAAAGAAATTCAGTAGATCTTTTTTTTTTTTCCACATCCTGGTTGATTTTTTTTTTCTCAGTAAAGTTACAAAGATGATTCAGATTTTTTTTTTTAGTTTTAAGAGTCTCATAGAAGTTCTTTTTTGTTGTTATTGACTTAGATAGCCACTAGAAAAAAATACTTTTTCTACAGTCAAAGCTTTGAATATACGATATTTCTAGTATTTTATGAGTTGATCTTACGAGTCAAGTCAATAATGGGTTTGAGAAAAGAAAACCTAAAATAAATACAATTCCCAAATACACATGACTGCACATTTGCAGCATTTTTCACCCGATATTCACATCTGCAGCAAAGTACACGGCCCATAAATGGTGCAAGGAGAATACAGGAATTCACCAAAAACATACTTCAAAGACTGAAATGTTCTCGCCGACACAATTGCACATTATGATCACTTTACATTTATTTTTTTCATATGTCTGAACTGTGCTTAAAGTTCCTGTTATTGGATCACTGAAGATAGTGGAAATGTTTCAATAGAAGCACGGTGGTCTGTCTAGACTGATGCAAAAGAGCTTTGAAGGATCTAAGAGCAGAGGGAAGCGGGCGAGTTAAGTAGAGGGTGGTGGTGGTTTGTACATTTTGGCTGATGTGCTCTAAGAGGGTATGTGTGTGTTTTGATGTGGGTGATGAAGGCTGAATGGTGCACTTGTTGTTCGTAAGTGATACTGCAGCACAGCTATTGCTGGTGGCCCCTTATTTGTTTTTATTGTGCAGACGACTGTATCTCCTCTCACTGAAGAAGGAAATGTAGACTGAGCAGGTTTGCAAGAAAATTAAAATAATGAACAGTGCAATGGGGTAATTGAAAAATTACAAATCCAGTTATAGTTGAGAGCAGACATTTAAGTAAATGGCAAGAAAAAAAACCCACAATTCTGTTTTCTTTTCACTAACATTAAGTCTGATTATTTCTTTATATTCGTCCAGGATGTCACACAAGGGAGCAAGATGTTAGAGTTGTTGCCTTGAAATACATCCACATGTGTGCCTCCACTTAATTAAGAAATCATAGTCAACCTGTCAGAAGCTTACAAAGCCATGACATTAAGATCTTGTTTAAAGGCAAAGCAATCTTAGTAAATGTCTGACTTTGAAGGAAGAATAAAAAATATTTTCTCTCATGAGTTTGGCTTTTAGAAAGCTGAACTGGAAAAGTTTAGACTGGAAAGATTTGTTCTCATTCAATGTCAGAAAACAAGATAGACTCAGAGTTTTAAAGCAGAAGTCATAAGTTGTCATTATGCCTCAGAATTCCTGTACCTCCGATCCATTTGTCTCTTCTTTCTGACATTTGCACTGCCAATAATAAACTATAAATCTCACAGTAGTTCTTTATGATAGACTGTGTTTTATGACAAGCAAATGCTACAATTACAAGTCATTCTTCTCCTCACTGCTGCAGTGTGTTATATGCTGTCTGCGACACAAAGTCCAGAGTCTGCTGCCAACACACTGAGGATGACGCCGTGGCTCGGTTCACCTACTGAACTCAGCCAGTAAGGTAAAGTGTGCCTCATCTAGGACACTAACAAAGATTAAAGGAATTACAAAACAACAGTTTGCACCGTAACACTTATAAAGGTAACTGAATATATTTTTTGTGACAAGAAAGAAAGATTTCAAAATCATGACAAAGGGTGAATTCCATGGCAGAACACAGTGCATGCCGAGAAGGAAATGTGGCTGCTCTTTGTTTCTTCTTGTAAACAGATGTGTGCAGTTTGATCGTATCACATGCTGATGTCAATAGTGGTTGACTGACACATGTTGTTGTAACTGATTTTTCCCCTCGCATGCTACTGTGTTTGTGTTCCTAAGGTTCAATGCACTAAGGAGTGAACCAGAAGAAATTTGGCAAGGCTTGCTGGAACATAAACACAACATATCGAAAGGATGATTTAAAAAAGAAAGTAAGTCATCACAATTTTAGAAGGCATATGAAGTGTCTTGAAAAAAGTATTCAGAACCTCGAGCTTTCTCACATCTTGTTATAAAACCACAACCACAGTGTGTGTTTTATTAGGTTTCAGTTTGAAAGACCAACATAGGGTAGCACATATTTGTGAAGTTGAAGGAAAGTTATACATTGTTCCAATTCAGAGTACGTGGCGGGATCTGAAAACCGCCATCCCCAGATGTTCTCCCACAAATCCGACAAAGCTTGAGTTATTTTGCAAAAAGCAATTTTGGAATACATTTGAATCGCTGGATGAGCAAAACTGGTAGACTCAAAAAAATTATGATGTGCAGCTGAAATTAAAAGTTCTACAAATTACTGACTAGTTGAAATATTTAGAAAACCGCATATTAATGTTTTCCCCCACTTTACAATCATGACATTTTTGGCAGATTGCTTTGACCAAAAACACAAATCCTAATAAAATGGTATGTGAGAAAATGAAGGATAAAGGGCTATGAACTCCAAACATTGAGTAAAGATTTACTCCATGTGAAATTGTAAAATAAAATTTAAAAAAAAGGTCGGAGAGATGTGTTAGTATTCTTGAGTTCCTTTTTATATAAATGAATGTAAATGAACGTATGCACCAAGTTTTAGGTGTGAGATTGCATGCAGACCCATTCCTTTGTTGTGTGCCGCTACATTGCCCAAAGGGCTGCAGCAGTGTGAGTTTAAGCTACGTAGTGCTCTGGAAACAAGAAAGCGTCTCTGTTTGGATGTCTGTCTTGGCTTTGTATGAGCGCCTCCTGGCATGCAGTCAAGATCCTGCCCTTGGAAAAAGAAGATTAATGACAGCTAGTCACGAAAGGCTTTACAACCGCAGAGAGCAAAAGAGATGAGAAGAGTGGGAGAGGAAAGATGGAGTTCAGGGTAAGCGGAGTCGAATGAAAGTGAGGTCCAAGGGTTCGAGTGATAGGTGTGCTTAAAAAGGGTGTGATTCTGAAAAGAATTAGGCTGCTCCACGTAATCCTACGTAATCACTAAAAAAACATAGTGTGACTGGACAAAGCCCTCATAGCACTCATCTTTGAATTTCATCATGGTAATCCAGCTAATGTTTGTAAGTCGTCTTAAATCTCACACTTTTCATAGAGCTGTAATCAAGCTCAGTGTTCTTAAAACTGTTGCCAAATTATTGGAGGGTTAAACTACAGCTTAACATTGGTTTCATTTTGTTGTAGTCTAGACATTGCATCTGCTTCTGGAGCTGCGATTGCATTAGAGGCCATGTAGAGTGTTAACATCTGGCACATTTCTGTCCGATTAAAAGAAGGTCTGCATGGAAAAGTTATGAAATGCTTGCAATAGAAAACCAGCAAAACTGACATTCAGACAATGACCAATTGGAAGGACACATACACTCATCAGAGGCTTTATTAGGTACACCTTGGTGGCTCTGAACTGGAGTCCGTTTTGCCTTCAAATTGTTTTTAATCCTTAATGCAGGTGTTAGAAATAATCCATCAAAAGCTTTTTCATATGTTGGACATATGTAAGCGTTTATGTGCTGGTTCGTGGGATCCTGACTGCTCCAGGTTTGTCATGGTTTCCAGGTCTCTGGGAGGGTGCTCATTGCACTCTGTAGGTCCGAGTTCTCCAAGTCTGCCTTGGGGGATCCCTAGCTACAGTCTCCAGTGTGGTGGTATGGGCAAGGGCAGAATGTGGCTGAGGCATTGGCCAGTTGGGGAGCTGGCCTCCAGCGGGGGACTTTTACCGACACCTCAAAGTGCAGGAGGGAAAAGTGTGGCGTGGTCCTCTATTGTTCCCACCACTTTTGTTGCTTAAATATTTTCATAAATATGTCTGTGTTGTTGTTGTTGCATGCCAGTGACACCATATTTTAGAGTGAGTGTGGGCTCATGACAAGCAGAAGTAGACAATTAGCCATGAATGGGGTTGTTGTGTTTGTGTGATTAGTTTCTCTCTGGTTTATCTTAGGTGTCCACTGGAGGGCACCATGGGGATCCACCTCAGGGATGGAGCCAACCTGAAGCTCGTTGACTGTACCAGCAGGAAGATAAGAGACGCGTTAGGAGAAGTTTTAACCGTCCTGGTAACTCAAGCCCTCTCCCAAGTATTTGAGATTAATTTTTACCAGTCTTCTCTAATCGACTCACTGTTAAAAGTTTCCTCCATGCAGCTCGTTCCCTCTGAGCTCTCATAGATTTTCTCATTAATCCAGGCTACAACAACTCTCTGGATCCTCCTCACGTGTGACAAAGCTCTATGCTCCTCTGACGTCCCAACTCAAGTTTGAGACTCCCACTCAAGTTCTAAAATTAGGATTTTATACACTGTCTCATTAATATGTTACCTATATGTGAACATATTCAGTGTTTAAAATCCAGATCAAACATTTTAAATGTGAATTTAGAAAATATCTTCCCAATATTATAAAAAATAAAATAAAATTCTCCACCTCAGAATGAAGAGAGGAAAACTCTCAAACCCCTGTTTGGTACAAAACACACATGTCAAAAACTAATGCATGAAATGAAAGTATGTTAGAATGAATTGGCAGAATGATGTCTCAGGGATGATTTGGTACAAAGCAATGCTCAGTCGTTGGATCTGCAAGAGTGGACACAGCTTGCATTTTCTTTTAACACATGGTCAATGCCAGCAGACTAAAGAAATGATTCCATTCCATATTCTGCAAAAAAACTTACTCCTAACTCGTCCTCCTCTCTGATTGAGAAAGCAACAAGCACTGAAGCATTGAAAACAAAAGAATCAGACCTCAGCTATGTTTTTTTTTTTTTTACTTTTACAAGTAACTTGGATGAAAACATGTATGATGAACAAGCCAAGAAGCAAAGAAATGGCAGTGGTGTTCTGGCTGAACTCTCTGTGTCTCCCAGCTCAAAACCCAAACCAAAGTCTTGGACTGCAGGGCATGAACAGGCCATGGTGAACTCACTCTCCTCATTCGCATTTTCCTTTTTGCCATTCACAGAGCCAAGAACTTCGCTTGTTTTGGAATCCCTAGTGAAGTGAAGTCTTTGTATTAGATTAAAAGCAGTCATTGACAAAACAAAACAAAAACAAAAATCCTAACTTTAGACTGTAACATGCTATAAGTCGCAGTGCAAGCATATTCCGACCACAAAATGTTGCTCAAAAAATCATGTGTGGCCAAATAGCAAACAAAAAGTCACATTTGATTAACTTTGGGGAATATACTTGCCTAAATTTGGAAGTATATCTTCTTTCTAGGATGGCAGGGACTCAGTGGCAGTACAGGCAGTGCAGAATGTTGTCATTTGGTCTCATTTAGAGGTGTTATGACAAATGGCTGTGTTGGCATGAACTGCAATAGTTGGTCCCATTCTGCTATCTTCTTGTAGTTTTTAAGTGTGTTTTGTGGAACGTATTCTCTGTTTCTTTCTTGTTTTAGGACCTCCACACAATGAAACTGCAGAAAGGGATCCAGAACCAGTTCTACAGAGTTCTGGAAAGGAAAGGTCCAAAGGCACATAGCTTACAACATTCTGCTGGTGCACCCAAAGGAAGTTATAACAGCCAAGTGCAGCAGTTAAACCTTTCAACAGTATTTTATCTGGCAAGCTCTCTCTCCTCACCATTCACAGCTGGGAAGTTTCTAGTTCAGACCCTGGAGACCTCAGGTTAACCTCAAAGGAGAACCGTGTTTCTGCCCATAATGATATCCCAGTTAAAATGTTTAACATTTATTCTCTTCTGAAAGCAGTTCCACAGATCATACTTATTGTCATAGTGGCAAACAATTTAACTCAAACACTTGTCATCTCTTCTGCCGATATCGCCACAGGGCGAGCAGAGAAGGTGGTACAGAGAAGGCAAGAAAACAACGGAGGGCAGCTATTATTGGAACACTCCGCAAGTTCTGCATGCTGGAGAATGTGCAGAGGAGGAGAGGGGGTGGGGGGGATTAAAGAGAGTAAATATTATTCTTTCTAAGGACTGCTTTGAATTAGAACAGAACACCAAATTTAAAGCTGCATGGATTGGATGAGATCATTTATGGGATAAGACTGCAATAAAAAGGGGAGGAAATGTTTGCCGATCTGGGTAGAAGTTAAAACGGATTCACATTAGTGAGGGGGAAACATAAAGGGAAACAGAAGCGATTCGTTTTTAGGTTAGTGCTAGGGCAACATCATTTCAAGCAACTTTCAAAGACTACGGCTGACAAGTTGCTGGAAGGTCAAAAAGCAAATATGTAGTCAAAAAAAATCACAGAATGTTCACAAACTAGATTTCTTTATTTTACCACCTTATGGTTGCAAGAACTATTTTGGTTTAGCAAGTATGATATGTTTCATGTTGTTTCCATCACTCCTTCAAATGACCATTTATATTTATGGTTGCAAAAAATATATAAATTCTTTAAATTTTGTTTCTGTTCAGCCAGAGAAAGTTATGGCTCATCCGAGCATTGATTTGGTCTAAGCATTGTTCAGTGCATGGATGGGTTCAGAGCTGCTTGATGAAGTTGTAATGTAGTTCTGGGTATTATCTGTGTAGTTATGGTAACTAATCTTATTTTGATGTTATAACCTGAGCTAGTGGGAGCATATAGATACTGAATAGGAGGCGTCCCAGGCTTAAGCCTTGGGGTACCCAATATGTGACTTTTGCTGATTCGATGAGAAGTTTCCTATTGAAACAACGAAACCCATGTTCTTTATATAAGAGTCGAACCAACTGAATACTGGAGCAGAGTCCTACCCAACTCTCAGATATGCACCTTTTCAGTGCAAAACACAGTAAAGCAAAACTAATTACAATCTCATTAATGGATACACCCCATTTGAATAGAAGAACTGCACTCCAGCATGAATTCGTTGTAATTATTACAACATTATCAGTAATTATTACAATGCATTTTTAATGAGGTTCACCATATGTTTCTTCTCTGCAAAGCTGGATAACCATTGAGAAAGGTGTGCAAGTTTATTTTGCTTTGCCCTGATTCACTATAGTACATTTATCTCTCATTTCCCTGCTATTCGTCATTTCATCATCTCTCAGTGTCAGCACATGTTTCAATCCAAACGTTTTAGACCCAACTCCCATTGTAACACTCTCATCCAAAACCACCACAGAAATCCCATTGTTCTCCAACGTGCCTCACTAGCCCATTACATGTAGGCTCCTAATTATAGATGTTACTCTCTGTGGCTTGCAAACAAATTCATACCCTTGAATATTTTCACATTGCACTGTTACAGCAGGAACTGGAAGTTGATTTGCTAGGACAATAAAAAGTAAGCATCACTGTGAGGTGGAACAAAATAGGCATCATTTTCAAAGTAATGTTGACAAAAAATCTGACAGTATTGTCCGGCATTCGTCCACTTTAATCTGGTACCTCGCAACACTGGCACCAGTTGCCTCTGGGAGTCAACACAGTAGTAAAATGAGGCAGCTGTTCTCCACAGACTTCTGGAAATGCTTCAAATGCTTGTTGAACAAGATTAGTTCAGAAACTACATCGAGACAAAAATACACACAGGTCAGGATTTTTTATCTGAAAATGAAAAGGCTAAATACTCAAGTGGAGATCTACCAAGACATAGCCAACCAAGTATGAAAAGTATTAACTAGAGAAGCAGCCAATAAAGGCTCATAGGGGATAAAATGAAAATTTTAGCCTACAAGCAAAACATTAGGTGTGCTGGAAATCTAACTCTGAGCTGAACATCTCTAAGGTAAAAAAAAAAAACAAACTGCGGTGGCAGCATCAAGCAGAGGAACTGTCTTTCTTCAGCAGGAACAAAATAAGGCAAGAGTTGATAAAAAGATGCATGAAACCACAAAGAAGTAAACTTATTAAGGAATACAACAGATGATCAGAGTGTATGAATACTTTTAAACATGCTGTAAAGCTTTACTAGTGAATGCTAAATGCTAATTGGATTGTAGTACAGAGCTTTATCAAGTGCAGAGGATCCCAAAGCCCTTCACAGTCAGAAGTGTCTGACTAACTGAAGGAGAAAAAAGCCTTCATTGTCACGATTTCGATCATGGCAGGTAATGGAAGAACACTCTATGGTGATGTTCACCATCCCCCTGGTGCATTACTTGCAATGCGAAGTCTGAACAAGCACAAATGCTAAGCATTCTTGTGTATTATTATGTCTCATAAACACAGAGCAAACAGCCAAAGGTCATAATCGTATAATTTTCATCTTCTCTGTGTTGTTTATATTTAATTACCTACTGATAGTGACCCTAACCTCTTGTAACTCTTGTAACCTTTAGCAACACAGATGTAAGTAATACCTCCTCTAATCATTTACCCTCTGCCAAGCTTTTGACCTATCCCTCTTCTCTAATACCCCAGTGACCTGTGAAGCTCTGTCCTGCCTCCTGCCCCCTGCACTTCCCACCCTCAAGTGCCCTCCCTGGCACCTTTGCCCCATGGCCTGGCCTCATTCATCCAGCCAACCCTTCTCCGGCCAGAAGAGCTGAAGGCCCTCTTTGTATGTCTCTCCCTGGGAGATATTAACCCCCGTCTCCGTGCTCCCGCCAAACAAAGAAAGTACTTACTAACTGCTAAAGCCTTAACAAACAGTGCCTTTCAAATGAACCCTGGTCTGAGCAGTGAAGAGGAGGGGAGAAAAGTTTGAAACTTTGCTTGTTTCGCAGGGTGCAGAAAACTCAGCTGGGTTGGACTCCTATCGTTGAGAGTTGACTCTCAGCACGTCAGGCTCCTGCTTTGGCTTCAATGCCTTCCAGTGAAATAAGGGTGGAAGAAGCCTTAGCTACACATAGCACAGCTTTCGGTAGGAGAGAAAACTTAAAATACTTCAAAACGGAATTTGCCTCTTATTAGATGTCTCCTTTTTAACTTTTGCTAACTTTTACATGTGTTATATCATCAAAACAATCTACATAACAGAACCTGAAAAACTTAAAGCTGCAAATGATACGATTTCAGTATCATTTAAGTAGTTAGTAAATGAACTACTGGAGGGTTAGTCCATTTACCAACCCTCCAGTAGTCCTAAGAGTGGGTCAACTGGACCCCTGTGAGCTTCCCCGTTGTCCGACCACGACGTCTGCCATGCTCTTCCAGTGCATCACCAAAAGGGACCCAGACTGGTCTGGCCTGATGTAAAAATAAAAATGCCCCTTCCATCAAATTATGAACTAACTGGGGATGATCAAATTCTTTTTGGTTCAGCTTCCACTGGCATCCTCCAGGCCTGAGAACATCCAGACCCATAGAATTAAGAAATTACTTAAATAGAGCTCATCTGGCAACAGGAAGTAGGCTAAAGAACTCAAAAAGTAACATAACACTCAGGCGTCAATAGCTCTCTCAATGATCCAAGTAACATGGCTTAATGGACTGTAGATGCTCCAGGAACACAGTGGTCAGCCCTCCCCTTCAGGAAATAATCTTGCTTTTCAGTGATTACACCATACAGACTCAACCCAACCCAGAGCTCTTATCCATCCGTCCATCCATTTTCTGTACACCCTTGTCCCTAGTGGGCTCAGGAGGGGTGCTGGTTGTCTATCTCCAGTGAACATTTCAGGTGAGAGGTGGGGTTCACCCTGGACAGGTCGCCAGTCTGTCGCAGGGCAGAGCCTTCACAATTTGGAAAATACTTTTCATTAGACTTGACAAAGATTGAGTAATCGGGCCACAGTGACAGTTGGAGGAGTAACAGTGAGGCTTTTATGCCTAAAAACAGTGTACCATCAGCCAAACATGGTGGTACTGGTGCAATTTACAAAGTGGATGACTTACTAAAAAAAAAAAGGAGTAACTCCAAATTCCTCAACTTTGCTAAAAAATAATGACTTGATATTTTAAATTTGGATATATTTGCTTGATGATTTTGATGATGGCTTTTGACAAAATGTAATGTTTTATTGATTTTTTTTTTTACATAACTGTGTACTTTATTATGTTTTTATTGTGTTAAACACTTTGAACTGCATTGTTGCTGTAATGTGCTACACAAATAAACCTGACTTGGTTTGACTAGATTCTATCTGTGCACATCCATGCTCAGGAGATTTTTTTATTTATTTCTTTTTGGATTAAAATTTTCTTTGAGATCATTTTTGAACTATTCCATCATGGGGGGGAAAAATGGTTCTAAATATTAATACCAAGTTTAGTTAGATTCTTGATTGAGATGGGTGTATGTACACTTCTGATGAACACTGTAATTAACATAGCCGAACAGAAAAATCTAAGTTCTTTAACTTTTGAATGAACTGGAAGGAATATGTTTCTCGACTGAGCAGGAAAAGCCTTGAGATTCCCCCAGAGGAATTGGCCCAAGTGGCTATAGGGAGAAGGAAGTCTGGGCCTCTCTGCTGGCTGCTTTTGGGACCCAATCCCCACCACCAAATGAACATTTGTCTTAGATCTCCTACAACTTCATTCTGCGTCAGGATAGACTGGTACTGAATGTCTTATATATCATAAGCAAATATGTAAGGCTATTTAACACTGGTAGACAGGTAGTCTCCTTTGTGTTGACATAGGAAAACATTTGTTGGTTTTGTTCAAAAGCACTTATTAACGCTGTAAAAACAAACTCTCAAAACTCAGCACGCACACATTGAAAGAGTCTATTGAAGTAACGCTGATCACATGTGCAACTTTGCACTTGTATTTTTGAGATGCGCTTTTAATGTTTACTTCAGGGGTGGGGGCAAATCAACCCGTGAAGGTTTTATCTTCAAACAGTCAAAGAGGAGGACTTTTTTTTTTTTTTTTCACTGCTGGTGAAAGATTTTACAGAAGAGAGGATGATTGTGGAATATCAAAACAGTGCCAATATAAGATTGCATGGTCACACATGAGCCGTTTATGTCAGAATTTAGTTGTGCTACAGGTCAACAACCTCTAAACTTGATTTAATACGTTCTGCAACACTTTTACAATCTGACTGTAAAAGCCGGTGCAGTAAAGAGTTGTTAAATGTTGTTACTGCCACTGTTGATGAGATATTCGCAGTGATCTAAATTTCTTACGTTTTGTAACTCACTACTGTGTTTGCATTACCTTCGTCTATGTCTGTCTTTTTCTTAATATTTGGGATTTTGCTTGTGTGTGGTGTAACTAATCATCCAGGTGTTGCTGCTCCTCAGAGTCACACAGTAAAAAACAGTTATTTGGATTAAGCTGTCCTTGGGAGCTTGTCTTTGTTCTGTTTCATCACATCTACATTTGACAGGGATATACATTTACCTTGTAGGCAGAGCATAACCACAGAAGGGCCAAACCCAAATTGGGCAAACAAGATATAATGTTACTGATACACTGTAAGTGACCTAAAACACACAGGTCTGTTTGTTGGAAATATAAGCTTATTAAAGGATGATGCAGATAACTTGTTCCTTGTAAGGTAGTTTTTTATTTATTTATTTATTTTTAAGGCCATATAAAAATATTATTTTTTTGTTACTGTCTAAACTTGGTTGGCTTTAAGTTAGAATTACCAAAATAGTTAGAATTATATTTGTTTAATGCCAGAAAACTTGGTGAGAATACTTTTTAGACATTTTTTGTTTCTTTCTTTAAGAAGAAAACTTTACACGTGTATTTTTGAGACGCGCAAATGTATGTTTCCATACATTTGCTTGGTATCAGGAATAATTTACTTCTTCTTGGGTCAAGCCTGTATATGTCCACGTTTTGAATATCGACCTGACATCAGATGAGCTTTAACTTTCTTATATGCTCTCTCTGATGGAACAAACCTCTTGTAAGCGTTCATATTCTTCCATGTCTAAGTCAACATTCTTCTACTCATCCATGTTACAATGACCCCACAGCTCAAAGGACATTGTGAGCAGGGGGAGGGGTGGACTGGCTCACGTCCGGCTTACAGAAATCGTCTTCCCACATCTGAGCTGTCTGCCAGTGAATAAGGCTTTGTCTGCAGAGGAATGAGATCCTTATCTCCCATTTGCCGATATGGACGTCACATCAGATATGACGTCACTAATCAGAAGCAGATGAGAATGGA
Organism: Poecilia mexicana; assembly: GCF_051168715.1. Classification (NCBI taxonomy): domain Eukaryota; kingdom Metazoa; phylum Chordata; class Actinopteri; order Cyprinodontiformes; family Poeciliidae; genus Poecilia; species Poecilia mexicana. The sequence continues at coordinate 16,565,287 of NW_028263377.1, read as the reverse complement.
AGTTTGCATTGACTGTGTGAGAGGTTTACTTTGGGTCAAGGCACGGGTGATTTTGCTGCTGAACTGACTGTAAATAGTTGATGTCATCTGGATTTTTCCAATATGGCAATAAACTTTTTTTAATTAAATTATGCAAAGAAAAAAAAAAGGTTCTTTCACGTTCTTTATTCTGGTATTGAGGAAATATAAATATTTTTGGTAATCCTGACCAAAACTTATGTAAAAAAAAAGTGTTCTGTATCTTTGGACGTCATTTTGTCAATTGTAGCTTCTGGCAAAAAAAAAAAACACTTTTACACGCAGGACCGCATCACGTTGACTGGTAACCTACACAACCTGTTTAGGCTGCAGTGAATCTTTCCTTTTAGACGTGTGCAGAAAAGGCTTTATGTGAGCAAGATTGTAGGTGGCAACTTTGCAAGGTTCATGAGGATAGCAAAAAGGGATTACTTGTCATAATGCTAAAATTAGCTTTGTTTAAGTAAAATCATCTACCACCTTTTTTCAGAAGAGACACAATAGGTTTTCTTCTAATGTAATAATCATGTGAACTTGAGTCCAAAGTGAATCATCTTCCAATACATTATACAGAGTACAGAGGTTAGCTATAACATTGTTTAATCTTGTGTCACTACTGGCAACCCCCACAGAGTAAACAATTCAGCGAAATCTGAAAGGCAAACTGATAGCGTAAGAAATAAAACAAAACTTGAGTTGTGAGACAATTACATAAAACAAACAAAAGGTTGTTGACACTAAAACAGGTAAGTCTAATCCTTGAAAAAAAAACGTCAATCTAACATAGCAAGCAGCAGGTAAAGTATTATCTTTTCATATACACTAGGAATGTTCAGTATCCACTTTTATAGTCTTTTTTAAAAATGTAACATAGAACTTGGTATTACTGTGTGCCTCCAATAGCTTGTGATGCTGAATTAACACGGGGCAAAATTTAAAACAAGTATTTAACAAGCTTTCTTAAGAATAAAAATGCAACAAAGAACAATTGTTTTTCAATATAATAAAAAGTAATACACAAAATAATATTTATTAAAAGTGACACTTAAACAAAATGTTCTTACAGTAATATGACCTAATCAGCATATTACCTTTTAAAGGTTATTTTTTGCAGAAATATTGGCCTCCTCCGGTCAGAGTAGGTAAAGCACTGACAAACTGCAAACCTTGTAAATGCGGAACTGATCAAGGTTAGCGTGGAGCAAACACAAAAGCAAACAGGCAGCTCATCTCTTAGTATCTCGGATTTTGTATAATATCACTGCCTACTTTTTGTCCTTCAGCTTCTGCCTCATGCATGTTTATTGATAAGAGTGTGCATTGTGTCAATGTTTTCTGCTCACTTCTTCTTCTTGGAAACATGACAGCTGCTGTACAAAGTTTACAGAGATTGTGAGTGCAGCAACATATTCTCTTTAAGAAAATGTAACTTACTAAAGACATGTTTAAGTCTTTAAGTGACTACAAACAGAATGCAATCATGATTGTATAAAACGGACACTATTGGAGTGTCAGTCGAGGTGCAGCACCTGTGATTTACATTTCAAGCAGGACCCCTTTTTAAACACAATGTAGCATTGTGTTTAAGTTTAGCAAGATTTTTAAGGAAGTGAACTCTCTACAAAACAAATATTTTTGATATGGGTATTTAGAGTAATATTGTTGCTATTTTCTAATATTCCTTCGCACCAGAAGCACGAGCTGCCTAAAACCTGACTGCTCGGCTGTTCCATCACTGTTTCAAGTTTTAACACTTAAATGTTCCACAGCATGAACGTCTTTGCTGTAGACCCACCACTTTGTCATCTGGATGAAAAAATTCTAGGTGCCAGCCTTTAAGTAAGTCCATCTGGATTCAAATGTGTTCCCAGAGAGAGAGAGAGAGAGAGTCATAACCAAAACATGGCAGTCTCTTACTTGCAGGTGTATATGTAGAGTGACTACTTGAATAATCCATCTTGCAAACCAGGGAACAAACATTTGTTGGAAATTGCACTGATGTAGAAGTTTCCAGTGGCTGTAAACTATGTCAAGCAAATGACTCAGGTGCCCAGCCTCAGTTTCAAAACACATCCCAAAAAATGTGTCTCGACTAGTCTACTGCATTCATTCAGGCAGCGCTCTCAAGCAGCTGGTCATGCTCTTCATCTCCAGCTAGCCTCCAACCTAATCAAGTTCATCTTCTCCGTCATCCAAAAACAAACGTTTTTCAGTGACAAAAAAGTTGTCTATGAATGACACTGCCATCCTCGATCTGTGTGTCCAAGAAATTTGTTCAACTCAAACAAATAGTTCCAGAAATCAAATGTTTTGAGATTCAGATGCAAATTTAACAAATACCGCCATGTTCATGAAAGACTCTCTCTCTGCTGAAGCCCTCAAATTTGTGATCCCAGCACTAACTTGCATATGTTATTCAGAGCACATTTTTTGGGGAACGGTAAGTTCTCACACTAACTCCGTGTGGTTGTGGTGTAAGGGCGAATGGCTCCGTCAAAGCCGACACGCGGCCTATAGGGTCAGCCTTGAGCTTCGGCGTTGAAAGTAAAAGTTTGTAATCAGTGGGAAGTTGCTCTTAAAAAGCAACTTTGTGATGCTTCACAAACCATGCTGCTTCCAAAACTTCTCATGGCCACATTCAGCCAGTACAAAGGATCTCTGTTCGCTTTGGCCTCTCTCAGTATCCCTTTGTGAACTTAGTCAGCAAGCCCTTAGCACTGGAATGCCTGTTCTCAGGGTGAGGAGGTAAAACGCTAACTGAGGGACAAAGTTGTAAGCATACGCTTTCCCACGGGTTTCTCAAAGACGGTCACATTTGGACCTGTTCTGGAGACCAAAAACAGGTGTCAGTGCGCCCCGTCTGCTTGCAATCCTCAGCCCTCACCGCTTCTAAAGTTTATTATTGGAATCACCTTACCCTAGATCTACAAAAAGTTTAAAAGAGATCAACTACCTGAGAGAACGACAGGTGATATAAAAAGAGTGAGAGCCTGTGAGCTTCAGACAGTCTCCTGACCAGTAGAGACTGTATGAGCAGAATGAATGTAGCTCTTTGTGCTGGGCAGACTGTGGCCTCCAATGTATGTGTGGGTGAAAAAGAAAGAGAGACCAAGGCGGCCCAGGCTCGGGGCCTACAGATGTCTGGAGCTGCGCCGCTCACCCCCGGGCTCCACAGGCAGCGAGCAGCTGTTGTCGGAGAGAGACAGGCCGCCCCGGAGAGACTGGGAGGGGGCCAATGGGCAAAAAACAAGAAAGAGCCTCTTTCACAGCCTGGTATGTCCTTCTGGATACCCACACAATGTATCCTTTGAGGGCTCAGAAGAATAACATTTAGATTTAAAGTTTTCTCATCCTGGGAAGTTTAGGTTGTCCCGATGGCCAAACTGCCGCGAGGTCAAAACTGAGGTCAGGACTGGAGGTCAGGCCGGTCCAGGATCTCTTGCAGATACAGTTGCTGAATCTTTAAGGCATATCCGTGAGATTATGGTGAGGCTGAACATATCTTATTCGAAATAGCTAACAGAAGTATACAGAATATGTTTCCTTTGCTGACGAATGCATTCCAGCGTCAGTCAGCCGCAAAGTTGAACGTACTCCAAACTCCCAGCAGGTGTTCATGAAATGAGCTCTTGTAGCACCTGCCGAGTCAAGGAGAACTTAGCTGCTCTCTGTTTCCATGAGTTCAGAGTAGTAAAAGGAAAAAAGGCGCAACAAATCACTCATTGTAGCTCAGGTTGTACCTTGGCAGTTGTGGAAGTTTACATAATTGTTTCATTGAAAAAGTATGAAGGCTTTCTCTGACCAGTTCTCAGGACAGAAAGCTTTTACCCAAGACTTATTGTAAACCAAAGAATTCAAGAAAGAAATCTATTGTCAAATTGAGGTACAATGAGGGTTCAAACTAAACAGGACGTTACTTGTAAATCGAAAAAATATAGAATATTGCATAAAAGTGCTATATTTCTTGCCAGTCGTCTTAGCCAGCTATCAAAGTAATCTTGGTTTCCTCTACGCCTACGCAGTGACGCAGGCTGATTGCCTCTACGCCATGACATATAGAGCATTTAGATGCACTAATTCATGCAAGTGGAGGCCCAACCAAGTATTGGTTGCATATAAACGTACATTTGTGCATAAAACATCTGTTTTTGATTAGTTCAATGTGATGCTCTAATTTTCTGAGGCACTGAATTTTGGGGTTTCTTTACACGTAAGGCACAATCGTTAGCATTGCAAAAAACAAAAGCCGTATGTGTACTGAAACTCTATAAAGTGACAATTTCACTTTCTGAGATGACTGGCAAGACATATTCCACTTTAACACAATATTTTAATATTTTGATATGTACTGGTGTGGTGTCGTTGTGCCAGTTCATAAGATGTCAAACTACAAGGAAGCTACAAGTGAAAACTGTTAATCTAATTCCTGTTTAAGTTATTAAAACTAACAATTTGTTATTTGTTGCCACCACTGAATGCTGAACAGTATCAGCCACACCAACTATTAAAGTTGAAAAATTATATGTTTGTGTTAATTTGCGGATTAACACAAACATTACCAGGCTGACAATGTGCCATGGGAAAAGGCAGCGTAGCTAAACTGATAATAGAGTAAGAATCTGCCAAGACAAGTGCCAGATGAGAGTCAGAAGGTCTCAAGCCTGTCTCCCATATAAGGCCGGGCCTGACCAAAGTCAGACAGGAGATAAACTTAATACAATTAAATTAAGTTAAAAAAAAAAAAAAAGACATTTCACTTCTTGAAAGACAAAACTAAAGGAGCAGAGGAGACAGAGTCCCCAGATTTGGGATATAACCTCATTTAGTTGAGTGATACAAATCTCTTAAACAAATTTGGTCATGGCTTACAAAAAATGCACCCAGGGGTGATGAGATGGCTGCTGCTTTAAGGTCAAAGGTGTCACTTGAAGTTTCCTGCCTTACCAGGAATAGTTCATTCTTAGTGCTGCTTTTGTTTCAGCCTATTGAAAACAGCTTAATGTTTTCAACTGGATGAAGAGAAAACAATAAGAGTGGTTTGAGTGTTTATCTGTTCATCTGGCTTTCTCTTGATAAAACTGGTTACTTTTATTTGGTCTTCTAACTAACAAAAGTAGACAGTGTCTTCCCCAATAGAGACTTTATCCCTCTATTCGTAGAAACAAGCTGTTCAGCTGGATTCACACTGATGTTCGAGCTCCTTGTCCAAACAGACATTTCTCCATCAGCAGCAACATTCTTCTTGTTAAGCTGTGTGAATACTTGATTTTTGGCTAACTGTCATAATTTGTTATTACGGTTAGCCAAAATTAGGTGCTAAAAAGGGAATACGACGCTCATCAGATTTTATTATGGCGTGTGGATGCAAATTGTATGAATGCACAAAAGACGTAAAGGTAGTCTTTATTAACTTTGTGTTCTTGTCATGTATCCAAATGATCTCTTTATTGCTCTCTGAGTTATTTGTGTCATTATGCAGCTATAGAATTAGACCTCTTGACGACCTAAAGACCATCTTTTGATCTTTTTGCTCGCTGATCTCCACTTATGCACATTTTTACTGGTAATAACTTTTCTGCTTTTCCACCTTTCACTTTTTTTTATTTCCCAAATCAATTTAACTTAGCAGCTTCTGTTTTTAGTTTCCATTGGTGGAGTAATTAATCAAACTATCGTTGCCATTAACTTTGTGTGCTCTCTGTTTTTCGTTCCAGTTAAAAAGTACCTCTGGCTAAGTTTGTTAATAACCTCGTCCCAGAGATGATTTGTCAAATTATTTCAAAACCACCCACAGAAGGTGTCAAACCAAGATAAATCTCTCTGTAAATAGAGATTGTACTTAAGATAAAAAAAATCTTAATTTGTACAATTCTCCTTCTACTTTAAAAGACCTCGGTTTTGAAATAGTTTGTCACCAGTACTCAAACAATTGGCTAGAACTAGAACTGCTTCTTATCATGTGATAAAATGACTCAAATAGAGACAAATATATGAATGATAAATGACCATTATTTACGTAGCGGGTTCAACAGACACTGAAACCTGTATATCATACACTGCTCAGTATACTTGTTTAAAAACAAAAGTAGTTTTAGAAGTTCACTTATTGATCATATTGTAGTCGTAGTTCACTATTTTCGTCTTATCCAGTTTCTCTCATTTGTTGAAAAGTTATGCCGTACAAATAAACGGAATAAAAACTGTTATCTAGTTAATGAAACCCATTGATTTAGGTCAGTGGACTCGCAGGAGGAAAAGGGATGGAAACATTCCAGTGAATGAAAATAGTCTTACTGTTTGGAGCCAAATAAAGATGGAAGAAGGAATCTGGAGGCAGAGGGAGGAGGGAGCAGGCGAGGAAAAGGACCCCTATGGGTCTTACCAAACAGTCCAGGAATGTAGTGGTAAAAATGAGTTTGGCTCTCTGGCTCAAGATGATCCGTGTGACTGGGCTTAGATGATGGCTGTGACAAAGAATCCTTTCTTGCTGACTTTAATAACTGCAATGCAGCACAGAGCCAAACACAAGCAGATGCTTGTTACATTAAATACAGAAGAAATCCTGAAATGCCACAGACAATAAACACAGCTCTTCATTCTGCTTCAACCAAATCATTTTCATATCATTTGTGTTGACATCTAAGCAGAGTTTCACAGTGCTGAATTTAAATATCTTTATAAGACGTATAGAGACTAACAAAAAGTGAACGGTGTTGCAAAACACGGCAGACACCCTTTTCTCTGTGTGTTCGTCCAACTGATATCTGGGGGAAAAAACACAGGAGCAGCTTTTTCCTTAAAACAAGCTTCTTGGATTAAGGGATGGAATATATAGGTGGATATTAGCAACTATATATACTATCTTAACTTTTATATAGTTAAGACAGTATATACAGTCTTAACTTATGCTTTTTTGCTAATTATTGGATTTATTCCACACTGACTAATAAGTGGTGCATGTATGAAATAATTAATGTTAAGTAATGAATTGTGTATCTCATTCATTCAGATTACATGTTTAAGTAATATTATCCCATTTGCACCAAAAATAACTCCTGATCCACACATTTTCCATCTTTGCAATTTTTTGGGGGGAAAAATAAAACGTTTTGGGAGAAATTGTGCTATATTAGACTAAAACCCGTCAGAAGCAGAGCAGAAAGTATAACTCACTGTAGTGAACTGAAGGCATACTGAACTCATTACAGGATTAAATTCCTTAATTTGATTTTGGAAAGTTTGTTGCATTTCAATTAGGTCACAAGAAAGGCTCAAGTCTTTCCACCCAAGTCTCAAGTCAAGTTGCAAGTAAAGGCATGAACGCCCCAGGGGCTACAACCCTAATCCAAAGTCAAAGGATGTAAGTCTTGAGTTGAATCAAAGTCCTAAACTTTTAATTTTGACATTTGTCATTTGGTTAAATCACTTACTGATATTTTCTAGATTTTTATATGATCTTAAAAATATGCTTTTGTTTTCCAAAGGTGAAATCAGTGTGAATGTTATTTTTTGCAGTAGACAGAAAAAAAAAAAAGAAATCACATCCAGTAAATTTAGAAAACAATGATCAAACTGACCTATAATAATAAAAAAATACAATTTATATACAAAATATGAATTATCTCAATGTAAACAAACTGTAACAATTTACAATCTGGTTTTACAGTTTTACATCAGTAAGATCAGATGTGCAATCTGCCAAATATTGTCATGTGTAGTTGGTAAGGAAAATTGCTGTTACGTCCACCAGGCTCATTTGGTGGGGTGCAAAAACCCATACCTAACCAGAAATAAGCAAAACAAACCTAACAAAACCCAACCATAAGATACAAACCAAACCAAATGGGGTTCTGAGGAGGAAGAGGGAAAACTTTACAGCAGCAGAGCACCAATCAGGGCAAAACATAACATCTGCAGAAAGCCTGTCTCCAGAACCCTGCAAGGAAAAAGGGCAGAGACCAACTCCAGGCATAGAAAAATTATTTGCACTTACTTTACTTTAGATGCTTCATATTCCTTTCCATTAAATTGTTATTTTTATGCATAATAGATAAGCACAAGATTTGAACTTGACTTTTTAAACTTTGTTGCACCTTAAACTGCACCACTTCCAGACATTACCATAATTATCCCTTTTACTGACTTACCTTTCTCAACTGTGGTTTCTTCTGCATTCCACAGGGCCCCATTCCTCCCAGTTATTCTTGCCACATCCCCTCGCCGCCCTGCATGGCATACACCTTACACATGTGAAAAAAAAATATTCCCAACCCACCAAATGTTATTGCATGTTTTTCCTTGTTTTTGTAAGGAGAGATCTGAAACTCCCAGCTGCTGGCCTGCTAAAACATACGAGGGCACAAACCTGCTACGAAAAAAGAGCAATACCATAATGCATCCCATCTGGATGAAGAATAAAGCGATACTTTTCAGTGTTTTTCTTTTTTTTTTTTGTTCCCACCTGGGTTTGTTACAGCTAAGTCTGGTGGAACAGCTGTGAGGGTGGAGGTCTTAAAGTTTTCAGTATAAATTATGTGGCTCCGCTTTGAGTTTTGCAGAAGTTCTTTGTCCAAAGAAGCTGTCACTTCTGAACGTGTTGGAACCGTAAGGCCCCAAATAAAAGCGCTTTTTTAATATACTGGCTATCATGTTGATTTATTACAACACAATTTCTTACTGGAGCAGCTTTGTCAACCTAAAGTGAGGGACAGACTTTCACCAAACCTAAGCATAACATTGGGAAACTAAAATTAAATGTTGAGTTTGAGATGAGCATTCAAAGAGTGAGTGTAACAGACAAGAATTTGTATATCTTCTTTTCTTTTATTTTACGTGTTAGCAGAGGAAAGGATTTTTACAAAAGTAACAAAAACACTTCTTGCAATGCGCAGGTCTAACCTTTTAGAGTGATAACGTTGGCGTATTTTTCTTAATGAAAGACATAGGAGTTCCAGCAAATATCATAACTCCAAACATACAGCCAGAACCTAAATCTAATTCCATCTTAAAATTGTATTGTACTATGTTTTTAATCTGACTGATGTTGAACTGTTTTGCAAACAAGAACTGTTAAAAAATTTAAGTCTCGGGGTGTGTAAAGTTGGAGGTTGTGATATAAAAAAAATCAGAAAAACGTTCAAGTTCTGTAAATACTTTTGCAAGTAACTGTCAATCAAATTAAACGCATTTTCCACATTTACCTGTTCTAAGTTTTCCATATTAAGCTGGTGTCATATTGTCAGTAGCATTTCAATTTCTATCCCATTCATAAATCAGGGATCATACATAATACTTAAGGACTTTTACCAAACTTGTTGTTTGACCTCAGATTAACCATTTCCAATTTCGCCTCAATCAGTTTTCATTTCTCCTACAAGTTCAGGTGTTGCCCTTCACAATAGCTATCCTGTCCAAGCTGTCACCCTTCACATTCCTAAACCCTTGTAATCCCAGCTCCACTACATCATACTGTTACAAATGACGAATATCTCCAGGAGACACAGTACACTCTTTGTTCCACATGTCGCTTAGTTTCCTTTTCTTCCAAAAAAGAAAAATGTAGGCAAGAATGGCCACAGTTGGTGACCTATGTGTGACTGGGTTCATTAGTAATTTGAGACAAACACAGGTGCATAACTTTGACACTGACACCCAACGTCTGGAAGACATATCACTTCATATTCCCTATCTTATGAATGAATGAAATCCTGTTTAACCTCCTTGGTGAGCATTTCCAGAAAGTGAGTGAAAGCAGAAGTTAAATAATTAAAACGTGTGCAACTAACAAACATATGAACAAATTGCTTGAAAATGTTTTGCAAAGATGATTTTTTTTTTTTTTTTGCTTGGGAAATGATGCACAACCATGTTACATCCAGAAGGGGGCATCGCCACACAGCACAGAGACTAATGGACGTTTGCATACAATGACACACAAAGCTATTTAAGCAAACTGTATCCAAACAACATATTGTTTGTAATTTTCCACCACTTGCAGAGTCTTTTGTCTTCTAGATAAATCATTTGTTCAGGTTTTGTTAGTGTTTTTGCAATATATACACATTTCTAAATTGTACAGATCAGAACGTGTTGCCTCTTAATAATCATGAATAGCTTCCAAATACATTTACTTTTTACTTAAACATTTACCTGAGGAATCCTCAGTATAACTACTGAATGACCAGAAATATTCACAGCTGTTTAAAATGTTAGTTTTTTATTCTGTCTCTTTAATTATTCTACTTTTGTGAGACTTTAAATTTGGAGCTTTTATTATCTTTAAGCCATAGACATCAAAACTACAAGAAATAAAGGATACACGTTTCATTTAACATGTGGTAAATTTAAATAATAGTCCTTAAATGAGTTTCACTTTTGAAAGAGTGACACAAAATATTAAACTCTTTTATGATATTCAATTTCATTTAGATCTACCTGTATGTAAGACTCTGAAAACACCATCTGCATAGTTAAACATGGTGACAGCATCGTGCTGACAGGGTTTTGTTTTCGTCAACAAGGACATGAATGGGAAAATGGATGGCAGTAAATAAAGGGTAAACCTGAAAAAAATACAACTGTTGGAAGTTACAAAAGAGTTTAGTCTGGGGTGAAGGTTCAGCTTTAAGCAGCATATATGACTCCAAACATACAGCCAAAGCTACAGTGCAACAGTTTAGTCTAAATTATATTCATTTGTTTGAATCATTCTTAACATGGGTTCTCCATCTCAGCTGTTTTAGAAAATTGTCACTCTTTTGAGAATTTTCATTTTAATAGAGCTTGTGAAACAACATATCTTTCCTTCACATAACTATATAGCAGTTTTTTTAATCTATTTAATAAAATCCTAATGAAGTGTATTCACATTTGTGATTGCAGCTTCTCAAAATGAGAGAGAAAAATAATAATCATGGCTCATGTTTGCACTTGTGTGCAAAATAATAGAATGTCTCTAAGATATCTGAGCAGAAAGTCTAAAAAAAAAAAAAAAAACAAAGGAAAGGACTCAACTTTGTCAGTTTGAAGTGCCACATAAATACTTTATCAGTCTATCCTGAGGGCTGGATGTAAAGCTCACAGACATGACTAGTTTGTTCCCTCCTCTAGTCTCACCATCTTCTGCAGTGACAGTTTCCACCTCTGCACTGGCTCCACAGGGAGCGCCACCATCGGCTGCAGCCATCTGTGAGCCTTTGAAGCAGATTTGCTTGCAGAGCCTATAATCAACTAATTTCTTATGTCACTGCGTGTTTGTCAAGACTTTCGCGAACATAAGAACAAGAGGCCCACTTCAAATGAAGGATATCTGAAAGAATATTCACTTTTTAAAATCTCTTTTGGGGGTTGCACGGGAAATCAAACTGTCATGACTGACATTTCATTTATGTTCAGATGATTCCGCATGAGGTTCGCCAGATCAGTCGGAGATCACAGGCATCCATCAATTCCTGAAGAGACATTTCTCTTATCTCCGATGTAGTGCTGTAGTAAACAGCAACAAGGATCAGTTTGATCTCTTAAATCTCTCTCTTTCCCTCCCCCCCCTTCTTTCTCTTTCTTTGTGAGATCTGTGCCTCTAGATAGAACAAATCTCCTTGATAGATCTACTGTGCTCTTTCTTCAAGCCGTCTGCCCCCCCAAAAAACAAATAAATAAATGAAGAGTGTTTCTTTCAGATTTGTTTTTCCTCTCTGAGAATCAATACTGCCACGTCTAAGCATGACTGCAGGATATTGCTGTGGTTATCATAAGTTATAGAGGCATTATCTTGGGTTACTTGTATCTCTGTCCTGCTGAGGTTATTGTTCATTTGCTGTTGTATCAACAGGCACATCTAAAGCTCTGGATGTGGCGGGAGCAAATGCAGATAGTGGCATTTTGATGGAAGTGTTGTTGTTGTTGTGTGGGCGCTAATCACGCATCTCGGCATGTGCAGCCGAGCCACATCGATGGCCATCATTACTGACACCGCTAAAGATCAGTCAGCAACATAAGTGTGAAATATCTGGGAAGGAAAACTGAGGAGCATCCCCTCGCATGTGCTGGAATTTGCAGGAAACAGATACGGAAACAACAGCGACCACTTTAAAATACCGGTTCAAAAATGAGTTTATGATCTACACCGGCTTACCGAAAAGCTGGGAATTGACTTCAAGGGGAGCTTATTTCAAGAGGTTCAAACAAAGGCAGACCGAAACATTAGTCTTTTCAGTCCTTAGAGGATTGATCCAAGTCACCGTCCATCAGCCAAAACTACCATCTGCCTTTCAGCCCTTCCAATTTACTTTTTCCTCCTTCCTGTCTTATTTGTTTCATTGATTTTAACAATAAAGTCTGGAGCACCAAATGAGATGCACTGATTTTCTGCCTGATGGTTGTATCAAACAACCCCTGCTTCTTTCTTCACTTTGCAAACACTATTGATAAAACTAAATTGCTACGAATTTAGTGAAGTACAAAACGCTGGAGAATGCAGTCATAACTAGGCACAAATTTGAGGTAAAACTGATATTCTGCATCGATTCTGCTTGTTTTTTTTTTTGTTCTTATTATTTTCTAGCTGTTTGAAAGAAGAATGTCTTAAAAATAAGTTTTATTACTGCACATCTGGATTTTCTGTTTGCCTGACAAAAAGCACAAACGTTGAGCATGGCTGCAAATTTTATGTAAATAATTCTTCTAAAAAAAATGGCCAACTGGGTTTTCATATTCAGTTTAAATCATTAATGGTGATCTTTGGAAAATGGTTTAACTGGACAGCTTAAATAGCAGGACGATAACTGTTATGTAAGTTTACTTTGTTCTGAAATATAATTTTACAAAAACAAAAGAAACTTAACTTTTTGATGGCCAGAATTTGAAACATTCCCCTTAAAAATACAGAAAATGCAGAAAAAATCCTGAAAGATCGTGACAACAAGAATGAGGACAACGAAAGTACACAAAAAATAAAGAAAGCATAAACATCTATTTGCTTTAAATTAAAAAAAAATGATTACATCAATTGATAAGTTAATTATTTGATAGTGATAAGATACAACAAAACAGTTAAAGGTCTCTTTGAGCTTTTTAACAGAGTGAATTTTTAAAAGATAAAAAAAATCCTTATTGGAATAACACAGTGTCTTCAGTCAGGTGCTTTTTCAGAACAGTTGTGATACAGACTGATTGATCCACAGTTGTGTTTTCACAGTGAGAACAGCAACAGACTGAGTACACAACCCTCAAGTTACTCAGTGTCCTGGAGTTTTGTTTTGTTTTTTTAAATCCTGAAAAGCTTATGTGATTACAATAAATAATATTAGTGTTTTATGCCTCATATTTTATAAAGTAAGGTTAAAAAATGCACTGGTGACATGTTTTAAATGTAAACATTTATGAAAGATGTACATTGTGCTAAAAGAAAAGGGAACGGCATGACAGAACTGGCAACGAGCAGAATAATATTAACAGAAAAATACCCGAGGGGACATGCCATGTTGCACATGAGCAAATAAAAGAGCCTTTGTCCGTAACGCAAAAGGAATTTACCTACTGATGAGTGAAAAAGAGAGACATGGAAATCAATAAACTGAGAAAGACGTCTTTTTAAGATCTTTTAGTCCTTATGTCGTTTACCTTTGAGTACATCGTGGTAAAGGAAGATCGTGATTTGAAAAAATATGTACAAATATCTCAAACTATATTTCAAAAAATGTGCATTACTTTTATATTTCATAAGATTCAAGTAATTTCATTTCATCTAATGAAATGTTTAACATTAGTAGTGTCTTTTCAATGCCAATTAGTATTTTTGGCTTGTTTTTATTATATTAAATGGGTAACGTGATATTCTTTTACTGCATATCTTTGCATGTTGGCATGCTGGCTTTGACATTTACTTTAAAGCGTCGTCGTGTTTAAATACTGCCTGTCAGAGCAGCTGGGTCTCTTCTTGAATCATTCACAGAAAGAATAAGGATCAACAGGTCAAACCTGTGGTATTTAACAGCAGCTAATGAGGAGATATTCATTATTATGCCAGCCTTTGAAAAGCCTTTATTCTTGCCTGACATTTGAGATTACAGCCAGGTAATTGCAAGTTGTCAGATACACGTGGACATGCACACTCTCATGAGCATAGCTGGAAGATGAGTGTTTCTTATGTCTTTCACTTTGTACTAAAAATAATCTGGCAGAGCAAAAAGGTCACATCCCACAGAAAGCAATATATACAGAAAAAACAAGTTTTTTTTTTTTTTTACGGTATAGGAAAGAAGAAAAGTTACAAATGAAAGCAAAAAAAAAAAAAAACACACAACACCCATTCAGTGAAAGGAGTCTGTGCTACTTGCTGAGTTTGTGTCTCACCTGTTTCTCACCTGTTTCCTGCTTAGTTTTGTCTAATGTTCGTTTAAAATCAAGACGCTACTGCTTTATTTCACTCGTCATGACAACCCTGCAATTGGAACAGATTACCTTCTCGCTCTGTGTGGTTATTTTGCAATTTGTGCCCAAACGAAACTAAACTCCAGATTGGCTACCTGCTCTGCCAGCTGTGCTCAGATATCTTCAGAGTGGCGAGTCATAGGATATCACTACATCCATGAATGTGTGTGAAGATGAACATGACGAAATGCTAATTCATAAGTTTGCTCATAACTGCTCAAGGAAACGAATTCATCAAAAGTTTATCATAAAAAGAGAGCTAACATACTAGCTTTAGCCTAGCAAATTAGCCTCTAAAATATTTTTGCTGATTAATTCATTGAATGGCTAAAAACCAAAATACCAAATTAGATTAGTGGTCTGCTGTGATGTGACCCTTCCAGTTTTTTCTGTATCCCCAGCATCCAAAACCGAGCATGCGGTTACAGCATTCAATTTCTGTCCTCCAATAATCTGGAACAAACTTCCAAAAAACTGAAAAAATGCTGAAACACAGAGTTCCTTTCAATACAGGCTAAAAACACGTTTGTTTAGAGATACCTTTGATTCATATTAACTGGAACATCATTTAGTTTTAGTCTCTGATGTAATTTTCACAAGTTTCCCTTTTTTCCCTGCACAGTTCTGCATTTTATTGGTCACATGAAACATTTTTAATTGTCGCCAAAATGTGCTACAGAACTTTGCCTCGTTTATTAAAGCTGTTCTGGCCAAACAGTAGTTTTTACATATTTATTCATGTTTTCTGAATAAATAAAATTGATAAAACATGAATATGTTTAAAAATTTACAGCACTTTTGACTGCTTTTCAAATCTTCGCACTTTTTTTCCAGTATTCTGTCCTCATAATGCTGAATTTTAAATTTATAACTATGCAGTAACATGTTACTTATTCAAAGTAATGTGTCATTATCTTCTTGTATGTTGTTGCTATTGTTAAAATAGCATGCAGGTGTGATTTTTGAACCTTAAAGTTACATGATAAATGAAAGCAATCACGTGTTAGGTTTTCACCTCGATATCTTTGATTTTGAATTTAAAATTTTGCATTGTGCTTGTAATTAACAATTCATCAACACAGACAGATATACAAATGTAGTAGATTCTAAAATTAAAAGAAAACAAAGAAAGGAAACAGATCCACTTGTATCTCCTTCTTCCTATTTCATTATTCACCAATAATGAGAAAAGGCAACATACAGAAACACCATGAAAACATGAAAACACTTTCTCGAAGAGCCACTGAACAGACGCGTGATTAGATTATTAAAACCAAATGTTATTCAGAGGTGGCCCATTGACATTTACCACATGAACTAATAAAACGCTCTGAAAAGGCAATTTTACCCACAATCTGTAGAAAAAGGTTTCATATTTAACAATCAGAAGTAAACAACATTTGTAATACAAACAGGTTTGCCTCAAGTGGTTCTTGGTGCGTTATGGTTGTCAAATATGGTGAATTTATCAGGATGATTGGATTTTCCTCCCATTTTGCTCTCGCCGTCTCTCTGTGCAGTGTCACCTCTCGGTGGCCCATTTTGACTTTCTCTTCAGGCGATGAAACTTAACAATGATTTACTGCGATGTGAAACTGGGAGACATGACGCAATAATAATAATACCTCAATTTTAAAGTTACAAAATAGGCTGAGAAGCACAGCAGTGATCTGTGTACCACAACATTATTCCCTTAAAAGCATTTTTTCCCCTTTTTACATAAACATTGATCAAATAAAAAAAAAAAAAAAAAGATACTTCATCTTACTTTCTGGCCCTGCAAGGCTCTTGGGGGAAGCTTTTGTCCAGTTTCTTTCTCATTGTTGAATCATGCAGTGACGTTGACATCTGCCTTTGTGTTCTGCTTGTGCCTTTAAATACACTCCTGATAAAAGTGCTCTTGACGCCAACATGTTTGCTTTGTAAAATACCTTCAAAGTTTGAATCATCAACTGTTAATGTCAGATTGAGAGTTTGTTCAGACTTTCTCTCTTTGACTGACTGGGAACAGTATGTCTGCCATGAGAGCCAGCCGAGTCGACAGGAATACCAGGAGGTGAGAAGTTCCTGACTCCCTCTGACTGGTCTGATGATCGTGTAAACGGCTACATCTTGATTTCTGCATCACATTTTGTAACCACAAGGATGGTGTTGTAAGGACTGCCAATAGTACTTAATCTTAGAAGGTGTGGAAGAAAACAAAGGTGAGGATAGTGTTAAAATCGGACCTGACATTCTTGCATCTTAAAAGCAACTTTTTTTTTTTTTTTTTTTCTGGCAGTTATAGATACATGTGTATTAGATAGAAGCACCACTTATCTGGTCAGTAATATGGTGTCAATGTCTAACGGGGCTCTCTGAATGTTATGGTTTGCACCTTTTGTTCTTGGTTTATGTTGTAGGTTTGGAAGTTCAAACATAAAACTTTAATTTCAATAAAGGCATGACAAGCTTCTCAGTTTATGTCACATTCACAAACCTACATCTTGCTGTAAGTTGGTGGAGTTTTCCTTACATTTCAGAACAAATTGCTCATATCATCATGAAAAACTGATCTCAAAGTAGAATTTGCTCCATCATAAAACTGACAGACTTCAAATGACTCGGGGTTTGAAAATATTGATTCTTGTAAGCGCTGTAATTGGGCATGTCTTACTTTCCAGTGAGCTCTCTTTTAGTCTGAGCGACGGTTCATTTATGCAGTTTGAGATGTCTGCCAGAGGGGTTATTTTCCAAAACGATGTCTAGGATGACAGGGTTAAAGACACCGTTTGCTCGGCATCATTCTGTAATTTATTCCTTTCAGAGGAACTGTAGATATAGTAAGAATTAATTCATAGACAGTACTTCAGTTTGATGGGGATTGCATCGGAGGTTTACATGAAGCTGGGTGGATGTATCGTACAACTGCTTAGCATGTAGGGAATAAAGCTGTTGCCGTGGTCACAGTTGCTCGAAAGTAGAAGCAGTGGGTACATGAGAGTCTCAAAACATTGTTAAGGTTCTATTCAAACCACATGAATTAAGGGGTTTTTTGTATCCAGTTCCCAGCATTAGAGAACCCTGTAACATCTGCTCCTGTCATCTGAACATTAGACATTTTTCCAGCACATTGAAACTCTTCCGTTCTTCAGAAAGGGGGAGAACACTGGCTCCACCTAGAGGAGAGATAACATGTAGTAGCAATCTTTTAAAACCACTGAATTCTTGAGATCAGACCTAGCGATGCTGTACGGCAGGGGTCTTCCAGTCTAGTTCTCCAGGGCTGCTGTTCTGCATCTTGTAGGCGAGTCTCTGCTTCTTCGCACCTGAGACAAATAACTAGGTCATTAACTGGACTCTGGAGAACTTGAATGTTAATTGCAACTATTTATTGCTTTGCACAACAAAAACAAACCTATTTCCATGTAAAGAAAACCTATCCCAGATTACAATGCTCCCAATGTCATGTTTCACAGTGAATGTTTTTTTGTGTGTGCAAGTAAATTTTTATATTTGTAGTTCAAAGATCAAAGTTTGTCTGCAACAGAATCTACCACACAGTTTTGGAGGACTACAGCCCAGACTGGATGTCTTTTCTATCTATCTTTCAACACTATAGTGTAGTCCAGACAAATGGAGAATACAGGAGACAGTCAACAGATGAAGAAAGCAGCCGGTGTTTGGCAGCAATTGTACCAGTTCTTTCAGTGTTACCGCCAGTCTCCCTGACACGTTTCTGTCTTGGTTTCTACAAATCCTGGAAAAATATGTGCTTTGATATACGGTTAGAGAATATCTCTTCAAGCCACAGTATAACTAAAGAAGCAAGTGACAAAAGAATGCTGTAAACCGCCCCCCGACCCAAAATGTATCTACTTGGCCTCGGACTTGTTGAGTCAGAGACCATGTGTTGTGACTGTAGCACTACATTTTACAAGCATACAATTATTCTGATACAACTCGCATAATACAATTGCAACCTGCTTTGCTGAAAACTGCTGCAATAGCTGAATATCCATCAGTTGAAATTTAAATTTATGGATAACAGAATTAATTGAAAAAGAGAAAGTAATCAGAAATCTTTAAAAAAATATATATATTTACAATATGTTGCAATCTCATCACGTTCCTCTTTTGAATATTTTATCTAACCCAAACCTGCAAATCACAGCCCACTGTTGTCTTGTTTTGCTTCTATATCAACTGTGGGGGAGAGAAAGGACACCAGGAGTTCTAATGAAAGCAGTTCTCATCAAGCCTGCCACCCGTCTCCATAATGAGTGTCAAGGAATACATTGTTAAATTCTAACCTTTCAGCGAAAGAAAAATAAAAATGTCAGCAGCGTTTGTTTTTTTTCACAAACTTATACCTGTTTTGGTTCAGAGTATCTGTCCACTATCGTGTTAGAGCAAGGTAATAAAGCTGATTAGATTATTTGGGGTAATGTTCAGTGGGCTCTGATGTGTGGAACATCATTATTAAATAATGTAGTTGACTTTAACAAATTTGTAATCGATATCAATGCCAGCAGTAGAAAACATTGCCAGATGTTTTACAGTGCTGCTGCACACTGACAGAACAAATATCGATACACTTTAACAACATATTCAATAGCAATTATAAAGCAGATGCAGCGTAGCTGGAGATTTATAAATGGATCTGAGCAAACCATTAATACAGCACTTACTACAAAAAGTGTAAGTGCTGTATGATCAAACCACTATTGCATCTCAGTACAGAAGCTGCAGGCCTGAGCCCTGTACACAGATGATCCCTCTCAACTGTTACGGTCTGATAAAGCCCTCCAGCCTTCATTTGGGGCTTAATTTTTATTTATTTTTTTCAGAACATGAAGGGATATGAACTGGGCCATGCAGAGCACTGTAAGAAAAAAAATCCTGAAATATGTCATTTATCAGACCATTAAAATGATGGTTATAAAAGTCATAATGGGCTTTGGAAAAGAGACGCTTTGACGCCATATGCACTCCAAGAGGTTGTCATTTTGACAAAAAGACACTTCACATCAAGATGTGAGAAATTAAATCAGTAAAAAAGAAAGTAGAACTCATTTTCAGCCTGTGATATCACATCTTAATTTACTAGACTTTTGAGACGCTATAAAAAAAATCAGTACATATAAAATAAATCTTCGGTCTAATGAATATACTATTCCTGGACTAATGGAATCAGAGTTTTCCTGAAGAAAAAAAAAAAAAAACTTGGCATTTTGGCTGTTGTTCTGATGGACTCTGAGTTTGAGATCACGAACACATGTTCCTGTCTCCTGAGTCTAAACCCTTTTTTTTTTTTTTTTTTAACTCAAACACATAAGCTAGCAGGACTTAGGCGTACACAGACATGTATGTGTATAAATAGGACAGCAGAATAAAATCTTTATCCCAGCAGGCTTAACCTAATTGGTGATGGGATGTTTGAGAACTGTCAGGACATGTCATGAAAGAGGTTACTGACATAATTTCATATTATGTTGGAGAAGGTGAAAACAGGAAATAAGCATACATCTATAGATATCCCTCCGAGATGAATATGGCTTGTTGTCCTGCAAAATGGGTGTTTTAAAATAAATTGATGGCTTCAGAATAAGTACTTCCCACTCAGTAATTAGTATGTAATTATCACCATTTACATTATTTTGCCAGAATGTGCTTTGAGAAATGAGAGTTTTCACTGTTTGTTTTTTTATCCACTTTAACATTAAATCTTTTTAAAGTTCTCTTTTAGAAACTGAGGCCATGTTTCTTTTTCAACTTCATCTAAGCGGTGTCACGTTGCGGTTTGTAAATTATTCTGGTGCCGAGATCTTCTGGATATTAGAAATGTTAAATAAAAATAACTAAATGAGGAGACTTTAAAAAAAAATACCAGTTGAGCTGCACAGAGCAGTGACAGGAAAGAACCAAGGAAGTAAGTCATTGTAACCAAGGGCAACACTGATATATGGAAATCACGAATAAATTAAGCCAAAAACAACAGAGTGAACTGATATGAGACTTAGGTTGAGCACAAATGTCAAAAAAAATAAAATAACGCCAAATCCCTGGATCATGAAAAGCAGGCTGTTGTGTTGACATGCAGAACTGTTTGTTTATAGAAATTAAATTGTTTGAAACTTCATATCAAATAATTAATTTTACTAATAGATATATCTTCTAATGAACTTATGCTCTTAAATTTCAGTTACATTACTTAATAATGACTGCAAGCTAGACTTCTTCCTTACGTTCTAACAAGCAACATTTACAACTTCTTCACAATAGAGGAATGCAAATCCCTACCACATTTATCAGAGCTTCTTTGGTGAAAAAAATCTCTGATAGTAATAATAATATTGCCTTATAGTGTAGAAAACTTGTTTCTTGCTTCCACAATCAATCAGCAAAATGGTCTTTTTCAGAAAGCTTGACAAAATATTTCATGTAAAATGAAATATTGCATCATTATAAAGACACTGATAGATGACAGTGATGGAAAACCATATAAAGCAGATTTAGCAGAAAAATAGAAACCGTTGCTAGATTTCCTGCTCTACTTAGAGAAGAACTGAACTTTTTGCACTCAGGCGATCACTTGCATAAATCACAAGCAGTAATATCACATGGCTATACTTGATCACACTCCTCACCTTGACAATGAGTCATCCGTGGCAGTTTAGCAACACTTTATTACACCCTGTGGCACTTAGTGTGTGTGTGTGAGATAGAGATAAAAAAAAAAAAAAAACTTTTGAGTTGAAACCAGGTGAACTGTAGGCTTGTGCAAAGGAAGCTCAGGAGACATGAAGTTTGTGTTTTAAAAACCAGAAGTGTTTTGTCAGGACGTAACTGCAGTCTCCATGACCTTATATTGTTCAGCAAGCTGCATATGCTAGCACTAAAAGGAGCTTATCATATGTGACAAGGAAGGTCATTTTTAATTAAAACGTGGGAGCAACATGGGTCTCTTCACATTCCTGATGTGGCAGAAGGAGAGCTGTTCTATATAAATTTTTAAGTAGTGACAAAGTTAATTCCTCAAGCTTTTGATGCAATCACTGTCACAAAACACTGCCTAGCTAGGATTTTCACATGTCAACTTTTTTTTTTTTGTCATAGTATTTCAATGGGATTTTCTGTGAATCACTACATAAAATCCCATTACTGATTTATCATTTCTTTTAGATGAATATAAATCTTCAAAACTGTGGCGCTCATTTTAATTTAGCCCCTCCGAGTCAATGATTTATAAAGTCACCTCAAACTGCAGGTGTTTTATCTCTATGGCAGGGATGTCAAACTCCAGCTCTTGTAGGGTGAGTGGCCTGCAACTTTTTGATGTGTCCCAAGTCCAGCACACCTGAATCAAATGACTCCTTATGTACTCAAACTCTACGGAGCCCTGCTAAGGACCCAATTATTTGATACAGGTGTTTTGACAGAGAGAGACACATCTTAAAGTCGCACGAAGTCAGCCCATTAGGTCTGAAGTTTGACACCTGTGCTCTATGATATCCGAACCAGTTTTTGAACAACTAGATGCCGAAATGTTTGCTCATACAGGGTCAGACTGGTGAAAACCAGTTGTTGTAAAGTCTAACAGTGATTCAAACATCTTCACAACTTTCTCCCTGACCTGTCTCCTGTGTTCCTTGATTTTCATGTTGCCATTTGTTCTTTATCGTTCTCTAAGGCCCCATCCGAACAGATGCATTTATACTGAGATTAAATGGCAAACAGATTAACCTTTTTAACCTGTAACTAGTTATAATGACTTTTCCCTGAAAGCTGTGTCATATTCAGTTATATATATATATATATATATATATATATATATATATATATATATATATATATATATATATATATATATATATATATATCAGAATGCCACTGTTAGATGTAACCAGCTTTCTAAAATCTCCTCAACTCTGTGAGGTAGTTAGAGGAAAAAAAAATCACCCTGTTCTGCTTCTACAAAAAAAAAAACATATACAAAAGGAAGGAAAATAAACACAGGGAAAAAAAACAATGTTGTTTTGCATTGCCAATCTAAGCCCTCTCTTTCACTTCACTCTAACTTCACTGCTGACTTCAGAATTGCTCACAAAAACGAACCGCCTGTCATTGCTTGAAAAAAAAGAAATGAAGAAAAAACTATTTTCAGTCCCATCATAAAACAGATGCCTCCAAAATAGCAGCATGGAATATAGTTTCTCTTGTAGAAATCTCTGTGAACAATATGTTGTCTGTTGCTATTTTTGTTCAAGTTATTTTTTTTTGTGCCTCCACAAAGATCTTTACACATTTGTCAGCTCAACTTTATTTTTTGCACTTCTGTATGGCTCCACGACAGCTGGTTTTTCCCCCCTACAAGTCATATCGCAGTTTCAGTTTGTGACTCACTTTCTGCTTCGTGCTTTCAGAACAACACAAATTCATCTTTCTTTATGAATCAACATCAGTGCTTTGCTTAAAGTCAAGAAAAATAATTTTAAAAAAAGAACGAGGATAAGACGTGTGAGCATATCGCCTTTTTCGCATTTAGATTTGAATGAATCTGGACACTTGATTAGATTAGAAGAGTCAGCTCAGGGGTGACTCTTGCTGATTTGGAGTCCAGAAATGTTGCAGTTCTCTGATAAAAACTACAAACGAGGCTCTGATGAGGATGATGAAAATATCCCAACACATCATGTTAAAAAATTATAGTCGTAGTCGAGCAGGTACTTTCACGTCCTCCAATTTCATGATTATTCTATTAGCTCTCTTTCTAGCACATATGATGCAGATTGAATGATTTCTTGTTTTCACAGTAAATATTTTTTTCTAAATGGCCTGTTGACATAGAATACACTCTCAACAACCCAAGTAATCCACCCATACAAATAACTTAAGACAAATATTTAATCAACTTACAATAACTAACGCGAAATGGCACAAGGATTAAGTATTGAACATGTTTACTGAAATTTATTTAGTTGAAAGCCTTTTTTGGAAATGACAACTTCAAAATGTCTCCTGTATGGGGAAACATACGGGGTCAAAATAACACCTGAGGGTTATTTCGACCAAACTGTCTGCAGCTCTGGTTCCTTCCTTTAGAAAGACATGAGCCTCTGTCAATTTACTAAAAATCAGCCCCTAATCTCCAAATATTCCTAATATTAAACATTACAACTTTACTGTGATGTAGTGTCTTTCCTATTCTAGATCTCCAAGAAGAGGAATATCTAACCAGACTCAAGAGCCCGTAAGAGCTACTGTCCAACACAAACATCCGTGCTTCAGCACACCTGGATCAAACGGCTGAATTACTCCATCAGCAGGTCACTCAACTCTGGAGAGAGGGATCGTTTCTTAAAATAAAACATCCAATTTCAGGTTTTCCTTTTTGCTTCTTCTTGTGTTCAATGCTTTTCATATGTTGATTCCATAATTTTACATATTACTAAAAATATTCATTTTAGTCTCTTTTTATATGCAAGTCCTTGTCTACTGATGCCTGGTGTGATTTTCATATCAACCGTGACATTAGAATTATATTTATGGAGAAAAATTCAGAGTCCTTCCACTCTTATGTTCCCCGCTGGAACTGCCCAGCTACTGAATAATAGAGCAAAGGATTAGTTTACTGTGGACAGGATTAAATGCAAACAAAAATAAATAAATAAATAAATCAAAATAAATACTATCTATAACTAAATGCATACAAATTGTTAAGACTGTTTTACAGATGTAGATACTGTAAGATGTAGTCTTACATCTTACAGTAGATGTAAGACTACATCTAGTCTTACGTAGACTAGATGTAGTCTATGTAAGACTACATAGATCCCCTCATCGGGATTTCTCAATCTGAACTCCTCTTGATGCTCAGATTACCTGTAATCCATGCAGAATTACAGTGGAGCAATCATACCAAAGATTAAGCAGGGAAGGAGGTCACGCAGGTACAATTTAAAAGTTGGCTGTCTTCCCCTGCAGAGAATCATAACAACAAACTTTCACCGAAGCATCAACACAACAAATTCTAAAAAAAAAAAAAAATCAATGTCATGACCCACCCTCCTGTCTCCAAACTAATGATGCACATTAACGGAGCATGTCATTTCCTTCTGCTGTTTAATATCCGCTGCATGTGAGCATGTTAGCACACAATAGGAACTCCTGAGCGACACCAGTGGACATTATCTCCACCGCAGACAGCCGGATGTTTGGCAGACAAAATCACGTCTGCTTGTTTGTTTTTTCTTTTTTTTCCTTTCCCAGTTTGAGCTCCGTTAAGGACGATCCGTCCAGATCCGTTCA
Source organism: Poecilia mexicana (assembly GCF_051168715.1). Taxonomy (NCBI): domain Eukaryota; kingdom Metazoa; phylum Chordata; class Actinopteri; order Cyprinodontiformes; family Poeciliidae; genus Poecilia; species Poecilia mexicana. The sequence continues at coordinate 16,540,549 of NW_028263377.1, read as the reverse complement.
CCTCAGTAGAGGCGACTGGGTGCATCAGAGTCCAAAACTGTCATGTAGGGTTATGCGAACATAAGCAACAGGCTGTGGCTGTTTACTAGGGTATAGTGGCAGTGATTAGAAGGGAGTCTTACTGGGGAACATTTGGTGTGAAAAGTGTGGGCAGTCTGTTCTCTCAGAGGGCTTTTTTTTTTCTCAACTTGTAAGTCAGACAGGATATTCATCTGCAATGTTCATCTCATTTTACTAAGTTGACTTGTCATATATGCACGGCAATTATGCAACCAATTTGACCACGTAATCAGTCTTATCATACTTTAATGAAAGACGACTAATACGACTACGGCACTGCACGGTGAACACGAAATACAATAAAGGCAAATGGTGTCGTGTTTGTGATCTGTTGTGTTTGATATAATTGCAGGTGACTCATGTTTCTGAGCCCAATAACATTGTCTGCACAATTATGCTCGCCAAACACACAACATGCTTTAGTTTCAACAAATGCTCCCAGCTGTTCAATATTAAACATTCATTAAAGGCGGAAGGTGTCTGGGCTCTCCGTCTCTGTCACTCCATTTCAGGTTGCACAAGGCAACACGCTGCCACATCCACAGGAAGGTAAGCACCCACCACCCCCCATCCACCCCCAACCTCCGTCCCCACCCTTTCCTCCGCTCCATCTCAGTTTGCCACTTGCAGTGTTTGTCCTCACACAGCCATCTGTCCCCCTGACTGTGTGTTTTGTGGTCTGTGTTGCCGAGCAAACATTGGGCGTCCCTCGTAGATACAGTTTTCGAAGCCTAAATCCATAAACCATCAGAGTTTGAACTCATTTGTCACTTGGCACCTTGCACATCCGTTAAATATCGGTTGTTCTGCGGGTGGCAATATGATGAATAAACCATGCAAGTAAATACATGCATGCAATGAATATGATTGCAGCTGAATGACATCATGACTGGATAATGTGACTTTTGCACTTGGCTGAAACAGCATGCAAGCAAGTAGTTTGGGGAGAGAATATGTTCTAAAAAGAGAGATGAGCACAGAACAAGTCAGCCTCAGTATTTATTTTTATTCCTAACAGGATTGCAAGTCGTTGTTGGAGAGTAAATAGTAACAGCAAATTTGCATTTTAAGGGTAAGCAAGGATAATAAAATAGGTTGTTATTTTTTTCCCCCAAGAGAGTGTTACATTTACAAAGAAAAATATGAACAATTCAACCCAGATTCATTTACTACAATTTTTGTTCTTCAGTTTGTCTATGGCTTGTTCATGTTCACAGTCTTTTCTCTCTTTTTTTATAAATTCTTCAAAAGATAAAACGTGTCAGCAATTGGGTTTTTAAGCAGCTTTATGGCTTCTAAAGGAGCGATTAAGAACTAAGAATGCTAATTAATCCCACTGTTAGTAGTGGAGCTCACTTGCTTAAAAAGATTTAGTTATAATTACAGACATCAAGGGTGGGCATTTTCCCCTCCCTGAACACAGCAGTACTTTGCTATATTGCCATTTTCAAATATCACTGCAACTCAATAAAAGTGCAAAGCTTTATAGTTGCATATAACTTTGTAACCTTTATAGATACATACTTACAGTTTTCAAAAGCATTCATATCCCTCGGTCCAATCATTTTGTAGAGCTACAGCTACAAACATCTTTGCGTTTTAACAGGATTTTATGCGATGGATCAAAACAAAGACGTGCATCATTATGAAATGAGAGAAGATGGTGCAAAATTTGACAGTAGCCCCAGCAGACTAAAAAAAAAATTCTTTAGGCAAAAGAACAACTGAGTCATAGTTTCATGATATTGATACAAACATTAAAACAGAATAGTATAAGGATAGTATAAGATGATTTACACAACTAATTGCACAGCTAGAAAACAAGTTGAAGGCGACATCAGTAATGCTGCTGTCTTTTATTTGTCTTGAAGGTGTGGAAATAAAACATAGGGGCAAGACAATTGAACAATCTTTAAATCTTTTACTTAAGTTTGTCATCAGAAAATTCTGTTAAACCAGACAATTGCTGGAATTAATCTGTTTAACAAAAATGGCAAATTAATCACAGAAAACACTGGATATCTATCAATGTCATTTATCACAGGGGGTGTTTAAAAATTCTTTGGCACCTTCAGGTTGATTGCTGCAAAATCATAGGCAACCACTCCTTTGTCTGCATGCTGTAAAAGGCCAACATAAAACAATACTGTAGCTATTATCAAAGCTTGCTGCCATTTTTGTGCATTGTCTTGTTAGTGGAGTTTTCGCCTGTCATTTCCCTCCATTTTGCCTCTGATAACCTCAGACAGTAGTTGATGAAGTATAAGTTTGATGTGTGTTCCTATTCTTCCTCAAATGTTACTTTGTTTTGAGGTTCGTTGATGTTTGGAGGGAATTCTGCCCCTTTTTATCCCTGCTAGTTCCTCGCTGCAGTTTGCTAGTACGTTGCTGGTTGACTTTGTTTGTTTTTGCTTTTGTCCTTTTCATACGCTCTGTCCCCTACGTTCCCTGAGGCTGGGTTTCAGGTTTACCTGTCACATGGGTTCTGGTTTAGCTCTGCTTTATAAACAAACTTGCTCACCAAACAGGCCTGCTCTAAATCAGATGATTTTGCTGATAGCATCATCAGCCTCTCTGTGTGGTGTCTCCTGCAAACAATCACACACTAAACACAAGCACAAGAAATAGAATTATAAATCAGAGTGATCTGTTGCGTGTCTGTGCGTATGTGTGTGTGTGTGTGTGTGTGGTCTCTTTCCCTTTCTTTCGTAACCTTTACAGTTGTGTTGGTCAGAATTTTAATTGTTTTTCTTACATAACCAGCATGCATGATTAATCTAAGTTTGCGTATCACAGTGTTGCAATTTCTGTCCTGGTGCTCCACTGTAAGGCGACCTTTTGTTTAAAGCTGTTGCTGTCCGGTGTGTTAGTCACTGCTCATGAGCCACAAGGTGCTTTTGGTTGATATTGCCTCAGTATATGAATGTTCTTTGTCTTTTTTAGCAGCTTAGAGCTTGGGGCACTGACAGTGTAAGACCCTTCTTAGCACAATCTCCCTCGCATGCTGTGCACTTTATCACTCTGTTGGTTTGGGCTGCATCACAGTGTTTTTGTCAGTGTGGATGATGCATTTGGGATTTCAGTTGACAACTAAATGCTTCTTCACCTTTTTAAACTCCCTCACTGGATTTTATTCTTCTGTGATCACAATTTTTGTCAGTGTTTTAATTTGACTTTGTAAACACGATAGGATATTTCTCCTGCTAAAGCTAGGATAGCACATTTGTCTTGGTTGTATTTACCCAGAATCCCCTGCGCTGTAATCCACTTCCTGCTTTTTAAAGCGGTCTCTGGTCCGCTTGGTGTTCATATATGCATTTGAGGCGCAACAGAGTTCACTTCAACCAAACACAGACCGAGGTTTGTAGACGGACCAGATTATTCGCGCCTCTCCAACTGAACCAGATTAGTCTAGAACATAATTCTATACTTTCAAGAGAGACTTTCTAGTTGGATTACAACACCCAGAACCAGGAGGAGATCTGTGCAGCACTGGATCCTGACCACGAAATATAGTTCAGTTCGTTCAGAAACATTGGAACAACAGAAATTTCATGATTTCAAACAAAATGAAATTGAAACTGAACATTTAATCAAAATTTGCTGACCTACATTTGCAGAAATTCATAAAAAAAACATATTTCAGAAAGTGTATATATATACACCGTGTTTCCCCGATAGTAAGACACCCCCGATTGTAAGACGTATCGGGGATTCCAGGGGGGTCGGCTAATATAAGCCGTACCCCGAAAGTAAGACATATGTCTTACTTTTTGGGGAAACACCTCTCATCTAGCTGCGCGCCGCCTCCTGCCCACGTCCGCACCGTCCCCCTCTCCATACATCGCCGCGTCTGCCACCTCCGTCTGATCCAAATGAGCGCCGCCTCCTGCCCACGCCTGCGCCGTCCCCCTCTCCATACGTCACCGCGCGTTAATAAATGTTAATTTTATGGTTAAAACAAAAAATTCGACAATTTTTTTCCAATATAAGACATACCCCGAAAGTAAGACATAGTGGGGCTTTTGGGGATAAAAAGAAAGTAAGACACTGTCTTACTTTCGGGGAAACGGTATATATATATATATATATATATATATATATATATATATATATATATATATATATATATATATATATATATATATATATATATATATATATATATATATATATGAGAGAGAGAGAGAGAGAGAGAGAGATACAGATATGTATATACAAGCAGTTCTTTATATATAAAACTATATTATAACCATGTGGCTGATATTATTATTCAAACTGCTACTAAAATAATAAATTTGTTCATGATCACAGTTCCAATCATGTTGTCTATGTTTATGTAGTGTTATATTGAGTTTGATGCCTAAAATCCTTTGTTCTTCCCATGTATTACTTTGAATTACCCTGCAGATGAAGAGTACAGATAAACCTGCTTCACTTCCCCTGCTTCAAACAGCAGAATAATCTGGTTGCCATCTTTGGCATCGTATTAAAGGGACTTTAAACCATACAAAATGTATGATGAAAATGTGTTGTCATTTTTGTTAACTTGGTATACGTTCATACCGGTTACTGGCCAGTACACTTACACATACGCTTGCAACAATAAGCCTACAGCAAACTGTTATTGATCTTGCCTGTTTTATCAACTTCTCACACAAGTGGAACCTGCAGCTTTTATGCTCCGTCTGCCTTGCATCAGCAATCCGTCTGTTGAGCTGCCAGTTTCATATCAAAGAAGCTTTAAGACCTGGAGCAGAAACATGCCAATCGTTTGGTAACATCACAACACTTTATAAATGGAAGTTTTCATTGAAGTGAGTAGCATGTCGAATTAAAAGACAGGAGATTAAGACTCTGCCATGCGACCATCGTCTGACACTCCTTTTGTCGATCATTCAGTCAGTTCTTTAAGCACTCTCACATCCTTCAAAAGTAAGATCACAAACAACAACCAGAGCAGCAGAAGGCTCTGTGATGGCATGTCAATTATTGTACATTCACAGATGGGAGAAAGTCACAGCTACCAAGTTTTGCTTGACCTGCAGCTCTGGCTTCCCTCTCTGTTGACGGATCAGGACCATCTGCATGTCTTCAGACCCAGTCAGAGAAACACTGAGGTGACCTCTTCACATCCCTCTGCTGTCACAGCTGCTGAAAACTCAGAGGTTTCACTCTCCTGTTTTTTCACCCTTCCCTGTTGTCTGCTTTTTCTTGATCTCTGCCTCTGGGAAAGCATGTGTGTGGGTTTGCATTTACGTTCGGAATAACACTCGGACCGGACTGCACTCTGAAACTCTAGAGGATTCTGTGCTCCATCAGTCAGAATTACTTACCTGTTACTCCTGTTGTTCTCCGTGTCTCTCAGGGCCATCACCGCTGTCACCTTGTCACGTCTGCCTGCTCCATCTCACCATCCATGGCACTTCCCTGTCAGCTCAATTTGCAGATACTCAACCTGTCAATTTGGACTTCCACTCTGAAATGCACATCTGTCAAAATCAGAGAGACAGTTTTAGAAAAAAGCAGATATATCCTCTATAGGCTTGAGTTAGCAGATCTCCTTTTGTTTTCTATTTATCATAGGTATTTTAATTTATTTGTATGTGCTTAGATGTATGTTGGGAAGCTATAGCACAGTTTCCTCCAAACTGAAAGGACACTGGTTCAAGTCACTGGTGGACTATTATTTTTCACTCTGGACTTTACAGGTTTCCAGTAGAGCCTGTTAGGCTGATATGGCTTTAATGTGACGAGTTTGTGACCAGTTGAGTTACAGTGTCTTATCATATTCTATCTTTTTACATTATAAATTGAAACTTTTATGTATTTTATGAAAGTTATGCAATAGACCAAGACAAAGCACTACATAATTCTGAGGTAGAAAGGTAAAGATGAAAGATTTTCAAATTTGTGACCAATAAAATTGAACAGTGTGCTGCTCATTGATGCTCAGAACTTTTTACTTTGATACCATTAAATAAAATCCAGTGCAACCAAAGGCCTTTGGAAGTCCCCTAATTAGTAAATCCAGTCTGTCTCCATGGAAATACAATACATGGACTGGAACATTCCAGCTAAGCAAGTGATGAAGTTGGAAAGAGGTTTAAAACAATAGTCCAGACTATTAAAATAGAGCAAAGCACTGACTCTTTATTTCATCATCTTAAAATGGAAAACAGTGAACATATCTCCAAACTACCAAGATCACCTAAACATATAGGCAAGGACATCATTAATCAAGGAAGCAACTAATATTCATTCCTAAGATAACTCTTGGTGAACTTTACAGAGATCTAAATATCAGGTGGGAGAGCTGGGATACTTATTAGTCATAGACTCCATAAATTATTTTTAATATTTTATGTAATAGTGGTTAGAAAAAGGAAGAAAAAAAAAACATGCCAGTTTGTTACATGCCTTGCAATGTTCTTGTTGTCCTATACAAAACCCTGGAAATACAGTACAACCCAAAATGAGAGAGAGGCAGCATTATGCAGTGGTGATGTTTTCCCTCGTATTGTGAGTTTAGCTGTTACTTTGCCTAAATTATTCATACTCGAAAGTTAAGCGAGTAAATGACAAAAACAGTCCCTCTGAAAAATAATTGGGTGCCCAGCTGAATACGGGAGACTGTCATTGCTTTAATGACTAGAAAGTATGGCTCTTTGGAAGAGAAGTGTTAAGAAATGACAGATTACTTAAGACGTTTGCACAGGATCATGAGTCACACAGACTTTTGCATAATGCTTCCTTCTATTTAAAAGGGAAGGCTGGAGAGGTTTGAATATTAATGCACTTTTGCACTCATTGTGGGATCCCTGCAGGGCTGGAAGCTGAGTACTGTGATCAATAGGAAAGCCACGTTTATAAACAGGTAATCTCAGACAGCCTGCGCTAGAAAACCACCTACACCCGATCACTTCTCCTCCTCTAACAGTTTAAAAACACCATCACTGCTTTCCTCTGTGATGTATTCATGTATGCTGTCTGCTTGACTACTGCATGGCTTTCCAGCATCCATAATGCGCTGCAAATGATGTGCATTGTTCCATTTCAAAGGTGGCAACTGCAAATAATTAGCACAATACTTTGTTAGGAAAACACGATGAAAGATGTAGTTGTGAAGAGATCAGTTTTCACCCTTTTTTTTGGGGGGGGGGGTGTCACATCTAATTCAATCTAATTGCTGGTTTGTCCTTGCCTCTTGTGTTCAAATCAGACTATTCACATAAAAGCTTCAAAAGAACTCAAATGAATCTCATTGGTTCCTCATAAAGGATCAAGGTCTTGTGTATTTGCATCATAGAACAGCTACGCTTACAAGATTTGGGCATGGAGCAGTGTGAGGCCAAGAGGTCGCAGAGAGAAGATTGATGTTACACTTAATTACAGCAATAAATATGCTTTCAAAAGAGATGTAGCTTCCAGTTTTCATTGTTCAATATTTTTTTAATATATCTGCAAAAGGACCAATCTTTGCATATTTTCTTTTTTCACATGCTAAACTTTCCTTTATACCTGAGGCTATTGCTTTGATTAATAATACAAAACCATAAGTGTTATCATTTTTTCTCCCGTTGCACTTTGTTGATGCTGAGTGATATGATTTCTGCTGTTCTGTTTTGTGTGGAATATTATGTATGAGTTGTTTGACATGTGGACATGCTGTGAAATGAATTCCCCATTGGGAACAATAAGTCAACTCAAGTTTAATTGTATAGCACATTTCGGCAACAAGGCAGTTCAAAGTGCTTTATATCATAAAGCAGTGAAAGAACAGTTCAAGGAAGGATGGAGAAATATGGCAGTGTCCAGATGTGCAAGCCTCACTGAGACCAAACCACACAGACTCTACGTTGTGATCACAGCCAAAGGTGCATCTACTAAATGCACTTTTTTTATGCTAAGTATTTCATTCAGTTGGGATTATTTTGTGGAAATCTGTTTTGAATTTGACATTAAAGTATTTCTTTGTAATTGCTTGAGTCAAAAAAGCTAAATTTTGTTGCTCATGGTTGATTGAAAGCGATAAATATGATAAAAAATCCAAGGGGGTGGATACTTTTCATAGGCACTGTAGCAGGAAGTCATAGATTACTGAATAAGGGTCTTAAAACACCAGTCAATGTCAAAAGAAAAATGTAGAAATGATTTTTGTTGTAAAATACTTTTAAGATTGTGAAAAGTTGTGGGGCACATCCTTGGGAAGTCTGACAGTAAGATGTATTTTCTTAAAATCTGTTAACTGTTACGATCTGTGTTTTCTGTGTAGTTATTTTTTGAGGTTTTTCTGTGTTTTAGTTCGGTTTCCCCTGTGAGTCTCTGTCTTCCCGGTTGATTCCTCCCAGCTGTGTCCAGTTCCTTGATTACTTTCCCTGTGTATTTAACCCCACCTGTTGTCTTTGTCTGTTGTCGGGTCCTCGTCTAATGTCGTTTGTCGTACCAGTCTGTCTAAGCTGTCTTGCATGTCATCAGTCAAATAGGTTGTTTTGTAGTTTAGTTGAAGTCGTCGCAGTGGAACTGTAAAGTCCTGTGGAGGCGATAGCTCTCATTTGTCAGTCTTTGTTTAGTTGCTGCCGGTGCTGAGTAATTTGTTTCCACTCTGCCGTGCTGCATGTTCCTGGACTGTTTGAGCTGCATTTGATTATTAAAGACATCATCCTCACTACATCCTGGGTCCTGCCTGCATCCTCACTCACCTCCTTCACCGCTTCATGACACAAACATTTAGATGTTTGATGCTCCAGGTCAAACATATCTACCACCCGGGAGGGGAATTAAACGGACATATTTGGATCGCAGACAGCTATTTCATACAATGAAAAATGAGGCTTCATTTACCAGTGTGAGTTGTTGGAAATGTCAGTCTGTCTTGAAGTGGAGCTCGGTGCATGAGAGCTCCGTGTTGTGCAGATGGCTGTGCATTCTGTTTACACCTCAAGAGGAGAACAGAGGCAGAGCTGTCGTCGTTACACTGGCCTGAATGTTAATATATTACGTTCACAGACACAAGAAAGCACACGCTGTCTTTTAAACGGGTAAATCGGACAGTATATTACAAACTAAAACACAGCAGTGCAACTTAACAAATTTTATTCTTTTAAAGAACATTTTCTAGGGTAGGATATATTGTCATAGTGTTGCATACAAGGTAACTAGTATGTTTTTTTTTTTTTTTTTTATCTTCATTGAGCACCCGATTAGGAGTTTGAGGGGAGTTCTTGCAGTGAGTCAGGGAAGGTAACACAGGGACTACCCTGTGTTAGTCACAGTCACAGTCTGTGTCACTGACAGCCTATTCAAGCAGAGACCACCTAACAGATCTTATCCAGCGGCTGCTCTGCTCTATGAGCTTCATTATCTATCATATCTGGGCTCTGAAGAGAAGACTGAAAAACCAATTGGTTTCATAAGATTAGAAAACTGAACTCCCTGACCACAAGCTGCACCTCCCTGCGTTTATGGCAACACAGTTCACAGGACAACAATCTCTCTGTTTGCACAAAGAATGATTCAAACTACAATTCACACATTAAAAAAACAAAAAAACTGTCAGGTGGATCTAAAGGAATAACTGAATGTGGGTGAAAACCCTCCTGATACAGCTTGGTGTTGATCTATGTATGGGTTCAGAGAGTCTTCTAGATGACTGTTAACTGCAATGAAAAAATAAGAAAATACGTAAAATTATCTAAATGTTTATTGATCATGTATAAAATATGCAACTGATATGATTTCTCCTTAAATAGATTTTATTAGTTTAAGTCACTATCTTTTAAAGGACTTACTTGAAAACAAATCTTCCCCTTAGCGTTGTTTGTCTTGATATAATAGCAAACACGGTCCTGCACGGGTCAGCCAAACAGGATTATTTGTTCAGAATTTCATTTAATCTGAAGCTTGGCTACAACATCCTTCTGAAGATTCAGGTTTCAGACCAAAGCTATAATTTACAGTGAAATGATTTAACAGACAAAAACCTATTACACTTGTGTGTGGTATTAATTAATACCTTACTTTGTAATTTAATTAGCATGTTCCTCTACAGACAGGTGAGTGCAAAATTGAAGAGGGAAAAAGCATTTTAAAAAACCGAAAAACTGGACCATGAAAATAAAAACTCAGTGATGTTTATTTTGAGAGAAATAAGAGATCAAAAACCCAAGGCAACATGAACACCTTCATATAATGTCTTAAGGTGCTCTGGCCTCCGAGGACTTTGATCTTTGATGTAGTAAGATTGGCTTTATTGAAAGAAATACACTACTTTCCATTCTCTTTCAAAACGGAATGAAGGAAATTTTTGAACTGAAGTCGAGAGCCTTTCTAAGTCAATATCTTCCAACTAATCAATGACTCTAAAGCAGATGGTTGTTTTGCACCGTAGCACCAGTAAAATAAAAGAATAAGAAATGAAAGCTGGATACACAACTGTTTTTCTACGCAGGATGATGGGTTTTGACAAGCCTTTGAGGCTTTCTGAGCACAGTTTCAGCCACACACCAGGAACTGACCAGCTGTCAGGTATTTTGTAAAAAAAAAAAAAAAAATAGAACAGCTGCTGTGTGGCTATGCTACCAAGCTTGAGTCTCATTGCAGATTAGTGCCAGCTTTATTACATTCACACTTTCAAGTATAATTGAATTTAGGGTGAAAAAGTGAAAGTGTACGGCTTAATTTTGAATTTGCATGCTGCCAGATATTACTGACACATTTTTTTTTTTTTTTTTGTGAGACATTTGAAATTACTTTTTAATCTCATTCTCCGTCAAGCGCTTGAAATAATGAAAGCGATTCGTTTGGATGCAGACATTTTTGTGGCGAACACAGAACCACTTTATCCTTTACGGCAATATGAAATGTAAAGGATATTCCAGGAATTATTGTCGGGGTAATGACAGTCAGAAGTTTGTTCGCGCTCATGGGCATGAGTGTCATATCCATCGGGGGCTTTTCATAATGCATTTGAATGATCTTTTTATAGAGGACTTAGAACAATCAATTTTAATGAATTTTAAACTCAAGAGGTTCGTGTACACATTAAAATTTATTGTGGAATTTCTCTAATCTCCACAGAGCCAAAATTATACATTCAGGTCTAAGCTTATACAGTCATATAACATTTAGTTCAATATTATTTAGCCAGTTGCGGAACCCAAAGCTAGCTATCATCAGTTTTGTTGCTTTACACATAAGATTGGCTGCATATCTGAGGACTTTGCTGATAACGCTGATTTAAATTTTTTGGTCTTCTGGCAGGGAGGTTGTCTTTTAGGAGTAGTAAACATATCCCCCCAAAAAATTGAAGAGCTGCCGAAAAGTGCCTGTGAGGATGAGTCACCAGCTCTTTCCCCGCTTTGTGCAGCAACAGTACACATCAATGAATGAAATCTGCTCAGCTGTCATGGAGACGTCTCAGGTAGCGCATGGCCCATGTCAACCACCGGCTGCATATCTGCAACTTGTGTTGGATAATAACTCTTGGATAGTAAATGCAATGAGATGAAATATTACCACTTTACCAAACATCCAAAATCGGACTTTGCTTTGACTTCAGGTATGAAGATAATGAACAAAAAATGTAACAAATGCAACACTTTTATTATTTTTCTTTTTTTTTTTTTTTTTTTTGCTTTTTCCAATGTTCAATTCTTTAAAGTATTAATTGAAAAAAAAAAGAAGAATAAAAAAGTGTCTGGGTACCAGCATCCTCCAGAATCAGACATTTGCTGAAGCTGTGCCGCTGAAATGTGGAGTCAGCCAGAGAAAGCTTTATCACAGGAGCCAGGCTCATTTTATGTAAACAAACAGCAGCGTCTAAAGAATACAGATACAGCAAACCACACAAATTGGCTTAGGCTTGTGACTAAGACTGACCCGGCTGATAAGAGTCACAATAATGAAACAAGACGGATTTTCGTCAGTCTGGTCATATAAAATGCTTGATTTCGATCGGATGAATCAGAATATCAAAGAAATGCTCCCACACACATTTGTTCTTTCTGAACTGTTGTGCGAAATATATCAAACAGCAGGTAAAGAACACAACAGCATTCATTATTCAGTCAGTTCTGCCGCCAGGTCTCTCCAGAAGGCAAATAACGAGAGTTTGACTTCAGCTCTGGCAATTGTGAAATGACATTTACCTTACACCGATGACAATCAGTAAATACTTTTGTCACAAAATGATTACTTTTTAAATTTAGAATATACAGATTTTCTGTTGCTTTGATTTGAAGACTTTGAAAACAACCAGAGGCGAAAAGTTTCTGATCCGTCAAAGCGAAAGCCTTGATTCTTCCTTAATGAATATGAGATTGAAAAAAAAAAAAAAAACAAAACACCAGATTGCTTGAAGCCACTGGAGTAAATAAAATCTTTTTTTTTTCTTTTTCTTTTTCTGTGCCATCGCATCACATCAATCTTTTCTAAGCTGCCTGCTTTGTTTGTTCCAAAAGCAAATCGTTACAGAAACATCAAAATAAAATAATAAAAAAAACCCTCAGTAGTATTTATTAAATATTTTTTGCATCTGTCTGGGGCGGCTAATTGTCTGTCAATTTACCCCAGCAGGATGCCTAATCAATCCCCTCAATTTGAGGCCTGAATCAGAGGTGCTTGATCATTCCATAGTAATTACAGGGCAAAGAGAAACCTGAGCAACCTGATTCAATGTTCTACCCCACACATCATTTGGTGCATTTTATATGTACTGGTACACCTTTTTAAGCTTTGATCATGGTCATAAATATTATTACTGATGGTTATTTTGGTCCTAATATGTAATTTCTACTGAAATTATTACTGCTTTATCTAAAACTACCTATAAAACTCATCAGCTTGCACATATCATATTTCACATTAAAGCAAGTTAACTGGTCATTGATTGTAGGAATGGAAGCGCCGATAAATGACAGCAACACTCCTAATGGTTTTTAATTTCTACCATGTACTTTTCCATTGCATTCCAGTGTTTCTGGCTGACGTGAAGGTTTTCTTTTCTTGCGTTTGCTGTTATCCTACTTGACTAAACGAATAATGTAGGAATGAGGCCTGTTTAGAGGGCTCAGGTGAATTCTAGAAATGAAGACAAAGTAGATGTGCATCAGCAAAACACATCTTGCTTTTCCTCTGCTGCAGACATTGTCTGGTTTCAGACTGCACACAACCTAAATTAGAAACGAGCTCACAGGAAAATTGACATGCTTAGTATTTTACGACTAAGCTCCACAAACTAGATGGATGGGCAGACAAATTGGATGGATGGATGGATGGATGGATGGATGGATGGATGGATGGATGGATGGATGGATGGATGGATGGATGGATGGATGGATGGATGGATGGATGGATGGATGGATGGATGGATGGATGGATGGATGGATGGATGGACGGTAGCCAGATCCACAGTTAACACTGGGGAAAGAATGGGAATTTTGCTGAAAGCGAAGAACACTTTTCAGGTAGTACATAATTCCCCAGCTCAACCTAAACACGTGGCTTTTCCCAAGAGATGCAAACCGAATCCTGGGGCTAACCACAGAAGGACACAGCTGACCCAGCCTCGCAAAATTGGAGGGAATCTAACATCAGTCTGTATCAGACTCTCTAAAGGAAAGATCTGGAGAAAGCCTGCAGCAACACAACATAACTACATTGAAGAACGCTGAGAGGCAATGCCGTGGCACAGTCACGTGTGGCTTTTAATGGCACTGTGTCACTACTGTTCATGGATGTGACAGGAGACAGAAGCAGTCAGATGGATTCTGAAGTCATTTAGAGGACTGTCACCTCACATTCTGTCAAATTCAGTAAAGATTATTGGACTGCGTTTCTCAATACAGATAACCCAAAGGGAATCAGAGGTCTTTTTATAGGTGAAGGAGTAAAATATTTTTCAGTGACTGAGTCGATCAATGCACCTGAGGTCATTCAGGTTCACTCTTTCGAGGCGGAAGGCAAAATTATCCGCAAAACAGCAAAAGGTCACACAAAAGTGCTTTTATTAAATAAATGAAATATTTTTTTTTAGCAGAGATGCAAATAATAAGCTATGGCTGTCCAGCTTTTGTCATATTGCATCCACAAATTTTAATGGATTGTGATAGACCAAAGAAAAAATGTTAAATGAATTAGAAGGGACACTTTCCATTTGGAACTGTGTTTTTACATTTACCAGCTACTTCTTACAAAAGAGGGCACTGGAATTTATTAGGGGTATCAGATTACAGGAGTCTGAACAAATGCAAACATTTTCCTCATGCTCTTCATAGATATCTCGAAAGACAAGACTTACTTTATAATGCTAGACTGCAGTAGGCAATTACATAAAGTTTTAAACTACCTTAAAATTTCAGGTTTTAACGTGACAAAATGTGGGGGGGAAAGTTCCAGGCACTGTTTCTATTACAATCTGCATTTATTTTTCTGTTTGGTATTTGAACAGGGAATTGTGCCTGGAGAGGACCGAAGTGTTTGTATTATAGAAAAGGCATCGTATGCTGAAGCACAAACTGCGTCTTGATCCACAAATAGCTAGAAGACATGCCATTAGCTTTCTATTACCCGGATATTTTTTATTTTATTTTTTATATATATTTTTTTTCACCCAGTGCTGTTGACTTAATTGACATGTCAAATCGTCAACTCTCTTCTGGTCATGTGATGAAGGGTTTCCCAGTGCGTGCGTCAAAGCGCTACAGATACCATTAATGACCGCTTTCACCGTGAATATCCTGCTTTATGTAACAGTGGGCTATCTGCTTACAATAGAACCTGTCTCCTCGTTCAGAGGTGAGTCTCCTCAGCGCCTCCGCGGCGCTGCTCCTGTGCGCCCTTTTACATCTCCGCGCCCTCCAACTGGAGACAGTCACGGCGCGCACCACGCCAGGAGCGCATCGGAGCATTGCCTCGTCCTTTTTTCTTTTTTTTTTTTTTGTCTCGAGCTCTGCGCAACACATTATGGGATTGCTAAGAAAAAGATCTAAACTATCGAGAGTCATGACTCCTCGAAACCAGTGAAATAGTTCTGATGAATTCCTAAAGGAGAAGAAGAAAAAAAAAAAAGATACATAAGCTCTGAAGAAGTGGCGCATATTTCCTGACTGGTGCGATTAATCCCAGCTACAGGTAAGCGTTTTTTTCTTTTGTTTTTTGTTTTTTGGTTCATTTGCACATATTCTAGAAGGTCTGTTAAGGTCACATGTATCAAATGTTATGTTTAAAAATATATATATAAAAAAATCATTTTATCTACATGGATAATTATTTGACTTGATTTTCCGAGCCAGATATATGTAATGACGTTTAAGAAAAGACCAAAAAAAAAAAAATGTATGTACACATAAGAGTTTATTTCGTTCAAGACAAACAGAATAGCCGGATGGTGTGTGCAGAGTTTCTCAACATCGTTAATGACTGACATGACCTCGTTCCTTTTTACTTTGCGTTTTGTCAGATTGCATGTCACCTGTACACAACCTCTTAAAATAAGTAGAATTCACTCATATAGTCAAAAGAAGAGCAACAATGACGACATTCTCGTGAAAAGGAAGAAAGTACAAGGAGAAACAAAAATTAGCCGGCATCTTGAAGTTATGTCATCATAATTTATCAAGATAGACAGCAATATTTTATTCACTATGTTGCACGTTTCTGCAAAGAACCCTTTTTTCAGGTTTTTAAATCCTTCATTGTTTCTTATTGCTGATTCATTGTCTTAATAGTAATGGGAAAAAATGATGGACTTATGACAGATTTGTGGTTTTTTTTATTTTTATTTTTTATTCCTCTTCTGGCCTTTGCTAGACTACGATTTGTATTATCCTGTGCAAAGAAAACCATATTTTATCCAAATTTATTTTAGTCTACCTAACTCCTGAAATGGACATTGAGCTGTCACTGAGGTCAAAAATCTGTTTCAACATTAGGATGTGTGTTCACTTACCATTGTCCACAGTCCACTCCGTTCTACTGCTACAAAGAGAGAGAGAGAGAAAGCCAAAAGTGGCTCAATAGCTCAATAAAACCACTAATGTTATTGGCACTGAAGTTGTCAGATTGCGTTTGTCTCTTTTGTACTGGCAGTGAGAAGCACTTCAATCTGACTGTAGCAAGGCAGCCTGGCAGTACTCTGATTCTCTCCTTTCAATTACTTAGGTTAGGATTAATCTACAGCCATGCCCAGGCCTTAATAAATTGAAAACACAAAATCTGAGGGGAAATTTAGAGTAAATTGTCACATCTGATCGTTTGTCATTTCCTCCTGGGGAGTTTGTTATTGCTTTCTGCATGGAATTATTTCCCTTGATAGCTGAAGGTCTTCACTGAATATACAAAGTGGTATGACCTGTCTGGTTCTGGCAGGGATCTTCTTCAGACATACTCTTAGTCAGATAAGTTCTCCAGACAGACGATCAAGACGTTAAATCAATAAATTCCCTCCAGGAAAGGCTGTCCTTATGAGGGAGGAGAAAAAGTCAACGCAATACAAGAACTCAAAATGCTGAACTCATAGTATTGCATTGCACCATGTCACTCTTCCATACATTATTTTAGATAGTCATCATTAGGTTAATGTCAACTGGGCCGCCAGCATATGTCAGTGAATGTTCTTGATGCTGAAAGGATTGCTTTTGTTATTGGATATATATCAGAACCTGCAGAGAAACAAACAGGATCAAAATCAATGTTCTTTTCTGTCTGTGCAGGTGGGATGCCGTAATCAGCTTTTGGACAGGGAGAGATCATGGAGCCCTGGATGTTCCCATCATCCCCACTGAACCTAACGGAGCACCTTTTGTATGACAGCTTCATGCAGGGGAATGAGTCCAGCATTAATGGAAGCTACATAGACCACAGCTTCAACCAAACCAGCACCGTGGTCATCACTTGCATGTACTTTCTAGTTTGCGCTGTGGGACTTTGTGGGAACGCCTTGGTCATCTACGTTATCCTGCGCTATGCCAAGATGAAGACAGTCACTAACATCTATATTCTCAATCTGGCGGTAGCAGATGTGCTCTTTATGCTCGGACTGCCATTCATCGCCATCCAGCTGGCGCTGGTCCACTGGCCCTTTGGGCCTGTGCTCTGCAGGGTCGTTATGACTGTGGACTCCCTGAACCAGTTCACGTCCATCTTCTGCCTGATGGTAATGAGCATTGACCGCTACTTGGCAGTGGTGCATCCCATAAAGTCCACAAAGTGGCGAAAACCACGCATCGCTAAAACTATTAATTTAGCCGTATGGGGAGTTTCACTGCTCGTCAATCTGCCCATCGTTATCTACAGTGGTGTGATTACAAAGCACAATGGCTGCTTCTGCACCATTGTGTGGCCAGAACCTCAAGAGACCTACTACACAGTCTTCATGTTCTACACATTCATTCTGGGCTTCTTCCTTCCCCTGCTGGTCATCTGCCTCTGCTACCTGCTCATCATCATCAAGGTAAAGTCTTCAGGCATCCGAGTAGGCTCCTCCAAAAGGAAGCGATCGGAACGCAAGGTCACCCGGATGGTTTCCATTGTTGTGGCTGTGTTTGTGTTCTGCTGGCTGCCTTTCTACGTTTTCAACGTCACCTCGGTGACGGGCAGCATCAGCACCACCCCCATCCTGAGGAGCACCTTTGCCTTCGTGGTGGTTCTAGGATACGCCAACAGCTGTGCCAACCCAATCCTCTACGCCTTCTTGTCAGAGAACTTCAAGAAGAGCTTCCAGAATGTTCTCTGCCTTAAGAAGGTAGGAGGACTGGATGAGGTCGATCGCAGTGACAGTCGGCAGGACAAATCTCGCATGATGAATGACCCAACAGAGACCCAGAGTACTTTGCTCAATGGCGACCTACAGACCAGCATCTAACAAGTTTTACCAACCTATTTAAGAGCTCCTTGGAAAGACCCATATTATTAGGCATTGTCAAACTGAAAAATACAAGGCACCATATCAGTTGGGCTTCTCTGTGTTATAGACAACCTAAACAAAACAAAAAAAATCACAGGTTCATACAAATCTCCTTAGTAAGCTATAAGAGAGCTTTTATGAAGGAGACCTGAGGGAACATAACAAGCAATGACACCTACTTGGCAAATGGTCCCCTGGGTGACATGGATTTTCCCTGGAGACTCAGTATTATATATGTTGTTTACAACAGAGGACCTGCTTCAAGTTTCCCAGCAATGTTTGAAAATTGCAGTGGAACAGAGGGCTGTAAAGGAACACGTAGTTGTTTGAGCTGCCAGTTATGATTCCCTGGGAAGTATATATTTCTGTAAATAACGGTGCATATAATGGACAAGACATAACGATTGTTTAAAAAAAACGGACCAATATTGTCATGCAGCTTTTAATTATAACCCTAGCCTAGCAGTGTTTAATGTGAAACATCCTTCTGTAGCAGAATGTGATGAACTTCAGTGGTCTTGTGTTGATTCTCTTTTATTTTTCTGTGGGGTAGTTCGCTTGTGATATACCAAATGTAAATGTGAGTAACATTTGTTCCATGCATTATTGAGGCAATAGCCCAATAAAGCTGCAGCTCTGGCAACATACATCACAGTGTTAAGGTAGAAAGTTTACCTTGCTGGTGTTCATGATACTAACTTTCTATGTATTAAGAGTTTTACATCACTGCTTGTGTATAAGTCAGTGTAGTACAGGACAGTTTGATCACGCACGTTACCTCTTTTTCAAAAATGTTGGATTATGTGACTCTGAATTATTCAGTATGAATCCTGGGTCGTTTTGTGTGTTTGTGTTGTGCTAGCGTATGAAACCTGTCCAGATACTGTTTCATGGACGAGGATTGTCCATGAAACAGGACATCTGTCAGGGGGTTGCTTGAGCTTCAGAGGTTGCTGTGCATTGTTTTTAAAAGAAAAAAAAAAAAAAAAGCATCAAGGTTGTGAAATGCAATGACTCACTCAAATAAGACAAACATAATTTAACTTTTTTTGTGCCATTTGAGAGAGACAGCAACCTCTCTGGCGCTGAGTAAGTGAGCGATGTGAATTTGTGAAGGGCTAGAACACTTTTCTTCAAGAGGTTGTAGTGTTCCTTTATCATCACAGTCATCATAATGCTGCTTCTCAACAGAGTCCACACATCACCCTGACAGCCTGTCTGACTCAACAGCCAGATTACAGTCTTTACAAAGTATTTTCAGCAGACGTAGCGTTTCCTCTTCTCTACATTTGTTACACGTAAAAGAGTTCAACTACATTTCATCGATCTTCACCACATAGGCCTACGGATTGTGATGTCAGTGTTTCACCTATTTTGCCGTGCATTACGGTGAGGATATCTCGAATACGTGTGAACCATGTAGTTTTTTACTCCACGATTAATGCAATCATTGTCACATCGTGATACAGGTGGTACTTTTGCCCAAAATAATGAGTTTTGCTAGCATGCTAGCTAGACAGCTAATAAGCAGACTTCATTAGCTATCTTTGAGTTGTTCTTTCATGTTTACCATTTTCTTCCCCCCCATTATAGAGCACAAGTAATCACAATGTATTTAAAGTAGTTTGCAGTGGCTAAATACATCATAATGCATTGGTGACAACCAAACTTACAACTAAAATAACTTTTTAGTTTTGATATGTTTTTTTTTCTTAGCCTAAGCTATACTTTGTAAATTATAATGAAAATGTACAAAACTACACTTAAAAATTTTTTATTTTAAAAATCTTTTGTAAATCACATGGTATTCAGAGTTATATTTCAACTAAGTGAATTTTGTTGGCAAAAATGGTACACGTAAAATAAAAAAAAGCCTTTTAGAATTAAATAAAAATATTGAACTAGTTACATCTTTGTACAAAAATGTGGCCCCTTGGGTTAGTTTTGGTTCCCTACATGCGTTTGTTTTACGCATGCAAATTGCGTTGTCCAGAGTCCTGAAACTTTTAGATGTCTCTACTTCAGCACATCTGACTGCAAAATAAACTCATTAGTAGGGCTCAGTATATATTACACATACTCTTCCTGTTGCATTGTAGATCTAGTTTTAATAATTTCTACCATTAAAAAGGCTTTTACCTCTTGTGTTGCATTGTTCTACTGTTGTGAGCCTTGTTAATTGTACATTCATTGGTAACTTAAACATAATGCATGTAGAAGCTGCAAAGACAGCCGAAGAAAAAGAAAATTGCCTTCACTATGACCATCATGTAAAGAAAAAATATTCAACAAGAAAATTGTGTCTATTCTGTTAATGGGTGGTACAAAATGTAAAGCAGTAAAAATGGTTTGCATCACAGTAGCAGATTAACTGTAAAGTGGCATTAGCTCTTTATGCCTTCTTCTTGCAGTGCTAATGAATAGTCGTTTCAGACATTATTCTTTAATATGCATTATTGTAGCCAATTTTTTTTTGTCCTGCTCAGTGTAGTCATCATGGCAACTGTTTCTGTATCAAGTTTGTATAACCCTGATTTTGTTTCTCAAGCTTCTGCTTATTTATAATAAAACAAGGTTGAACCAAGGCTGTGTTGACTTAAACCAAAAGGAGTATTTTACTTTGATGAATATGTTTTAAAAATAAAACGCACTACATAATATTAAAAGCCAAATTACTTGGAACATATTTTAATTCTGAGATATGGTTACATCAAATAAAAGTTTGACTTCTCCACATCAATTTCCTTTCATACAAATCACAACTGAAGTACAAGCTCAACATCAGCTATATCTGGTCAAATAAATGCCTGTTTACTTCAGAAATATGCAGCACTTTAGTATAACAGTACAAAAACTTTTTTCTGTAAAACTCATTCATAAAGGCATACGTTTTATAGCCTGGAATGTCTTTTTTTTTTTATAGGCTGTATTGTGCTTCTGAATGTAGCCACAAGGTGGCGATATAATCACGTGCATGAAAGTTTCTCAAAGACCAGAAACAAAATGTTTAAATTTGACATGTATAGAACTGCATGTCAACAAATTATTTCGGTACTTTTTTGCCCTGCTGGGATAACAGCTCATCGATGATACAGAAACTGTACAACCGACAATAGAAAACTATACAGATTTGGCTCAGATGTACTACAGTGCATCATCTAGTCCTTCAGAGGGAAAATGACACAAAAGACAGCACACAAAATACACATTCCAGTTTTGTTCTGAGTTTAATCACTGAAACAGACAATGAAGCTCTCCTCTTCTTTTGTTTCAGCGGTTTCCCTGAATGCCTTCGGATGGCCTGAAACTGCTCCAAAATGCATCAGAACCATAATGTGACCATTACACATTAACTGTTGAACTTTACCTCTCAGAAAACCATTATATTCCTCTTACCGAAAAAAGATATGCAGGTTTGATTTTGATTACAGAGCAGCAAAACAAATACGAATCTTTATTCTTTTTTTACAACTCAGGTAAGTGCCCTCATTTTTTCCATTTGTATTTTTTCACGTGAGGGAATATTTTTAAATTTTGTACTTTTTATACAAACAATTTCAGTAACCCTGACATGGATTATGTGCATCATCTAGATCTGACTGAATCATTTTGTTGTTTTTTTTACTGATCTGCAGAGGGAAACGACACCACAGTGATCTGCACCAGCCACAGTTGCAATGAAGAAGTTTAACACTGATGGATTCAGAGCCAGGCTGTGGTCAAGTAGTGCCCATATATGTGCAATGTGTTTATACATCTTACACATTCACCTTTTCGCTCTGCGAATTGCCGTCCCGGAGCAAGCTTTGAGCCGCAATCCATGGCAATTTTTCCCCACACATGATCGCAAAAAGCCTGGTTGCATGCAGTGTGTTGTTAATTTCTGTTTTTTTGTTTTTTTTTTTTTTTTTTTTCCTTTTCTTGCACAGAAGATTCAGATTTAAAGTTCACATATCAAAGTCCTCTGCAGAATGCCACATGAACGCTCTCTTTTAGCATATTTAAACATCACAAAGGTGAGCTGATAAATCCACACCGTTATTATACCCACAATTCCACGAGAATGAAAGCATAATACGTCCAAAAAACATTTCAGGTACCAGAACAGCAAGGAAACGTGACTGTACTGAAAAAAAAAAAAAAAAAAAAAAGAAAAATAGAAAAAAATACACAAGAAAAAAAGTAAAAACTCAAAATTTAACAAGTTGCTAAAAAAATAGATATTCCCTGCCCTCAACCAGACTTTAGAATGAAAAAAAAAAAAAGGTAAATAAATGAACATGAGAACACTCAGGTCCAGATCTGTTTAGTTTCCATGGCAGCGCTTCTCCAGCAACTGGCAAAGGCAGCATTTCTAAGCTCTCCCATGTTTTCTCTGCTCTTAAAAAATAGATGTATACTAGAATTCATACAGTATTTCAAAGCTAAAGTCACAAATGATAAGTATCATAACCAAACCTTCAAAAGGGTCCTTGCAAAGGTTGCAATACACTGGTTTGTATATACGACTTATTTTATTTTAACTTTTTTTTTCTTTTTTTTTTTTTTTTTTGCATTCAGTCCTATATGCATATGAAAACATACTGTCCTCATTTTGAGCAAGTTAAATGCTTGGTCAGTTGAAATGAGAGCACCATGGGAGAGAAATGGAGGGGATGCGGGGGGTCAGAATACTGTAAGAAAATCCCAGGTGTGCCCAGCATCACACTCCATCCCTGCAGCAGGAAGGGAAAGGGGGACAGAGAGACTGTGGGATCTGGGGGCCTCTTCCCACGTCAGAACAGGCGACGCCCAACTCTTCCACCACCGATCCTTTTCATTCAGTTTTGTCAAGTAGATGCCAAGAAGTAGCTCAGTGCTTTTCTCTTTTTTTTTTCAGTTTCCATGATTTTACATGTCTTTTTTTTTTTCTTTTTTTTTATCCCTCTTAGTGAAGGAGCAGACTGGTAGTTAAAAGGTTTCAGGTAGGTTTGTGTGTTTGCGTTTCATCCCCACCCCCCTCGTCTCTTCGCTCTCTCCCCTTTGAAGCAGTGGTTCTTCATGATCAGTGGTCACAGAAGCTATTCATACTCAAGGAACTGTTTATGATAGAATAAGAGATACCTGAGAGAGGAAACGAGGATCAGATTTAGATTTTATTACTTCCTTTTCAGAGTTCTGAAAAAGGTCTTAGCTTTGGTTCTTACCCCTCGCTATCAAGTACATCCTTAATGCTGGCCTTGGTGATTATGGCATCGTCGCATTTGAACCACTGGTCTTTGTGTTGACGGATGAAGCTAGTGTAGTGGCCGCTCTCTAACGTGCCTTGGTGGTTGACCACTGCAAACAACGAATACCTGAAATAAAGATAGATCAGCTATGATTTAGATTCCTTAATCAAACTTTATCTGATTATTTTTGTTCATTTAAATATATGTGGCTTACAGCTCCAAATTTACTTAATATAATTAACAAAAAACTGTTTTACTATGGCTATATTGTAGACTATACAACCACAGGGACCTGACAGTTGTTATCGACACCACAAGGTGGTTACAGCATAAAAAGGGTTTTGCTAAAGAAGTTGACTTTTGACAGTTTGCTGGATGCAGGCATATGAATAGAAAACTTAGTGGAAGAAAAAGGTGCATTCTTTAAAGGACTGAATTAAAGCACATTCAAGAGTTTGACAAGGCAGGGACAGAGGCTGCAGTCAGCGCTTCAAGAGTCACTACACACATGCCTCGTTTCTGCTAAGCGGTACGCCATTTTACGGTCCGGCAAATTCAGGAGAGCATTTCTACCGCCAGTTGGACTCTCACTGAGGACTCTCACCCAAACGACTAACACAGTGACCAACTAAAGAGGTGATGAATGTAATGCAGTAGTATGTCGTCTACTTGTCACAGTCAGTGATGTTTTTCTGTCCTCCAATCAAAGTACTGCGTTGTGCGACATAAGTAGTTCCACACTAACCGTACCATACCATTGTCCTATGGACTTGCAAATAGAAGGGAGCCCAGGAACGATATGGATCAGATTGGTTATACGGGTCGCTTTTAAAATGGAAACAAAAAAAATATAAAAATAGTGTGGTAAACTTGCTGCTCAGTGGAAACAAGGCAGATATATCCAGGGCAGAAGTTACAAGTTTATTTATTGTGTCAAGCCACTCCTCGACCAGAGATTGAGACGTTACAGGTTTCTTACCTGCGTGAGAGAGAGGAGGAAAAGACTGGGCTGTTGCTCAGTGCTCCAAAATCCTCTCTTTAGATCAAAGTACATTTTGCATTTTATGTGGAAATCAAGATCCCAGAGTCAGGACAAAGAGTGGAGAGGCACAAAATCTAAGCAGCTTGAGGTCCAGTGTGAACTTTCCACAGTCTGTGACAATTTTGAGAGGCATGTCATCTGCTGGTGTTGCTCTATTGAGTTTCATCGGGTCCAAAGCCCTGGAGAGTTTTGAACTGTGATTGCATTGTCCTGAAATGCCAGAACTACCATTGCCTGCTTTAATCATCATGAGATCACTGTGTTTGATTGGCCAGAAACCCAAACGCCACAGAGAACCTATTGGAGTTTTGTCAAGAAGACGACAAGACTACAAACCCAACAAGGCAGATGAGCTGATGGCAGCTATTAACGCCACCTGGGCGTCCTCAACACTTTGGCAGAGTCATAGGCCGATCGCCGCCATGCAACGCGGCATTAATGCAGTAATTTATAAATAAAAAAGCACTAACGAAGTACTGAGTGTACTCTAAGTGGATGGTACACTTTAGAGTACTGACAATGCACAATTAAAAAGCTACATTTATTGGTCTTATGAAAGGTTTTCATTAGCTGTAAGCCACGATCTAGAAAATTAAAACTCAAAAATTCATTGCTCTGACTGCAATGCATCAAATACGTTTTTTTTCTTTTTCTAAATGTATTTTGCCATCGTCTTCAAAAACCTTCTCAGCAGTTTTCTGCATTGTTCAATTGTGTTGATTGTAAGAGACAAATAAAGCTAATTTACAAATCTCAGCATGTCCCCACCATGCAGCACTTAGACATTTTTATTAACAAGTGCACCCCCCATAAATGTCTTAGAAAATAGATGCCATTGTAACTCCCATGGATGAAGAAAACTAAGCGGCTTTTAATAGACCACAGCCTGATTTAATTAGAAGAAGTCACAGTCGGCTGCTTTGGGTCTTTAGCACGTGCTGCTGTGCTCAAGTTAAAATTTCTGTGATCACTGTGCTGCTGTAGAACCGCTGAGAACAAAATGTCTAGAGATCAGTCTTCCTTCATATGCTAAACCACAGGTACTCACTTATTGTCGTTGTTTAATACGTCAACTGACTGTTGATACTGCCCATTCATTCTGCTCTCTTTACTGTGGATGACAGAAGAAAAACAATCACAGGTTTACATTTTACTTGAGAATACATTTCCACTAGGTGGCAGAGCAGCACAATTTATGACAGCAGGAACAGCCTTACCACATTCTCTCAATTTGAACATTCCAGACATTTTCAAAGTCTAAATTTATGAGTAATCATTACATTAACAAATGTAATGATCCAAAGAAATCACAGACTGAACGTTTTTTGTTTTTTTCCAATTACTTGAACATGAATGGCAGCACCTGCTTTAGCAAAATAAAATAAAATAAAGATACATTACTGAAAAATGACACGCCTCACATACTCGTTTGTCTAGTTTTTTTGTATCAAAGCTACATTGTGAATAATTCTTAATGTCAGTCATTACCATGATTATCCCTCTAACACACATACACATTTCTTTAAGTCTTCATTGTTGTTTTTTTTTGTTGTTTTTGGTTCTTTAAGTTCCTCTAAGGCCACACTTTGTTGTTTAGTTTCAATAAAATAATGTATTTATATGAAACACATTAACTGTTGTGTCTATATGTAACACCCCAGCTAATACAGCAGCAAAAGCATACATGTTTCTGATTGAAACTTGTCTTTAAATTAAGATAAAATTACAGCGTTTGTCAGTTTGTTTTTTTCTACATTCTTCATATGAGGATTCAAGCTCAATTTCATTATCATTACCCATAAGACTACACTTACAAGTAGTTCCAAACTTGCTGAAACAATTGTATCCTCAGTAATTAATGTGATTTCCCCACCCTTTCATAAAGTGTGTATACAGTCTCAAATTCTTAGTGTAACATATTAACATTCATATTTCAAACTACAAGTCATGATAATGATGCTGAAAGGTTAAAGTCGGATGGATTCATTCTAGTCAAGTGTGTTAAAATTACAGATTACACCACAATCCTTCCATCTTAAAAAAAACTGTTCAGAGTTTTTATTTAAGAAATATGAACCTGAAGACAGCAAGTAAGAAAATAAGTACAACTCTGCTTACTTTCCACAGACATGTATATCTAGACTTACAATGTGTCATTTTTAAAGCTATTTATGTCCATATTTATAATATTTTTGTGAAGTAACATTAGGTTTTCAGACTTGAATACTTTTATCAGACCAAAAATAGCTTAAATGAACACAAGAAAAAAAAAAAAAGATCCACCCATCATAAGTCAGACCAGATCAGAGCTTTTGTAAAACAAAGCACTTCAAGTTTTCACTGCAGCCTCACCTGGATGCCATAAAGGGCGTCATGTCCAGCTCTAAAGGGAAGGAAACATAGGTAGTAATCTTCCTCCGCAACTTAGCAGAGTGCTCAAACCGCTGGAGAGGGCCAGACAGGAATGACGAGAGAAAAAAAAAAAAAAAGGGGGAAAAGGAAGTAAATTTAAAATGAAAATGAATTAATTTTACAACACAATTTATAATTAGATGTATGTTTTCAACACAATAATGGCAAGCCAGCAATGGCCTTGGACTTATTTAGCGCAATCCTTTTACAGGGTGTTCCTATGAATATTATAAATAGATTATATGTCTCCACTGCCATATAATAAATAAAACATGGACAGTGGAGGACTGTATGAGTCATAGGATTCATGGGTGTCCTGGGACAGAGCATGAAAGCACTAAAACAGTAGGAGGTAAAGCAACAACAGCTATATGGGATGATGAACACACCTACGCACAAAGACTCAACCACACGTATAAATAAAATAATACAATCTTACAATACACGGTCCGTAATAAGGCGTCTGTGCAGAAACCAACTGTCTTGGAGTGAAAACCAATAATAAACTGGCAGCACATTGTTACCGACTCACTTTGAGATGAAAACACGCTACAATGGGGAGCTTTTTCATTGTCAGCTGTTTGGTGGACTCCTGGTAACTATGGCAACCGCCGCACTTGATTTTGGCACTGCTTCCAAGATGCTCAGGCCGCGTAAACCTGCAGACCAGAAGACAGAACATGTAACAAACTGTAAATCTGCATGACTACACATCACAGAATCATGATCTTAGGCTTTTATCATTAGCCAGAGTGTGGATTTTGTTGCATCTCAGTTCAGTAAGCGCAACAGCTTCAGCCTGCTCTGTACCTTTAAGAGACTTGCTGCAGCAAGTAGGGGTGTGTGAGGTGCTGCAGTGAAAAAAAAAAATGGAGGCGAGAAAAGAAAAAAAAAAAAAAGAGTTGGGGGTGAGACAAATGGGAGAGGTAGAGATTGAGGGCACGGGCAGAAAGGGAATTAGGTAGAGAGGCAGGGAAATGAAACAAGATGAGGAAAAGTGAAAAAGAAACCGCAAGAACGAGGGGGCTGCGGAGGAGATTTGAGAGGTCACACCTGCTCCGTCAACCTGGTGATGGGAGAAGATGAGATCCAAGCATAACAAGGTTGTTGTGACTGAGCAGACACCACATGTGATCCTTTGTACAAGCATGGGGAGGTGGGGGAGACAAATTAAATTTGTTTGGTTACTACTGCAAAAGGCAATAAGTAAGGATAACAACATGCTTTTTTTTTTTTTTTGTTGCTTTTTTTCCTATTCAGCCGTGTCTAAACAGAATTAGTGTTCCAGTCCAACAGAAAAGAGAACATTACCAATAGCAGCAGTATAAATCAGTGGTAGAGATGCACTAATCTGGCCTTTCAGGACAGATAACGATCTCAGTCTGATGAGACAAAAGTGCTGCAGAGTTTTGGACAGAGTCGGTAGTTCTAAATCCATCTGGAAATTAGGAATTACTTAGGGTTACGAATGAACATGTCTTTAAACCCATCTGATTTTTATTACACTGAACGATGGGAGGTTAGTGAGATGACAATCCATCCGAATTGTCATTTCGGATGGATTAATGAGTAAAAAAGCCGTTCTAAGATATTAGCTAGTTATGATCTGTGTCGTCAGTGGAGTTTGAGAAAATTCCCTTTATTTCTGTGCTTCCACTGGTGCATTGTGCTGATATTGGTTAGATTTTTCCCTCTCTGTGGGACAGGGACACTTACGCTATTTATGCAGTTGTCTGCATTCTGATGTTAGATCACTGATTGATCTAACAGCAGATAACAAGACTGGCAACTAGCCGTTTAAAATTACTACAATTTAAGTCGACATTATTTTTCAATTTATGCTTTTTCTTTAAAATATGTTTTGTCACAACAACAAAATCTATATTTTGCAACACAGATAATAAAAATGGAAAATATTTTCATTTTTTCCCCAAACTGTTCAAACTTTCTGTCCCCATCTTCTACCCCTGAAAAAAAAATAGAGAGAGAGAGAGAGAGAAAATGTAATTTGTGGGGTGAAATGAGTGTGTACCTGCGTAGGCAGTCTGTGAGTGTGGTGGATCCTGACAGGTGGCTCTCGCCGTTGACCGTGCTGCCGTCCCCTCCAGGGCTGAGAGGCCAGAAAGGCGTAGACGAGCCTGGCAAATCCAGACTGATGTCCCAAAATGGATCTATTGTTGTTGAAACTCCACTGCGAAGAAAAAAAAAAAAAGAAAACAGACAGAAGAAAGAGAGGTTAGTCCAGGACGATGTAAAATAAATGGGAGCAAGGTTTTACTGTTGGTCTGTTTGTCACTTATTGCAGGTGATGAAAGGATGATGACATACGCTGCAACTTGCACATTTAAATCCAGCCGTCCTCCCTAGATTTGAATCATGTTTTTGTTTTATTCTGCTGGGGGATGAAAACTGTGCGTATGCATAATATTTATACTTAATAGGTAGGGCTACAAAGAAAATTGGCTTTTTAAAGATTTTTGTCTTTTACCCTAATGGCAGCGATGCACTGCGGCCCACAATGGGTGCTTCTAATGGCCGATATGCATAAATATATAGTGTGACAGAAGAGAAGAGTTGCTGCACATCCCCAATACTGATAAGATGAGTCATGATTTTGTAATTCTCAAAGTGTAGCAGTGGGGGGCCAATAAATCAAATGGGCATGCATTTATGGTGATGGGAGTGCCACCCTGCAGTAACCTGGCACCATTTGGCTCCCTCCCTTGTACAAAGGACTGGTGTATTCTGTTCCTTAATCATTTATCCTCTTGTAGTCTTTAAGCAGAAAGCCTTCTTAGAAAATGAAGAAGAATGATTAATTGTTCAAGCAGACAATGCAGAAAACATCACAATGGGCGAGGTCCGTCTCCTAGTTTGGGGAAGGTGCTTTGCAGTTCAGTGCAGCGTGCATGTATTAATGCGACAGGACAGCTCTAGGGGGCAGGCGGGCAGCGCTTCAATCGTGCTGCTGTCTAGACAACCCCCATTAAAGCAGCTCTGCAGGGGCCGGGCTCTTTGAATAGGAGAAGGAGAGACACATGGTTAAACACCATGCGAGAACGGGCGGCGTCCATTTTGATCTACCCGCGGGCGAGAGGTAGGTAAAGGTGGATGGACGAGTAAATCCAAGGGAATAAAAAGCCTTTATTACAAGCCATAAACACGTCTTGCACACTTACTGGCAAACCTGACAGGTAACATCAGATTGCAGGCCTCCAGTGAAGATTTGGTCAATGATGCAGTTACAGTGATTTGGATTGTTGGTCTTCTTCCCGTTGTCATCTCCTGCCGGAAACAGAGAAATCTGAAAAACTGGTTCGCCTTCTTTCTCAGTTTACACTTCGCCGGTAGCAGTATCACTTCTCTACTTCAATGCTCTCAGGTCCTCAAAGAAACCCTTATTGCCATGTCTGGAGGTGAGTGGGGCTGACATCACACTGCAGCAGGGCCTATTTACATTCTGCATACAGCTTACTACCCTTTTCCCTTGGTATAAACCATTGTTAGTCTCCTTCAGTATGTTTCCAATAATATCAGGGACAGCCTTCTTACACTTAAGGCTACCACTATACAATTTTCTATGCAAACTATTCTCTGAAAATCGTGTTTTAGGATGTCAGAAGAAACCAAGTCATGCTCCATCTGTTTAACAACCAAGAAAAACATTTCATTTCAAACAAGGGCCAGAGGGTTTCAAGCAAAGCTTACTTATCGTGTCTCCTTTGCAGTGTCGATGTAGAACATCCAACGCTGCAATAAGGAACTCGTGGGCGTCCTGCTGCTCATATCCTGCGAGGTGACGTGCGTGAGTCCACACCAGGTGCAGCAGCCGAAAGGGAATGTGGGGTGAACGGTGGCCCGAGTAGAACTGAGGGTACAAAGGAAAGATGCTTAGTGCTTCACCTTTTTCACATTTTGTCGCGTTATGGTCATGAATTCCTCTGAACCCATCGTTGTAGGGTACATCGATATGATGGTTTAAAGCAGTCGATTTTAGCTCCAGCTGTATATTTAGTGTTGTTGGTTTGCTGAAAAGGGGAAACTTTGTCCAGCTATAAAGTCTTGTACAATCTCTGACCAGTTCAGCTTCATCCATGTTCATCCAGCTCTCTCATCCCTGCAGAAGAGGAACGTTCCCCCAGCATGCTGCTGCCACCATCATGTTTACCAATGTGATACTGAGTTCTTTTATGAAAGAACCAGGGAGATGTGACCATCTAATGTAGCCATCGATCAGGGTTACTGCTTGATTTGTTATTGTGAGGAATAATTTATTCATAAACACAAATGGCACAGACATCCGATTACTGAGATCATTAGCTTTTTATGCGATTTGCTCTTTTTTCCCCCAAAAAAATACAAATGTAAAGTAAGGGCACAATGACTGTTAGGTTCACACAACCACCGTGATCAGAATCCACTTTAAGAGTTTAATTTTTTAATTTTAATTTTTTTCATTTCCCTCCAGCCCTGTGCATTTTAACAGATCAACCAACTGAGAAGCGAGAGAGCCCTGCTAGTCTGTCTTGTTAAAGGTGTCAAGATGGGGGTGGCAAATCAACTC
Source organism: Poecilia mexicana (assembly GCF_051168715.1). Taxonomy (NCBI): domain Eukaryota; kingdom Metazoa; phylum Chordata; class Actinopteri; order Cyprinodontiformes; family Poeciliidae; genus Poecilia; species Poecilia mexicana. The sequence continues at coordinate 16,509,356 of NW_028263377.1, read as the reverse complement.
ATAATACATTAGAGCGCCATTTGCCATCTGCGGGCCTGTATGTATGCTGCAAAGAGAGGGGATGTAGGAAGACAGTGAGGCAGTGTGGGAGAAGACCAGCTTCCCATTATGTAATAGTTTTCGATCACGAGATCTAAAAGTAGATATTTAAGTAAAAATAGTTTGCTAAAATAACTGGAAAAAAGCTGCATGACATCTAATTACAAATTGGTACAACAAAAAGTTAACGGGGCTTCCTTTCCTTTCATTTCAACAGCTGTTCACATTCCTTTCGGGCAACATTTCTCCTCCTCTCCCTCTCTGAGTGTAATCCGCTGCAAAAGGCTGAGTCACAAAACCCAAAGGGCGGGGGGAAAAAACCCCAAAAAACACGGTCCTTAAAAGTCCCAGATTACGGCTGCGTGTTAAAAAAAAAAATTCTTCTTTTCTTACTTAAAGTAAAAAGTTCACAAACGCCTCCTATAAGCAAGCAGCGCATCATACCTCCTGGAAAAGCTGCGACATCTCACACACCAGACAGGAGTTTGATTGCATCTCGCACTTGTGTCTGTCGGAGAGAAAAAAGTCTCGCAGCAGCGGCGTGTGTGTTAGGGCCTGGACGATACAGTTCATGAAACACGTGTTGCCCAGGTTTATTAGCCCTCGTAAACCTGCGGGATGAAAATACAAAAAGAGAAGTGTGAAAACGACATGGCAGGGAAACTGAACATATTTTACTTCATACTGCTGGAGAAGGGGGGAGATTAACCTGTAAGCATGCATTTAATTTAGGAATCAGTTGGGTAGCTCAAAATTAACAAACATTGTGATACTGAGGCTGGCTTTCAAGCTGAATGTGTATTAAAAGCCTATTTTATCGCCTTTTTGTCATCCATGCTAAATTACATCAGCTCTCTGTCAAGATCTGTACACAAGCACACTTTACTTTTCATATTAATATTTGCAAAAAACATTTCACATTTTCCCCTGGACATCGCAGCTTAGATTCTGTTAGGACATGCTAGGTGAACTGTGACCCTGTGGACGTTTCCACTCACGTGTGTTCAAATGTTTCTTGAAACAGCTTAATTAACAAATGGCTTGCGATTTAATAATATGGTTTTGGTTTAGATGTCCAAGCCAGCAAACTGTGTGAATCCTGGAGAAGACCACAAAGTTGTGAACAATTCATTTAGAGTCCTTTCCTCTGATGGCCGGTTGAACAGGTGGAACACAGCCAGGTTCTGGGCACGATCCAAACCGAGCAAGGTTTGGTGCTAGAGGAGCGTGCTCAGTGAGACGCTAAGCACTTTACACTGGTTCTGGCATGCAAACAGTTCAAGCAACACATGATTTGGTCAGTCAGGCTGACCAATTATTCTGTCTGAAGATTTGAGGGGGAAAAAAAAAAGGTTCAAACGGATCAAACAAAATGACCAAGAGTACAAGTAGCTTTGTACTTTATTCACAGTAGCTTTGGTGAATAAAAGAGACAAAACGAAGCTTGCGATGCGCTTCTAACTCGGTAGGAACACACAGTTCTGCATCTCGCTGTGCTTTGCCTGAGGGGTTGCTCTGTGCAGTTGACCTTGAGTATTGCACTTACATGCACGACTGACCCCAAGCACACTTGCACAAAAAATACAAAACACCATGACAACTCACAACTGTCAAATAATGAAAAAGTGGTCCGATTACGATACGCAGGCTGAACAAGTGCGCTCTATTGCCTACCTATGGTACAGTTTGTAGTGATTTTCCTTCGCTTTGGATTGTGTCGTAATAACTCTAGCTCTCTCTTAGTCGGCTCCCACGTCGTGTATTTCTCCCCAATGCCTGTTGGACACACAAGAAACAAAAATGTGACAGCAGTGGAACATTAAGACAAAATGTACTAAAAAGCCACCTTTGTTCTTTCTGAATGATATACCTTGCAATTTCCAGGCCTTCCTCTGCTCCTCTTTGGCAATCTGTTCCATGTCTTTGTCGTATATGTAGTCTTGACACACAAAACAGTATATTCCACCGTATAATAAGTCTATTGCTGGAAGGAAAAGAAAGGACGTCTTAATTACAAATGCTTTATAATATATTTTTGAAGTTTGGGGTTCAGGCAGATAAACTTAAAGGAGAAACTCTCCCTACGTCATCTTTAAAAGTGAAAATTTCAAAACTATTAAAAATATGTCCTAATTTATTTAAGTATTCTATATGCTTAAATAATGTTTAGATTTTCCAGCTACTAAAAATGTACAAAATAGATAAGTGAACAAAGCTATAGTAGTAAAAAAAAAAAAAAAAAAATGAAGTTCTAAGTAGTATTCTGCCTCAGTCGTATTAGAAGGCCTCCAAACTTAAGCTTGACAAAATATTTTAACATTCATCTTCAAAGTAATATAAGTGACATTGATTTAAAAAGTAGAAACATAAGAACATGAGTGGAAATACAATGATCTTTACCCTCTTAGTGTACATCTGTGCTTCAGACTTAATAAATCTGATTTTCATAAAGATAATCATGTTTTTCTTTTGTAAAAACAAATGTGTTTCAGTACCAAGAAACTAGTAATATTGGTCAAAGTTCACCAGAATCTGTTTGTGATCATATTATTACATAAACCGAGAAACTACGAAACAGCAGCAGTGATGGTATAGGCATACTTGTTTCACCTCTCCCACCCATGTACTAACACATACGCCACCATCTTCCATCCTCCAAGTCCACAGCAACAATACCTCAGCTCTGTTGCCGTGACAACCTATTTTTAGTTTAACTGGACGCATTTCTGTTTTTGCCGCTACCCACACTAAGAAAGTAAGCTTCGGCGTTATTCAGAAACCTTTCAACAACCGAATGTGCAGATTTAGGACAGAAAGAAACGCAACACAATGAAATGGCGGTGGAAGAGGAGAATATACCAAGTACGAGAACTTCACTGACAGACAAAAATCGATTACTTTTCCTCACCTGAGCGAAGCACAAGAACAGCGAATGAAAAGATTGGAACATGAGAGGAAAGAAAAAGTAGATATGATAAAGGGCTGAAGATCTGAAGAGATCTAAGAGCGAGACTGTTTAGAACAAACACGATGAAGCGGCATGAAAGCAGCCCTGAGAGTGAAGTTGCCATCAAGCCGTTTTGCACACAGGGGAGATTGGATTAATTTGATTTGAAGCAGAGATGAGCAGAAGGGCAATGTCAGAGCAGCTTCTGTGTAGCTCAAAGCTAATTAACACCATAGCCATTCACTTGGGGTATATATGCGTTTAACCAAACTGTTGAGCAGCATTAATTCAATTCAAGCCGTTAAAGACAATAAAGTAAGAGTATTGCCCCTACGTGTTAATTTGCCTGCGTCAGGGAAACGTCTGAATCTTAGACAATCAACGTCTTTTTAACACAATTAGAATGTTCGAATACAGCAAGGCCTTTGGAAGAATTAGTTTTGTTTCTTTAAATCAATGTGTTCTGCTATATTAAGATGTGTTCTATTAACTTAAATGTACCATCACTAACTTTGGCTGTTCCTCTACAATTGCAACATGAGATTTAGAAGTAGAAGTTCTAATTATGATACTGGAAACACCTGTTGAAACGTTAACATCTTATGATTGCACCACATAGTAGTGGAAAGACATAAGTAGTACGTGAACAAGAAAGCACAAAAGTGAAGAAATAAAAACGTAAGGTTTAAAGAATCTAAGTATCTAGTAAAACCTATGTTTTCACCGTGTTCAGGTAACAAAGGCTGCTATGATCATCATATGTCTATTAACTGGAGATTTCTTTTCATTCAAACAATTTGAAAAAAATTAGTAACATTTCACAAACAGCAAGCAAATTGAGTAAAAGGCATCACAAACTTGCATTAGTTGTCCCCAATGTCGAATGCGCATTAATTACCTTTCAAAAGAGGCAAAAACAAATCGAGTGGGTGAAAAAAAAAAAATAAATAAAATTTTTACTCGTGGTGCTAATGCATTTTTAATAGTTTCCACATTAAATTTGATTAATGGATAAAAACAAAGACTGCTTTATAGCCTATAACTTCCAGAGTACCAAAATTAAAATGCCTTTAACTTTAGAGTGCCAATGGCTGACAAATAATACATTTTTGGGACAATGAAACATTTGTATTAAAATGCAAATGGTGATTGGCTACGCCCAATCCCAAAAAGCTAATCAGTATAGAAGACCTCACTTCAGATGGCACTGAAGACTAACCTACCTTTTGATATCATATCGGTGAGAGAAATAGCAACAGTCTAGTACAATCACCAGAAGCAACAGCATGAAGACAACACCGATTTTTCCAAACAGGATGTACAGCTTCATATCAAAAAATGATATTACTGAAAAGTTCATTTATTTCAGTGATTCAATTCAAAATGTTGACTCGCAGCTAATTAAAAAATAAATCTCATAAAAATCAGAAACTTATTAGAAAGGACCATAAAAATTATTTGAATTGACCAATTAGTGAAATTTAATGAAGAAATGTTAAAAGTACTTCTACATAGTGTCAGTGTGTGGCAGTCGGCCAATACATCTGCTGCTTGTAATCCTTTTTCTGCAAGTTCTTCCTTTCTCTAAACTTTGCATTAATAGGGTAGAACACAGAACTCATCCAGAAGATTTAACTTAATGACATTTTGTTGCTTACCAGCATTTTAACCCATGATTAAAATGCTGACGGTAAGCAAGTTTTTTTTATACATTTATTAAATAAAACAAAACAACAATAACAAAAAAAAAAACAACTATTGGTTGCGTGAGATATTACACATTTCTGAAAAACTGACTTCGAGGTGTTTAATGTAAAAATTAAGACATAAAGCCATTCAATTTATCAGTGAGTTTAATGTGTTTTATGATGCTCTATTTTACCGACATGCACCAGTATGTCTATATGAAGAGTCGACTGGGAGACCTCACAAGACAGCTGAGAAGCAAGCACTGCATTTGTATATATAGTGAAATCTGACATTTTTCAAATTGGATTGGGAACATTGATCTCATACGGACACCAACATAATTTAATACTAGTCTGATATAATGATGGCTCATTCTACACCAAGACAGAGAAACAAAACATGTGAAGTAAACTCTTAGTGCGACTCTGTTGAATGTGGCAACTTCCAGAAAGTATCAATTGCAAAACATATTGTGGGCAGTAATATGTATGAAAGAATAGGCCACTTACCTAGATTGTGTCTTTTGCTTTTTGCGTGTTCGTGAATGTGTTTCTTTGTAAAACAGCCGAAAAAGACGCAGTAGAGACAAGAGTGGAGTCGGTTCAGGTGGGCGCCACACATGTGACAGATGCACGACTTGGCCTGTAAAACAAACAAAAACAAAACAAAAAAAAACAAAAAAAAACAGGGAGGATGGGGGTTTGGATGAAAACAAGGGAGAGAAGCTAGTGAGTGAGAGTGAAGGAGGAGATAACCGAACACTCATGGTGAGTGGGAAGTATACAGAGAGGAACTGTTTGCCAGCTGAAACAGATTTCTATCTTCCAGTTGCTCCCGTAAACACTTCAGAGAACACATTGCTTGAATAAACCTGACATGAAAGCAGACTGACGACTGCTCTGCCTGTTGACAAATCAAATACAGTCGAAAAACAACATATTTCCACGAAGAATCTTTCACTCTCCAAAACACACGCAGACGATGATGGGATTTACTGCTTGGCAGGCGCACTGCAAGAGACGAGCAAGATCTGTCTGAGGCACACAGGCACCACATCAGCAGTGACTGTGTGCGTGTGTCTGTGTGTGTGTGTGTGTGTGTGTGTGGGTGATAGGTTTGGCTTATATCGTTGAAGCAATCTTCAAAACTGTGCATCTGAAAGCTCGACACTACTGGCAAACGTGCCGAGAGCCAGTCCAAGTCCTGCCAATTCCCATTACGTTTTCAGCAGTACAACTGTTAATGTGTACAAATGTTGCAGAAAGACATGGCGAGTTGTTAAATACAGTAGACACTGCTAAATCTTAAAATTAAACTTCCAATTAAGGTTTACAAGAGTGTCCACTGCAGTTTTATGCCAATTATCCTTTTTAAGCACATTAGGAGTCATGGTAGAGCAGAAAAGTCACCAGAATGTCTGCTTTGTGAGGAAGAAAGAGGTTCAGAACTGAGGAAAGTAGGTGTGAAGCAGGTGAAGATGCACAAAAAAAAATAAAGTAAATCTCATACAAGCCATTTATCAGTTACCCATTACTAATAAACAGTGGAAAGTCAGTGAAAGATGAACCTGCATCAAAAAAATATCTAAAGCTTTTGAAAAGAAAATCAGTGAACCTCCACAGCATTATCTACATATTGTTCACTTTTGTCTAGAGATACAATAGTGTAACTAAACTCCATCTGAACATCAACCCTTGGCATAATGGGAAAACAAGGAGTCATCCCTTTCATCCTCTTCTCCATGCATGATTCAAAATACATCATTTAGAAAACCAATTGTGAATAAGACATTTCCCTTTGATACTGGTAATTAGCAATAATTTAAAAACTAAATATTCCCTCAATATTAGCAACAAAAAAAACCCCAATATCTCTAAAATATGAGTTATGTATGTTCTGGAAGGAAATTCATAGGTAGATTTGCTCTCTTCATGAAGAACTAAGAAACCATTGCCAATGGTTCATCAAGTTATACACTTTGAGTAGTGGAAAAAGTGAGTTATCATCTGTCTTTTACAACAATAAATGCTGCATTTCTTTTTAGCTGACTTTTACGTGTCTGTCTCTGTCATAAGTAAAACCAGGTCAATATTAATAACCAGTGTTTATTTCCGTCTTGTTACCCTTTGTGTAATGGTTTCAAGAGGGGAAGGAGTTGGCCGTGTGGTTTTTGTTTGGACATGTGACAGTGATGGAGATGCAGCACAGGATTGTGGGCGATTTTAACTGAAGCAGAGAAGCAATATCAGTTTCTCAAAAGTGTTGTGAAATATAATAACATTGGTAAATATTGATTAGCAGCCATAATATAGCAATGTTAACACCAGATATTGAAGTTAGCACATTTTCATTTTGGTACAATCCTAGTTAATATACCACAAACTCACTTAATAGTATTATCAAAATATATCTAAAAAAATACATATATTAAAAGCAGTGATTATTACTGTTCTAATAATGTCTTTAGCATTCAACATTATCTTGACTTGTAGACATAAGCTTTAAACATACACAAACAAAAAAAGTAAATAGTTTTAGGGCTTATGTAGAATTCGACTTAAATTGCACTACATAGAAATTGGATTTTTGGGGTTTTTTGGCTCTTAACACATTAACTCAATACACAAGTATAAAAAAAACAATATAAGCAGGGTAATTAGTAGTTGACCTGAGGTGACACCACTCAGGCAGCAGTTTCTTGCACCATGCAGCCAAAAAGCAAATGTCAAAAAACATGCATGTGGTCGCAAGATCAATTTATACACTATATAAACCTGAGGAGTAGTGTGATGTAAGCAATTCATACATGAAATGTAAAAGTGTGGGAATCTGAGGAATTCTGGTGTGTTGACAAACTAATAGAGGGCTGATGTGGGAAGTTTATAGTGTAAACAAACTGCTACTTAGTCAACTATGCAAGACTAGCACAACTAGTTTGCCTTTTTTTAACGCTTTACCACTCAACATTTATGTTTATGTTTCTCAGTTAACATCCTGTATCTACATCTTCCTTGAAAACTAAAACCATCATAACACATGAAAAACAACATTAAACAGCTTCATAAGTTCATCAGAACCAACATCAGACAACATTTATATCTTGTGTTAAATCACGGTTCATTTTTATTTGGCTGTAACGCTGTGAAGAAAATGAAATGGAGGTGATTACCATTGTAAAAACTACTGTAGCAGAGAGTTTTGACTGTGTTTTATTTATTTAATCACAGTTCATCATACTTCTTTTAACACATTAACCCAATGCTAATGTGCTTGGCTACCCATTAACGTGATTACTCCGTTTGACAGCGATATGTTGAAATCCATGACCGCTCTTCACCATGTCAAGCCTCGTGAGAGTGCTGCTGTAAGATTTAATGCACAAAAACAAGTGTGTTCAGTAGGCAAGTTCCTGCACAATTAATCAAAAGTAATTGCCTCTATGAGATCAGTCTAAAATAAATGCTGCAAATTAGTTCATAGTATTAAAGATGACACGGCTCACTGAACTACATGTTCGGTCACATTTTACGTACAGAGGCCGACAGAAAAGCTCCCAATCTGGTCTGTATATCATGGATTGTAACGACACTGTAGTTGAGTGGATATTTAAATTCTTTAACACTAAGCTTGGTTTTACTGAAACTGGCTAAACGGTGACTCAAACAGAACCAGAAAGAATTAGTGGGGAAAAAAAGAAGAAGAAAAAAAAAAAAGATTTTATGAAGGACATAAAACATGACATTCAATTCATCAAGGAACATGCCTGCTGTTAAAAGTAAAAAGAGCAAAGCTCTAAATGGGTGCTTTCCACTGCCCGTTTAAGCCCATCCTTCCAAAGCAGTAAGACTACTCATCCCTCTTCCCCTCCATGCACCACAAATCCAAAACAAGAAAGCCCAGTGAGTGCCACGCCTTGCCCTCCTTCTTATCCTCCTCTACACCTCTTCAGAGAGCAGAAAATCTATCTCTGCCTTCTTCCCTTGACAATGGTTCAGAGGCCATCTCTTCCTCAGTTTCAGCAGTCCTGCCTCCATGTCTGTGCCGGGGGCCTTTTAATGTTCTATTAGATCGGCTATTGATCAGCCGGTAGCTCAGATTACTGAGACCAGCGTCGCACGGGTAGCAACCTTCTGTTCATACCGTGTAACTCTGCATCCCATTTGGGATGCCCTCTTTGTGGTCGAACGGCTCGCTTCAAGAGCAGAAGAATGGATTTACAGAATTCTCCTGAACAGCAGAACTCTTGAACATTTTAGCATTTTGTGTAAGGTTAGCACTAATTTAACGCTTTTACTAGGTTTTAAGAGCTTTTCTCTACAGATTTCTTCTAAGATTCACTATCCCTACCAAAGAATAGCATTCCCAGAGCATGACTCAGCCACCACCATATTACACCTGGGTGATGGCATGTTTAAGGTGATGTGCAGTGTAACTTTTCCACCACACAGCGCTGCACATGTAGGCCATCTGTTCTCTTTTCTACATGTTTGTTGTGCCCTTTACACAGCTTGGGGAAATTAAGATTGTCTTTTGGCTCCTTTACTGTGGCAACTAGTTTCCTGTTGCCACTTGTCCATAAACTACTTGGTTGAACTGGATTTTATTTCCAAGAGAAAAGGGGATTCAAATGAATGCTACAGTTCACTTGTAAAAATCTAAACTGTGTATGATTGCCACTACACTTATGCTCTAGTTTGAATTTGCATCACATTTAACTGAAAAAAAAAAAAAAAAAATCAACTGAAATGTTTTGTTCTGCTATCGGAAAAAGCTCAAAGGGAGTGAATGCTTTTGCATGGCTGAATAAAGGCTTAGAGCTGCTGATTGCTGGAGCATCTCAATAAGAGATGCATTATTTGAATGAATAAATCATTTTGTTAATAAAAAGAGAATAAGGCTCCTTTGAGGTTCTGAGCGATCTTGGCCAAGACGATGCGGGCGCAAATCTATAAGTCATCCAACATTCTAAATCCAGCATCGTATAATTTTATTTAAAAGCACTTTAATGCCTCTCTATTGGATCTTCTGCTCTTTTGCGTGCATTTTTAACACAGGCACACCCTCCCGCTATTAGTATTCAACTTAATGCATTCATGTAGCCAGTAATGTGATGCGCTGAAACTAAGGAGGAGAGAAAATGACAGTTATATTGTGGATGAAGGCCTGGATCAACTGAGCACGCTCCGGCTGCTGCAAAAAAAGCACAGACGGGAGGGGAGGAGAGTGGAGGAGAGTCGATACAGGCTTGAGCGCATTGCTATACGAGAACAGTGAGTCACCACTCTGCCAAGCATTTATAAGCCTCTGAATGTATGCAAAACACACAAGCTCAACCGTTAACTGCATTAACAATGCATCGAGCTACAATGTGTTTAAAGTCCTAAAAGCACTTACAAAATATTCCCACAATAAGCCCACGTGTTAAGATGTTTATTGGGAGAATCCAAATCCAAACACATATGTACAAAACGGCACACATACCAGCCTCTGAATCGGTATTAATGTGAGCAAGAAACAATAGAATGAAGAAGCTGGTGGTGATCCTTCATGCAGCCAAGTGACCCCATGGGATGATGTCTGTCAGCGCCTTACCAGGACGGTGTTATGGACTGCACCCCCACTTTCCTCCCTTCACAAAATGTCATCAATATGCGCTGCCAGCAAAACGCCCTTGAGACACATTTTCTATGCGATTCCCTTTTTCCTTTTGTCTGCCTTCCATTTGCTCATTGTGATCTCTGTTGACAATTTGTGGGGCTTTGCGTGAGAACGCATTTCCACATCGTCCAAATGAATCTGGGAGTTGGGAGATGTGAGGGATTGCTGGAGTGTGTGGCTGTTCCTTGGATTGTCACAAAGCGACTCATAAATGCCCACCTATAAAGTAAAACTACGTGGAAGAAAAACATGAAGTGAACCAAAAAAATCTCTATGTATTCAGTCTATTGGGATCTTATGCCACAGTATGGAATTCAGTGCAAAACACATCCTTAAAATTATATATTTTTTTGCCTATCTGCAAAACATTTTATAGTGAAGAAAACTAATACTTCACACCACTCTGAGCACACCATCCTCAAGGCGAAATAAGATGGTGGCAGCATCATCTGGTGGAGATGCTTTTTGTCAGTTTAAAATGTGAAAATGGGTAATACCACAAGAACGCCTCTGAGAATCTGCAGAAAAATTTGACACCGGAGTTGAGGTTTGCCTTTCAATAGTTCTGTGATGTTTTACATACTCATAGAGATGAAAACAGAATGGTTTAACTGAAAGCATTTTTATGCGTTACCATGGTGATGCTTTGTCAAAATGTAAACGGATCTTCGTGGATGTTCTCCATCCAATCTCATTGAGATTAAAAGTGTTTGTTAAAGAAATTCAGGTTTTTAAACACACACGTGTTTGTTCATAACACTTCTTGCAAATTAATAAAAAACATACTTGCAAAAAGAAAACACACAGAAAAATCTACAACACACAATTCCTACATGTCCACACCTAGGTGAGCTACGAAAATTAGACCAGTTCATCCACACAAACTAAACAGGGAGAGACGAGATGACTTACAAGGAAGGTGCCATTGGTCTGAATGATCGTCAAGAGCATGAGACTCAAATTTGGTGCATCCCCATAGTACCAATTAGGATCAACCAGGCCTTAGCTATTACCTTCTGGAAAATCTATAACCCGCACAGCATAGAGGGACAATGGGGCCATTAGCGGCTAACAATGGCGGTAAAAGTGAGAATATAAAAAAGTAGACCTATTTAATTATCTTTCAACAGTCTGCTGCCACCTATTCTCACATTTTCCATAAACACAACCATTTCTAGACATTTTAAAGACAAACTGTTACTTGCTTTCGAGGCGTTACCAGTGGAATAACGGAGTGTCCACACTAAAAGAGATTGATTACCTCTAGGTTCTGGGCTTGGACAGCCATGGACAAGTGATGGACAGCTCATTAGCCAGCTGGTAGTTCTGAGGGGGGCTGGATGGGTGCCTAGGGCCGGCTCAAACCATGACCACCATGTTTTGTAGTAACAATGCCTTTCCAAAGCTGTCTGAACAGTCAAATCAGGAGGATCATTTAAAGTCAGGGAAAGCCAAAGGAACAAATAAAAAGACTGAAGAAAAGCAGGGTTGAATGCTTCATATGGAGACAGTTGTGTTCTTTTTTTCCAGTCAGACAAGTTTCTTACTCATTAGCTCAGACAATGATGCTCATTACAAAATACCAAGCAATAAAAACAATTCTGTATTGTTATTTTGTGGTACAATGAGAAGCACCAATCATCCACTTCCTGGCTGAAACAAAGTTCCAGTTCGAGGTCTGACATGTCCATACTGATTTTTTTCAGAGGACTTTAACATATAGAAAGAGAAAATCAAACAAAAGTGACAGAAAAGGAAGTGCCCTAAAACCATAATAAAATGCTGACTATAGATATTACAACGGAATATCTAAGGAACTGGAAAGCAAATAGGACAGCACAAGAAGACACATCAGGGCACTGATTACCCCCGGAGAGCTTTAAATTTGCTTAGACTGAGTCATTCCACCAGAGTCACTATGACTGATGAACCAAAAGCCACAACAGACAAGACGGGGTGATGGAGAGCATACAGAGATGAAGGAATCAGATCTGGATAGGGGCCAAATCCAGCACCACCACAACTATAGTGTGCAAGAGAAACACAAAAATACCATATAAAAACCTCTGTTACATTTCAGAATAACCATTCTTGGTCTTACGCAAACTACATTACATTTAATAAAATGTGAGCTGTATGAGTATTATTTTTCCCCGGCACAAAAATCCGAAAGAAGATACAGGTGCTGGTCATAAAATTAGAATATTGTGATAAAGTTCATTATTTTCCATAATGTCATGATAAAAATTAAATTGTCATATATTTTAGATTCATTGCACACCAACTGAAATATTTCAGGTCTTTTATTGTTTTAATTTTGATGATTTTGGCAAACAGCTCATGAAAACCCAAAATCCCTGTCTCAAAAAATTAGAATATTATGAAAAGGTTCTCTGAACGAGCAATAAAAATAATCATCTGAATCAACAAAGTAACTCTAAACACCTGAAAAAGATTCCTGAGGCCTTTAAAAACTCCCAGCCTGGTTCATTACTCAAAACCGCAATCATGGGTCAGATTGCTGACCTGACTGCTGTCCAGAAGGCCATCACTGACATCCTCAAGCAAGAGGGTGAGAAACAGAAAGAAATTTCTGAACGAATCGGCTGTTTGCAGAGTGTTATATCAAGGCACCTCAGTGGGAAGTCAGTAGGAAGGAAAAAGTGTGGCAGAAAACGCTGCACAACGAGAAGAGGTGACCGGACCTTGAGGAAGATTGTGGAGAAGGGCCGATTCCAGACCAAATTAAATTTTCATCTCCATAAAACTTTTCAGCAGATGGAAGCATGAAGTGCTCCAAAATCTTCTGATAGCTGCTGCATTGATCCTGCCCTTGGTAAAACCCAGTGGACCAACACCAGCAGCTGACATGGCACCCAGACCATCACTGACTGTGGGTACTTGACACTGGACTTCTGGCATTTTGGCATTTCCTTCTCCCCAGTCTTCCTCCAGAGTCTGGCACTTTGATTTCCAAATGACATGCAAAGTTTGCTTTCATCCGAAAAAAGTACTTTGGACCACTGAACAACAGTGGTCCAAAGTGCTGCTTCTCTGTAGCCCAGGTCAGGCGCTTCTGCCGCTGTTTCTGGTTCAAAAGTGGCTTGACCTTTGACCTGGGGAATGCGGCACCTGTAGCCCATTTCCTGCACACGCCTGTGCACAGTGGCTCTGGATGTTTCTACTCCAGACTCAGTCCGCTGCTTCCCCCAAGGTCTGGAATCGGCCCTTCTCCACAATCTTCCTCAGGGTCCGGTCACCTCTTCTCGTTGTGTAGCGTTTTCTGCCACACTTTTTCCTTCCTACTGACTTCCCACTGAGGTGCCTTGATATAACACTCTGCAAACAGCTGATTCGTTCAGAAATTTCTTTCCGTTTCTCACCCTCTTGCTTGAGGATGTCAGTGATGGCCTTCTGGACAACAGTCAGGTCAGCAATCTGACCCATGATTGCGGTTTTGAGTAATGAACCAGGCTGGGAGTTTTTAAAGGCCTCAGGAATCTTTTTCAGGTGTTTAGAGTCACTTTGTTGATTCAGATGATTATTTTTATTGATCGTTCAGAGAACCTTTTCATGATATTCTAATTTTTTGAGACAGGGATTTTGGGTTTTCAAGAGCTGTTTGCCAAAATCATCAAAATTAAAACAATAAAAGACCTGAAATATTTCAGTTGGTGTGCAATGAATCTAAAATATATGACAATTTAATTTTTATCATGACATTATGGAAAATAATGAACTTTATCACAATATTCTAATTTTATGACCAGCACCTGTATGCAGGAAGCAACATGAATCATGGTTTTAACTAGGTTGACAATGAAAAGAAAAAAAATGAAAGTAGGGGGGCAAAAAAACAAAGAAGGAAGCCGCAACGTGGGAGCGAAGGCAGAAGAGGAACAAGCAAGCAGCATGAACAGTCTGTAGGAATAGATCTCGCTGCTCCAAATGTATGCTGATGAGTCACAGAGCAGGAGGCCTGCGATGTGATGGAGTTGGATCTGACAAAGATCTGCTCACAGCACCAAAACCAACCACTCTGTGGATTAAATCATGCCTCATCTCATTTATGTTTGAGAATGCGCACGTCAAGTGAAGTAAAAGAAGGGGGAGGAGGAGCAACATAAATGTTTTATCCTTAAGAAAGTATTCATTTTCTACCCCTAACAATTCCTGCTCCATCTTGCATCTTGGTTAACACTTGAGGGATGAGGGTGGAGATGCTTTGTTTTTGTTTTGCCTTTCTAGTTCAGAGAGGTCTGTAATCATAAACCTCGCTGCTGTAATCAAAGTGACAGCAAACCTCTTCAAAGCAGATATGACATCAAATACTGCCAGTACCAGCTAACCCACTTTCATCTCATTTCATATACAAACTAACCCAATACGTTGAAGTGCATCTTTAATGTGAAACTATCACTTTCAAATACAGTTGGGCTCAAACATTTTGATAATAGTAAGATTTATGCACGTTCCATATAGAGCCTTGCAAAAGTATCCGTAACCCTATAGCTAACATTTTTTCATGTCACAACCATGAACTAATTATTTAATTATGATTTTATGTTGCTTACCAACACTTACAACAAGACTGTGAAGTAGAAGAAATATTGTACATTGTTTTTGTGGAGCACAAGAATCTTCAATCCCCTTTACTCTGAAATTCTTCGATTAAGTTCTGTGAAACTTTTAGTAGCATAGAACTCAATTGTTAAAGTTAATCTGTGTGCAATTCAATATAGGCATAAAATTAGCTGTTCTGTGAAGACTTCGCTTGTTTGGTATGGCTGTTCACCAAGACATAGACAAGGCAAGGGGAGGCTTAATCAGAGAAGGAGCCCAGAGGTCTGTGGTAATTTTGAAGGAGCTGCAGAGATTTACAACTCAAGGGGGGAAATACTGTTGGCAGGGCAACCATTAGTAATGCACTCTACGTTACCATGAACCCAATGGTGGTCACAGCATTATGCTTCAGGGGACACTTTTTTTTTTTTCCTTTTTTCAACATAGCCAATAAGGCTCAGAGTTGATTAGACGATGGTTGGGTGTGTATATTGGTCAATCCTGGATGAAAACCTATAGGTTCCAGAAGACTTGAGACTGGTGTGGAAGTGTCAAGAAGACAACAACCATGAACACAAAACAGGAGCTGGTCCACCATATTGGTGCTGGTCCACCACATCAAATCACCATAAAAATACATGGAAGTTTGCAGTCATAATGTTACAAATTGTGAAAGTTAAAGTAGAATCAATTCTTCAAGACTTTCAACATACAGACCAAGCAAAAAATATACTGCAACATGTTGTTACACAACATTAGTCTTAGAAACAGCTTTACTTAAGAACAGAATAAAAGACAAACAAAAGAAAAAGGCCAAAAGGGTTATTGGATGAGTATTTTTTCTCCTCCTTACCAGTATCTTTGGTAAATTAGGGTGTAGTCTCTCTCAGGTATGACTAAGTTTAGACCTTTGACTATCTGATAGGCCATGGCATTTAACTCCAATATGCAGGACATAATGAAGCAAATTATGTAAGCACAACAATCAGCTTCAAAGCCATTAAAACGTCATGCAACACGCTCACATTTCTATCTCTAAAGCCTGAAGCATTAAACACGTTGCGGCCATGCAGAGATTTCTTTTCAACAACAATGACAAACACAAGCACAATGCCTGCAGCTTACAATGAAAGCAAGAGGTTTCATAGACTCAGAGGGCAAGGAAACAAATGATATAGTTACTTTAGGTTTCCAGTGAACCTACAGTGCCCAACAAGCCTTTTAACTGTGCACACAGAGCAGGTGACAGATTAGCTCTTGCACATTGCTTGGGAATTGATTTAAGCCTCGGGGAACAGAGGATGACAGCAGCCGAGAACAAACTTTAAGAGAAAAACAAAATGAAATGAGAAAAAAATATATATATGTGGAACAGCAATTTAGCAACAAAACACATCACTTAAAGAGTCTTAAAATCCACGATGGAGAACGCAGTGCTGAATTTGAGCTGATTTTCTTTTGTGCCATTGTTGAAGGATGAATAAGCGGTGAGCAATACAGCGATAAGGCTTGTCTTTTCAACAACAGACGGTGATCATAACGCTTCATGATACTGTCATCTATTGCTCTCACTTCTGAAAGCGTCGATGCGGGTTTAGTGTATGCGTTTATAATAAGATCCCAGAGAACTGAGAACTCAAGGATGAAATAAATGAATGCCTCGCTTCTCGAGAGCACGCCGCTTGTGTGCAGCACGACTGCTGCTCTGCATGTCACATCAGCTAAAAAGGCTCAGCGAGAGGGTGTGAGGCACAAGACTCCTGATTCTATCACCAACATGGAATTTAAACAGACCCAGCTTCAATGTCTTCCTTTTCGACTTTACTCGTTTCATCTCAGCAAACGTACGCCGTTTATAAAGCAATGGAAAATCTATTGCTTGGCTTTTTTTTTTTACTGCAGCATCTAGTTAAATTAACAACTGGTGCTGATTAGAGAGATTCTGGCAAATGCACTGACAAATTATATGAACTAATGGAGGGGAAAATCCCAAACTGTGGTGTAATCTAGCCCAAGACGTTAGAATGTTCAGAGGTGGTTGGGGTGAGAGACAAAAATTGAGACGTTTTTCACCAGAGTTTGTCTTAGAAATGCAATGGAAAATCTGACATTTCAGCTCGATCGGCCATTGTGGAACTGGATGTTTTTCCCGATTAGTGAACGCAGCTTATATAACCACTACCACGCTATGCTGACAACATGGACGCCATTGCTTAGTGAAGAAGACTCGCAGCTTGCTGCTTTCTGCATCAACAGGGTGTCTAAAAATTATGTCAAATGGATCACTGAAATGTACTAATCTATTTGAAAAGTAACAATTTTCTATTGCATGTAAACACTTGCCTGTGGTTCATTCAGGCAGCAAGAATGAGATTCAGTGGCTAAACGCAGTACATCAAAGCAGGTCTGTTTGAGCTTTAAACTTCTCTTATGACATTTTCATTTATGATGACTTCGGAAATCTTGACAGCTTTCTGAAAATCTTGAGAATTAATCTAAGGACCCATGTTTTCCACAATGCTGGAATGACCTACCAGAACAGCAGCCTTGTCCTGTCTTGCATTAAGAAACTCTTGAAAATATCAATAAGCCACAAAATTAATATCCGTACATTTTACAATTTTTATAATAAATGTGTTTTAATATTTTTACATAATCAGCATCGCGTACCTTCTTAACTATAGCAATTACATCAGACGTTTGTGCTGTGAAAGTCTCCAACTTATTGAGTCCATACTCCATAAAAGGGTCTGTTTTAAATGCCTTGCAGCAATATCTAAAATTTCCTTTTTATTCAATGGTTTAAATATAAATTAAATGGGAATAATTCCCTGTGAAATTTCTTTTTTCTAAGATACCCTGTCTTAAATTTGGACCAAGATACACGATCTTGATACGACTTAAAAGTTCTTTAAATAAACTTTCAAGTGTAACCTTTTAAAATACAAATTTGGAAATTGTTTTGAAGGTACACATTTTAACTTGGTCGTATCTTATTTGTGAATTTGTGGTTTTAAAAGTGCAGCCTTCCGGTCAGATTCGTCCAGCCTGCATTAGGTTACACCTATTTTTTTTTTTTTTATCCTTTCAGTGAAGAGGTACTGAAGGAGGCGGGTATGCTTGGGAAGAGAGCGCAAGCTCGCTCTTATGCATCTGCTCTACCTGCATTATGTCAGTGAAGATGAGGAGGGGTACAAGCAGCATCAACTCACCAGATCTGTCCATCCTGCATCACTCTGAGGCACCTGATTTATCACAACGACATAAAAATGTACAACACTCATGAGAGAAGATCAGTTCTGATCTCATAAACAACAAATTACTACAATAAGGCAATGACGGTGTTCCAAATTAAAAAAAAAAAAAAATATTTAGAAATGAAAGGGGAACAGAAAGGGTGAAGTAGTGACATCGTATTGTCGAGAGCTACAGGGAGTGGTGCAGGCCGGGAACGGACACAAACTGTGATAATAAGGTAATCAACTCAAACTCCCTTCTTCATTTTAACAGAGCAAAATGAAGGAGGGACAAGGTAGAAAGATCTGACCCACGCCGACCAGAGGGAGAACTCCACTCTACTCGTGCGTGGGGAAGAGGAAGGGGGGGAACACAATGGGTTCATATTTAGTGAGGTAATGTTAGTCCGTGGCAACAATTGTTCAAACCCCAAGTTTACTTATCCAGCACACATCACCGCTCAGCGTGACCGAAGACATTCCGCTGCAGCACATTAAGACGAACTGAAGTTTTTAAGTTCTAATGCTGCAAACAAGCAACCGGTTTCCGCAGTTCAGACCCACAGCAGCTAACTTACCGGTGGCTAACAGCAGAGCTAGCTACTTGAGCAGTTCCAGTTATACGGTAATTCTATTCAGCTGTGGCTGTGCTTTATGCGGGACACCACGGTTCTACGCGTGTCAGTGCCAAATAAAATGCATCTCCCTTCTGTTTCAGTGGCAAACGTTACAGTTTCTGTGTGTTTTATTTTTATTTTGTTACCTTGCGTCTTCTGGTCTCAGCAGTACCACTCCAAACAAAGCATTGGTATATGACTCGGAGGTTTTGTTTCCAATTGTCCACCTTATAACCGTTCACATGGGAGCACCCGGCCGGACTCATGACAGACAAAACATTCAGGATGGAGTTTGAGGTGACAATAAGGAGTCTCCTGGGTTATTCACTCAGCTAGGCTACCTAGCACTACTGTCTGTGTCCAGAAACGGTTTCCGTTTGGAAACGGGACAATCGGTGTAGTATCCAAAATGCTCCTCAGGCATCTGATAAACTCAGTCGTTATCAGCTAACTCTGAATCAGTTCATGTAGCCATCTAACATAATCCTGAGTCCTCTGAGACTCCTATTCTCCTCTCTCTTTTGACAGTTGTCTTTTCCTTTAACGTTAGCTCCACTTCCACTCTCACGATTAGTTAGCCTGCTAACTCTCAACTATAGCTTCACAATGCCCGCCCATGTGGATCATGATTTGTCAACACAAAGACGTGACGTAGCTACGTTCAACTTTGTTGCACGTTTGGTGCGCTGGGTTTTTGGCCCGGTGTGTTCCGTCTTTCGGAGTTTGGAATTTTATCAATGATGTTTTCATTTGCGGGACGTGACACACCTCCCATTCAGGATAACCGGGAGTATATGGAGAATCAGGAATTTATAACAGTGTTATTCTTGAATGGTGTAAAGCGCTTCCGTGAGTACAAGAGTTTTCCCCATTTAATTTAAGAGTCGCATCGCAACCCAATCATTATCTCATTAAGTCCAATAGGGAAAGGTCGCGTGGTTCTTTCAGATTGACAGGTTTCCTAACTGTCGTTGTATTTTTTTCTAACACAATTATTTTGCATATTCCACTAGGTATCTCATCCAGATGTTAAAATAACGGAAAAGTAAATGTATTTTAGGAAAAAATAAATCCATTGCACTGTATTTATAGTTTGCTGATCAGAGTGCCCTTGAAAGTGCCAAGACTATTTTAAAGTAACTTGAACATAGTTTATTTATTAATTAATTTGTCCAAATCAAGTTTTTTCTCTCTCTTTCTTATAATGCTGTTGGCCATTTCCTTTATTTTGTACACATACTTTGAGTCAGTCAATTATTATTTTTTTCTTTCTGTCCCCTGATATACTTTTTTATTTAAATAGTTGCTGGTTTGTTCTTTATATATAACTTGTACAGTTATGCTATGAGAAAGAGGTAGTGGTGGTAATTAATTTTAAACCTTTCTGTGAAACATGCTACTTAATTATTTATTTATTTATTTATTTAAATTGACTTAGTAGTTTTTCATTGATTTACAAATGTTTTGTAATTGCTCCAACAAATAAATGAATCATTACCAGGGCCCTGGCAAACTTGATGACACACTGAGGAAGTAATTCAATCATTTTATTTGGTTGTAGGAGGGGAGCATTGATTCCCTGCTGGACTTTAATTTTTGAGAGACTCCTGGTATCTTTTAGCCCAAATAATTAAGTTCATACAGCTCCAAAAGAACATTCACCCGCTTCACAGAACCAAATATGGAGAAGCAGGATTTAGTTTCTATGCTCCACTTATCTGGAACATAGTTCCAGAAAACTGCAGAACAGTTAAAACAATGAGTTCCTTTAAGGCTAAACAACACCTGTTTAGAATTGCCTTTGATTCATAATAACTGGAATGTTGATCAATATTTTTAATATTTGCTTAATGATTTTGATTATTGCATTTGACAAAAATGAAATGTTTACTGCTGCTTCATAATTGGTTGCTGTATTGCGTTTTTATGGTGTAAGGCACATTGAACTGCTTTGTTGAAGAAATAAACCTGACTTGAATTAACTAAACTTTATTTCAGTCCCAGGTTTATTTCTCAGATCTAACCTCGCATAATTATGCTCACCATTTAAAAACTGCCTGTTTCATTACAAAAATCCTGGTTAATCAGATTCACTAACCAGTTCTTTCTACAGAAAAAATCAGAGGCACAGATTCAAGGAAAACCTGAAGAGAATTATTGTACCCACTTGGAGGAAGATATTTGGATTTACTAGTTAAAGCCTACCACCTAGTGGAGGTTAGTATGGTCGCCATAACGAGGCATAAACGACAAATTTAGTCACTATTGCCTCAGTTTTAAATGACAAGTAAATCTTAAATAGCAGCACTCTCAATTTTCAGGAATAGCTTGCATAAAACGAGCACTTTAACTTTAAGATTAAAAGTCTATTGTGGTAAAAATATCACTAACAACTGGGTAGCATGTGATTAAGTGTAAATCCTAAATTTACAGTACAATAAAAGACCAGTAGCTACAAGAAATATACTCAGAATAGAATACCGTTTGGAAGACAGTTTTAATTTATGACTATCTCCTGGGAAATGTCAGATGGTTTGTAGATAAAGTAAACTGGGAATACTGAAGATATTGGCCTTTATTTAATTAACAACACATTTTTACTACCATATCTGTCAAAGACTCTGGGAAAAGAAACAAAAACCAAACAAATGAAAACAACAGAAAAAAAGAAAGAAAGAATTGCGGTGCATTTTGTCGTGTTGTTTCTGGGTTTTTTCACTTGGGGGCAGTGTGAAGCTAGTTTAAATTTCGGACTCTCGTGAAAAAGCCTCCTTTATTTCTTAAATAATGCATCAATTTTATTTTACTGATAGTTCTTTGTAGTTCCTAAGTTGCTGTCAGTCTGCAACAAGAAGCTGAAAAACTACTTTGAGTTTGTCTGGAGACATATATTTCATGCGGTTTCAGTCAATGGACATTCATGCCCACATTTACTCATTGTCGGTAATAAATATTGCAAATCATCATTAAACATGTTATTTGGCAACCTTTACGTCCTTTAAATATAACCTGATTAAACAAGTTTTAATCAGTCTCCACATCTTTCCACAATGTCATTTGTACACTGATTAGATTAAAGCTGACATTTTTTATTTCATGTTTTTGAGCAAAATCTTCCTAATTGCACGCAATAAAGTTTCGCTCCGGGAAACATGCTGGACGATCTTCACTGTGTGTGTGTGTGTGTGTGTGTGTGTAGTTTTTATTTTATTTTATTTTATTTTATTTTATTTTACCATGTAAGAAGAAACCAAAGCTGGAGTTTGGGGTTAGACTCCGAACGTGGAATGATTAACAAAACCTGATGAATCTTCTATGTAATGTTTTTCATTGTGATTTTCCAGGAAAGAGAACAGATTAAATCCTCTTGTCAATATATTTTGTTTGTCAAAGCAAATAATGTCTTTGAAGCAACAAAAACAGCTCATCTGCTATTTAGTATCAGAATGGGTGAAACATAAGAGACAAAGTGTCAGAACCATAGTGTATAGTGCATTCATATACAAGCTGTAACTTTTCACATATTGTCAAATTACAATCACAAACTTCAATATCCATTTATTCATCCATCCATTATCTGTGTCATGTAAATCACCTTGTTGGTGAACTGTGCAACACGATAAAACTTTGCAACACAATAAAACCCTCACAGGATTGCAGACATCGGGTGAGAGGTAGAGTACAACCTGGACAGTTCACCAGTTCATCACAGGGTAACATGGGGACACACAGGACAAGCAACCATGCACACACACACACGACAAAGTGGTGCGTATTTTTGATTTGGAAAGACAAAGATGACTAACTACAGAAGAGCCTACAGTTGCCTTAAGTGAATGTAATAACTTATGTTGTAGGCTTTTTAAGAGTTATACATATATATACAATAGATGACAAAGGAAACTTCTTTTCAGATCACATTATGATGACAAAAAGCTGCTCCTGAGAGATTTTTGAAATTATTTCTTCACATTGTGCCTTAACAGAACTGAAGCAATCACAAACAATGAATGGATGAACCAGAGGAAAAAGCTGAACCATGATATGAATCACTTTGATAAGTAATCAAGCCTAAGTTTGAAATCTGTTGTAATAAGGTTGAATTATTTTTTAGTGGCACTGAACAGGAAACTTGACCATCTTAATCTATACATACTGGATATTCACTCAAAGTAAAATTAAGTTCATATCTGCAATCAAGTGTTTACAAAGTGCTTGATTGTGTCTAATTTGTCACATAGGATGCATTTAATTGAAATAGTCCTGAAAACTACATTTAAACACTGATTTTAATAGCGTATAACGTCAGTGATTGGCCGCATCTTTCATATCGAGAAGCACTCTAAGATTAGCCAGCATATCGTCAGACAGGACATCTGCATATTGCTGGCCGTCAGCCAGAGATGCTGGGATATGACCCATCTGTTGGAAACTGTCAGCTGCTCTTTCACGTCATTACAAGGGGTGGGCAGGGCAAGCCCAGTCACTTGGGGAGTGCTATGGATGGGTTCAAGCGGAAGTCTCCCAATGTCACCCAGGCCAAAAAGTTATCCAAAACTCCCCCGATAGTCATAAGGCCTTCTCTGAGCTGCATGTGAGACATTTTCCAGAAAGATGCTTCACTTTGTCTCAAATGTGGGAAATTCTGACAGGGGCCAAAACATGAACCACAAACAACCATAGACAGTATAATTTTTAAAAGGGATTTTAAATATATACTGCTCAAAAAAATAAAGGGAACATTTCACTTTAATTTTGTGTGTGGCTCCAAATCCAGGCCTCCATTGGTTAATAAATTTGATTTCCATTGATGATTTTTGTGTGATTTTGTTGTCAGCACATTCAACTTTGTACAGAACAAAATATTCAATGAGAATATTTCATTCATTCAGATCTAGGATGTGTTATTTGAGTGTTCCCTTTATTTTTTTGAGCAGTGTACATTATTCACCATAACTTTGTCATAAATCATGCCAATATGCATTCATATGCATTCAAAATGCATTGATTCAAGTGAACTTCTGTCACTTTTTTTTTTTAAATATATGTCTCAAATTTTACAGAATAACCAAGAAAAAGTAGTGTGTAATTGAAAAGAATATAAAACCAAAACCTGGCACACTAAGATTTTAACAAAAAATATAAATTCCTCCTCCACATATTGTTTCTTGAGATGAGCCTAGTTTGGTGGAAGTAAAAATGAGACCTGGAGGGAGTGAATGGATATGAACAGAATGTGTTGATTGATGATGAATAAATAAATAAATAAAAAATCTCTTCCTAATGCCATTAGAGATCTCATGTGTACCTATTTCGGGATTTAATCAGAGCTCAGAGCTTACAGTCTTTACAGAATCACTGCTTCCCGAAATAATCTGCTTCAGCTGCACCTTGTGGTATGAATGTCATATTGAAAACATCATAGTAAACAGGAAGCATACCTCCTTTTTTTAAGTTTGAGATCAGAGATAATTAGGATAAATACAAAATGATGATTTAAAACAGATGAGAAACCAAGTAAGAGAAACTTAAGCATGACCTAAACAAATCACATCAATTGTCTGTAGAATAGGTATATTTTGCAATAGTGCCACTTGATAGACTAGATTTGCCCTTTTAACATGTGTTAATGTTTACATAGACTCCCTTGTTAGACTCTGTATGTGAGTCATGTGCCAGACATGTAAACATAGTGCAGTGGCTTTAGGTCAATGTTCTTAAAGTTGCCAGGGAGCAAAATATGGGGCTGTGGAGTTCCCCTTCTCCTTCAAAGTGGAATATTAAGACAGTTGTTGGCCTATTTACTTGAGGTGATATATGGGCTTTTTGTTCAAAAGGAGAATAACTTGTGGAAAAATCCAAATAGCAGTTTAAAATTAATCATAGGTTTATTTACTTTTTAAGTCTGACAAATGCCTTACAAACTAACTAGAGCAGCGGTGTCAAACTCTAGTCCTCAAGGGCCGCTGTCCTGCAGTTTTTAGATGTGCCACAGCTACAAAAAATGCTGGAATGAAATGGCTTAATTACCTCCTCCTTGTGTAGATAAATTCTCCAGAGCCTTGCTAATGACCTAATTATTCTATTCAGGTGTGGTGCAGCAGAGGCAAATCTAAACATTTGCAGGGCAGTGGCCCTCCAGGACTGGAGTTTGACACCTGTGAACTAGAGCATTTATTATCATTTTTTGATTATACTACCACTTCTATCTGATGTTCTGTTTTCATTTAGCTATGTTTGCAATTTGAAAGTTTGTATGTTTCCACAGAGCAAAGAGAAGATATTTTTGCTTATACTAAACTTTTTGTAAAGTTGTTAATTGCTTAGCACAAAACATTATATTTGAGACTTTTTTGGCAAACAGCTGGAAAAACTTTTACTTTTTATGTCACCTCTAAGAAAAGTATGTGGAACACACAAAAAGTGAGAAGACTAGTTGTAATTTGCCCTCCCCCTGATCATTACGTTTGGAAATAAAATCAAAACAAAGGACACCATTCTACTTAAGTATGTTTAAGAAATCATTTACAGGCACACATTTTTACGGTCTAATAGTTTTTGATGTGTAAAGTTATTAAATTTAAGACGACTGGTGCATCACACTTTATTATTAAGCATGCATAAAGGACACGTGAAAGCATCACAATCATAAATTGAGCTATTTAAATCTGACTTGCAATCCACTTTGTGACATTGGAACTGATGTAATTATATTAATATACTAATATATACATTGATGGTGAATTAATTTGTGTTTTTTTTTTTTCTGGGTCAGATTATTCATGAGATTATTGGTGAACTGTAAGTAGTTGTTTCATCTAGTGGTGTGTCGTTCATGACCGAACCAACGCATATGGCTGGCTGCACTTTTTTTTTCCACCTAATGCTGTATGATGTTCTTTCTTACGCATTGCTTGATATTGGTTTAAGGCTTTCATTAATGATATTAATAGTCCGTCAGGTGCAATGATATAATGAGATCAGAAAATGAGGTTTAAAAAATGTTGGCGTTTGTGTGGAACGAAAACAGAGTTTCAGTTGGAGGGTTGGTGAAATCAAATGTGACAGTTTGTATATACACTCATTTAATATGAAAATATGTCGAAAATTATGTTATAAAAAAAACAATGAAACACAATAAAAGGAAAATCCGTTTGGGAACCGAAAGAATCAATTCATTTGTAAACTGAGCCAAACGACTTGGATCCTAGAAAAGAGCCGGATTTCCCGTCTCCGATGTCAGCAGGCTGTAATGTGACGAGAAAAAGCTGCGCAGCGAACGATGGCGGTGTCTCAACCGAGGGTAGAGAAAGACAGCGAGGACTGCTCTCTTTTGCCCTTAGTTCACGATGTTATCAAATGGTAAGAGCAATGCTACATTGAGAATGTGCTTGCTATGTATGTAATCACTTGTGTACACCTTCATTCTTCACTCCGTCTGAAAGAAATGGTTTTCGTGACGTTACAGAGGATACTGATGACCTATTAGCTAAAGCTAGCATAACTACCTCTCAGCTGGAAATGTAACGTAGCAAGTATCATTGAGCCACAGACGCGATTTTGGACCTGTGTAAGATCGTAAAGCTCGTTTAGATTTGCATATGTCTGGCTAATTTTGGAGCACTTGTTTATTTGTCATCATCGCTTAGATATACAAAGTACAGTGGGAAAGTGACAGTGGGAAGCGCGACTTGTAAGGTTCAATATGATATTAGTACTGCGCTGGAAAACAAACTTTTGGAATGCTCCGGAGATATTAAGATTTACGATGTACAATCAAATGTTTAACTGCGTTAATGGTTTCCTGCTTTGTTTCTACTCTTTATTGCCTTGTCGCCGAAAATGTACTATATAAATAAAATTACCCTTACTGCAAGCACAGCTCAGTTGAATCATCTCAACAAGTTATTTATATATATATATATATATATATATATATATATATATATATATATATATATATATATATAATTTGTGACTACAGCTGCTCTTTTGGCTCGTAAGCACATCTGTTGCACAGTAATTCAGTTTTCTGTCAACTTTGTCAACATTTTAAAGACTCAAAAATACCTGGTGCGTGACGTATTAAATAGAAAACATCACGTAATATATTACGTGATGGATCATGCTATTTAGAGCACGATCCATTTAACAATCTGTTTACTGCCATCAAAATAAGTCTAATGATATATATTCTGTTTCTTAATTAAAGATCACAGTGTTACTAATGGTTCCAGACTTATTGTAGATTATGAATTTACAAAACCTAAGGATGAAACTGACAAGGCTGTAATTTTATTCAGATCAAGATTCAATGCCCAAAAGACTCAGCCAGGGTGGAGAAAGACAGTGAGGACTAATTGGTTGACCAATCGGATGTCTTTTTCCATAAAGCTTATAAAATGAATTCAAACAGTTTAGACACATTTATATGTTAATTAAACAGTTGCAGTAGCTTTTAATTGCACTTGTATTTGTTGGAGTGTAACTTTGTTTGCCCTTAAATCCATTTTTATTTTGCCAGCAGTTAAAAAAATAAATGAGAAAATACAATTTCCTTCAGTGTATAAAAGATTCAGACAACTCTCATATTTTGTGGTAATGCCTTTAAGTGTTTCAGGAATTTAGCAAGTCTTAGGCATCCATGCTATTTCAACATCATTTTCAATTTTAAGCCCGACGTAGTCCGGTTTTATCCTTGAGATTTGTGGACAGATGTTTAGATGTTACTCTTTTAGGAAGCTCTCGGGTTGAAAATGTAACAGATTGATGTTTAGGTTTTGTTTCATTTGACTTTTGTCTTTGTCTTTTCAAGCATGGACAAGGACAAGGATGGCCAGGATGTTCATCAAGAGCTGATGAAGCTGAAAACAAAGATCCAGAAAGCTAGGGAGCAAATCTCCAACATGCCCGGGATAGACAGCAGCCCACAGGAGCAGCAGCATCAACTGGCCACTCTGAGAGAGCAGGTGCGCACCAAGAACCAACTGCTTCAGAAATACAAAAGCCTATGCATGTTTGATGTCCCCAAAGCATCATAACACTAGTTGGGTTGGACTGGACTTCACAAACTGGAGGGGAAAAATACATTGAAACTCATCCTGGTCAAGGACATGGCCACACACGGGATTTTTTTTTTTTTTTTTTTTTTTTTTTTCCTGCAATGCGCGACAATTTTGAGGATCATTAGTTATTTTATTATTTTTGGATGTGTTTGATTCTGTAGATCTTGTTTGGATTTTCCTATCTTGTTTTTTTTTTTTTGTATTAAAACAATTTTGAAAACCTTATCTAGACATTGTTATTAAATACTACCACTTATGAGTTACCGTGTTTATTTTGAACAAATCCACCGATGACACAAAATTAAAGTGCCTAAATCTTAAGGAAGGCAGTGAACCTGTTCCTATAGAAATAGAAATTCTGTCTTTAACATATTGTAATCTTAATACTGAAGATTTCTTTTTCAAAAAAAAAATGGAAAGAAGGGGGTGAAATAGTATACAATATAGTGAGCTGTGCATGAAATTAATCACAAGAGAAACAAGAGGCTAAAAAAGTATCAAGAGTTTTATTTTCTCCTTATCCAAAAAAAAATGTTGACAAGGACATGATAAATACATGTGTATTCATTTTGTTCATTCTGCAAAACAAACATTCAAAGTGCCATTCTACGTGAGAACGGTGGCAAAATGTAAACATTTCTTCCCTTCAATGCTGCTCTTGGAGAGACAACGCAGTCACATTTTACAGCATTTCCAGAGCATCTACTACACCTCGTCTCGACTTCTGTTTGGATCAAGCAGTCTACAGTTTTTAGTTTTGTATTTGGTCTCGTGTTTTCTGCAGCCCGGCTGATTTTCTTTTTTTATTTATTTGGCTGCAAAAGTTTTGAGCAGTCTGTGTGGTAAAGGCGTCAGCAAATGACGCAGCCTTTCTCTTTGGCCTGGCTGCCACCTATTGCTTTCTCTTTGATGTACATTAAGTCACTGTGCACGCTTGGTCTGCGCGCAAACGGCGCCACTATTCCGTATGCGTTCCCGTCCTTGCATCTCTTATTCCTGAATGACTTTCTGTGCAAAACGTCGCAGTACTGCAGGGAAACCTTGCAGTGTCGGTCGGGGCTCATCTCGTTGGGCAACTTGGCCATGGTAAAGAGCGTCTGAAACATCTGGTCGACGTTGGTGTTCTTTTTTGCAGAGATCTCAAAGTAGGCACAGTGCTCGTCCCCCCCGACCAGCTTCTCGATCTCTTCGTCCTGCACTTCTCTGTAAAAGTCCCGGTCGCACTTGTTGCCGCAGATAACGAGCGGGACGTCCACTTTCTCCTTAGTTTTGTTGCGGAGACAGGACTTGGTTTCGTGTATTTGGCGTTTCAGACGCTGCACCTCTTGGAACGAGTCTCTGTTGTCCAGACTGAACACCAGGATAAAAACATCACCTGTAAAAACAAACAAAAAAAAAACACAAAGGAACACGTTTAAATATCAAGAAGAGTTCACAAAATTAGATCTGAACCCACCGAACAGCGCAATTTGGATTTTTGATTTAAATCTAAACTCACCAGTGAGAATCGAAAGTCTCCTCATTGCAGGGAACGGGTGGTTTCCTGATGTGTCCAGGATGTCCAGCTGGTAAACGTCCCCTCTGATGCTGTAGAACTTTCTATGAAAGTCTTCAATAGTCGGTGTGTACTGGTCATCAAACCTCTCGTTGAGAAACCTGGAGATAATGGCCGTCTTCCCAACTTTAGTGGAGCCAAGAATCACCATCCTGTGGCAATTCTTGGCAGGAATGTCGAAGTCATTCTCTGATGGAGACATTTTCTTAATCATAGCTGCAGCAAGTTGCACCCCGTCTTCAGCGGTGCCTTGTCGGTGTGGGGTTCGTTTTAAATCCAAGCAGTGATGGGAAAGGTCTGAATGCGCTCTGTCTGATTCTGAGACGGGCTGCTGGCTGAGAATTTATTGGAGAAGATCGCCGCGCCTCCATTGCGTCATGCGTCACCCTAGCACCACAGAGGACCAAGAGAGGCGAGCGGCAATCACAGTGTTTAGTAAGGCTGCGGTTCTGCGTCAGTTCTGCCTATATCAAAAAAGAAACTGATCAGATGCACGCTTCTGTTTTCATATGCATGTCACCAAGTTCGAAAATCATCGAAAATTTGGTTTATTTCAGCATTTGTTAAAAATATTTAACTTGAATGGCTTGGATTGACTGTATTGACTGCATTTCTGTGTAGAAATTGAATGTTGCCTTGAGACGACATTTTCTGTCAATTGTTCCTATATAAATAAACTTTGTTAAAAATGTATAATAATGAAAAATCGTTATTATAAAACTCACATCGGGAATCACATGTTTTAAGCATTTGTTTCTGTCCGATTTGATATTTGTTGCGTAAAGCTATGACACGAAGATTCAGTGTTTTAGAAAATTGGAATACTATATATATATATATATATATATATATATATATATATATATATATATATATATATATGTATATATATATATATATATATATATATATATATATATATATATATATATATATATATATATATATATATATATATATATTTTTTTTATTTTTATTTTTTTAAAGATAAATGTTAAGGCTTAAACAATCACAGAGAAAACTCCAGACTTACAGTTGTCCGGAACGTAGTCACTCAAACCCTCCCCTAGTAAGATAAGAAAATAAGAAAAGTAGGGTTTCTGATAAAGAGTCTAGCTGTTAAGAGAAAGTGGTATTCAGATATAATGGAAAGTTGAGTGGAAGAAAAAACTGTGGTGACCAAACCTTGACAAACAGCATGGATAAAGGTAGACTTGAGAGGATTATACACCAAAACTCATTGAACAGTTATAGTGGAAACTTTGCTTTAAGAGCTATTAAAGACAGGAATATATTATCTCTATTCACCTGAATAATAATGTGAAATGTTTTTTAAATGCTTTTATTATGCTGAGAAAAAAAATGGTTTTCTTATGAATGTATCTAAATACGTGCCCTTTATCTCCATGTAAAATCAAAACAATAAACAACAAATGCGATCAAAAACATGATCACTGTGAAGTAAGTCAGTACAGATTTTGATGGCGTCCCCCTTTGATGGGCCACCATGACACCATGAGCAAAAACAAAAACACATATCGCTCATTTGAGAAAAACTGGTACAGAATACAAACCACATATATTTAAGAGCCATACAACTACCCCAGCACATTCAGCACATCTCTGTAGTTGTCACTTTCATCACTGTTACCGTTTGAACAAAATGTCAGAATGCAAACACAGTGGCAGCAAACGTCATAGTGGCTGGAAGGGCGGAAAAAAAAAAAAAAAATCTAAGGAGAAGTCCAGCTGGTTGTAACTACTGCCTGCAAGCCATTCAATCCAATCTCTATCGACTTTCTCATATGGCCTATTAATTAAGGTAGCCCAAGATAGAGCCTGCCACTTGTGACTCAGCCTCTCCTCATCCACTTTTCCGCTTTAAGCACTCATCACCTTTAACCTATCCTCTCACCTGTGAATCAGTGTGAAGAAGAGAGAGATTTCTGATAAAAGGGACGGCCTTGAATATGATTTAGGTGTCGAGTGTGCTGCCACATGTGATCCACCGTGTGGAACTCAGTTCTTCTCTTTCAAAGTCAGATTTTTCGCCACTTGATGTACTCGGCTTTTACATATTGTGTAGGACAACATTTTAGATAAGGTGCATCGCAAAAGTATTCACACCCCACACAGAATGGTAGTAAGTCATAGCACCCAAGGAACATGCCAATCAAGTCGCATAACACTGTTTGAATGAAGAAGGTAGAAGAATCTTTTGACAGGATAACTTGTGGAAAACTAACTCTGTGCATCAATCAGAACAAAGCAAACAAACAAAAACATTGTGAAACATGTTGGTGACAACATCATACACTGGGGATACATTTGTTCACAGTTGATGAGAGAAGGGCTGAAGCTGAATGCATCAGCAAGAATACCTATCACAGGCAACAAAATCTTCTCATGTCACATCACATGCAATTCCAATAAAATGCAGTGAAGCTCGAGACTGAATGTGAAAATGTCCCAGGCATTTGAATACCAATGATATGTTGTGTAACACCAACCAAGAAAGAGCCTCAGGCAACACCACTCATTGGCCATTCTGAGGCTGCTGATGTTGAGCCATATAATGTTGTTGAGACTACTGTCAACATGCTTTTAATTTAACTGAAGGAGCCCTGTGTTGCTGGGAATTCTCAGTGTAATTTGTAGGTCAACCTACTGCTTCCCGTGTTTTCACTGGGTTTACAAACCTGCGTCACTGTTTTATTGTACCGCAGCGATGCAGCCAACGCCAGCAGCGTTCGAGACGTTGATATCGTTCATCATAAACATTCAGCGCCACAGTATCGCGGTCGCCCTCTCTGCTTCAAGTATCCTGTAACTGCTCTAGAAAAAAAAAACAAAAACATCTTTATTCTTGATACTTAAGTCGAGGACAAGCTTAGCCATATGTCTCTGTGTTTATCTAATCATATTTTGTGAAACCTCATACCTGCCAACGCTGGTGACCTTTTTTAGCCTTCTGTGGGGCAACAGGTTGAAATGAGATAGGCGTACACCTAAGCCAGGGTTGTTGAAAGCCTCAGTGATGGATTTGTGCATGCGGAGTGGAGTGAACCTGTGCTCCGTCCCTGACTATTGGCTGAAGATTTAAGCCAGTGTGTTCCCAGACTTGCACAAAACATATCACGTGCAGAACCACACCGTTGTCATGATACTGGTTCTCTACACATATTACATGGAAACAGAAATGTGCATTTCAGTTGAGTAGTATAAACATTTTAAATCTGCTTAGCATTAACCTACATGAAGAGTGATAGAAGGATTTTTTTTATTTAACAAAATTTGAACATCATCGGTAAAAAATTACATGTCTCCCACTGTACTGATGCTGTGATAGTTTACGCAGCAACATACTTCAGTATACCGTGTCCTCATGCTTAGTCTCTTAAAATGTGTTTTTGTGCCTAAGCTAATCTCCAGTCTTGTTTTTTTTTTTTTTTTTAAGATAGATGGACTTCTTGCACACACCATCCTGGCAACATGGCCCAGAAGAGCAAACACACCGGTGGCAGCCTGCTCACGCCATGAACAATTATACACATTATACTAATTTTCTTCCCGGCAATGTTTGCCTTCACTGATTAGCAACGAGGACAGAAAAGCTCTCAAAGACAAAAAAATGTGGAGTTCCTGTGTGAGGACAAAATGCTTCACAGCTGATGTGGAAACATTTTTTGTTGTTGTTGTTGTTGTTGTTGTTGTTCTGGTAAACCTTTCACAGCCTCTCATCAAACCTAGGTTGTGATGTAGTGGGAAAGAACTCATATCAGCAAACTTTTAAGACCTTGAGAGGAAATGAAAATGATTTTTATTTTTCCATTTTACACAGAAAAATAAGGATTTAGTACCTCATTTCCACCGGGTGGTATAGCACTAGTGGGTGCAGTTTGGTACGCTATTATGTGGTCTGGCATATTCCAACACCAACTGGACTCTGACTGGGCAGACGGGTTTGAGTTGGACATGATCTGTTAGGTGTCTGCAAACCCAAAAGTTAACCTTTCAGTAGTTTTAGGAGTGGCAACTATTACACGGTAGTCTTCTACACTCATAAAATATATATTTCAAAAATATATGTCAGCGTTGCTGTCGGCTTCTTGACAACCTTCCTGATCAGTTTCCAGTTTGTCTTTCCATATTAAGAGATACCTACAGTGTCGGTAATACCACTGGTGTCATGACAGACACTAGAACTCCTGGGCCCAGGTAGCTAGTGACAGAAATTCAAGTCTTTAGCAGAAAGAGGTATAGATGAGTATTTCTTACACTCATCTATGAGTGTAAACAGATCTTACACTCATCATCTCGTCTAAAAAAGTATGATTTTTAACTACATATAAACCACAGCAACAGCACGTGGTTAAAAATCTAAATAATAGACTGAAGGTGTGTTAACTGACCAGCAACACTGGTCATGCGTTTGTATTATGGCAACAAAGAAAAGAACATTCTGGGAAATAAAATCACGTTCCAAGTCTAAATGATCAGTTTTAAATCAGCAGAGTCAGAGGAAAGCAGTTGAATGCAGACAGATAGGGGCTGCCTGTGTTCAGTGAGGTTCTGGAGAAAACAGACAAGGCCACCTCATGCTGTATGTTTCCAGTGGTGTGTTTACATGGCATGTGCTCTCAGTCCGTTGCGTGTCAGTCTGGGCCACGCTGCAGAGAATCCGATGAATGAAGCATGATCCTTTGATTTCCAGGACAAAAGCCTAAAAACGTCACGGCCAATCAGCTTAGAGGCTGTAGTTAGGCTTTGGCTTGCTGAACACCTGTGTGTTTTGGTGGTCTGATAATCTGTCAGCTGTGTTTTTATCAGTGACATGAGCAGTGATTTTATGCATGGTGTGTAAGGTTGTAAATATATGAAGGTAAACATCGTCATGAGCCTTTTATGTATCAGTTTATAGCCAGAGGTGGGTAGTAGCTAATTACATTTAATTAGTTCCATTTACTTGAGTACCTTTTTTTTTTTTTTTTTTTTTTTTAAAGTAACTTGTATGCAGTGGTATATATAAAAATATACGCATTTTTCATTAGTTAATATATTGATTAATATTGAAAAAAATCAGTTTTAAAAGCAGATGTTTATCAGTTCCTTTGTAATCAATTAATATTTTTATTAGATTTTTTTTTTACTCTTGAGTAATTTCTTGGTCAGCTGCTTTTTACTTTACTTGAACAAAAATGTGTTGTAGTACTGCTACTCTAACTTGAGTACATTTGGTTACTCTATGCACTTCTGCTCAGAGCCTAATATTATAGAAGGAAACATAATGTGCTTGAATCCTCACTTTTCCAGCCCATTTCAGTATAACCTCCTGGGGTCAGAAATTATTTGTGAATACTTGTCAACCTCACTTGCACAGAACAAACAGCAGTTCACGGGGTTCGCCTCAGGTGACCTTGTTGACTAAGAATTTCTTTTTGCCAGGTGGTTATTTTCATAATGGATTTACAAGCAAGCTGTGCAGATTCATCTCGTTAACCTGGCTCAGAGTCTTTGCTGGAAAGATTTCAGTCAGATCAATATTCATGTTCCCTTCTTGAAAACGGTCAGACAAAAAATGTATTTCATCTGGAAACATGGGTATTTTTGTCTTTAGTCTACCTGCAGATGTCAGATGGTTTTTTGATATCTATCGATTCTGTTTAGGTTCCTTTGAGGCTGCTAGTTTGCATTAAGTCTGCAGCAAAAAAAAGTATAATGTTTGGTGCAAACCAGTGCAGTAATTTTTTTTTTCCAGTTTTTTGAAAATGGTGGTGTGCACATCCCTTATTGTAATTACAACTTATAAATATTAAAGATACATATTTTTTATAACATAATCCAGCTTTTAGCTTATCTCTGATATTTTTCTTGGTCTTTGTGATGCAAATGCTCAAAAAACCTTTAAGATTTTTTTAAACTGTAAAAACATTTTTAAGACAATGCACTAATCTATGTTGGTCTACCACATAAAATCCAGATTAAATACTTTGAAGTCTGTGGTTGTGACAAAAGTCAGTCTGGCATTGTCAATTAACTTGCTCCACAGAAAGCTGGAGGAAAGCCCACTGATGCACACAATCTGTAAATGGAGGCATGCATTACTGAATGTCAGTAGAGGCACAATCTGCTTCTTGTGCAATAAAGCAAAGTCAAAAGATGAAGAGAAAGCAAGACTGGTTAAGTAGGTTAAGTTTGCATAAGACATTGTGCTGAAATGCTTTGGCAAAAACAGTGACAAGTGGACTGTAAAAGTCTATTAAATGAATGCACAGCTGAAAGTGAGTCCGCATACAAAGAGACTCAGTAAAAGTGTTTCTGGAAAATTGGCTTTATGTGCTTTAATTTAGTTCCCTTAAGCATTTAGCTGACTTGTCCAAGAGGGAACAGTCACCTCCAGCTCTCTGTACTTCATTGAGCACTGCCGTCAGTAAATATGGCGACAACTGAGTGATCTTATAAATGCTTAACTGTAGACGTCAAAGAACCGCTGCCCTTTGGAGCTCTGCTTATGTAACGCTAATGGTTTGGCGAACAAATGGGAAAAGAAAGAAGCAAAAAAGGGGAAAAATATTTTTATTTGCTACTCACAGGTATAAATGTGAACCAACAGTGACTTTAACTAATAGAAATTCATCCAATGAATTACATAAAACCCTTATAAATTAGCATAAGTAACAAGTATTATAAACCCCCCAAAAAATATTTATTGAACATGTTTCCCATCTCAGAAATATGAAAACAGTATCAAGACCCAACCGCTTTACATAAGAAAAGACAACCAGGAAAAAATAAATCTCGTTCAAAGATTTGAAACGGAAATAACAGGGAAAAAAAAGAAAACAGTGCATGAAAGACAAATATATTATTTTTACTTTTTTATATATATATTTTTTTGTGATAAGCTTTGATGCACTTCTATTTCATTTTGAGTCATAAGAGCATTCGGCTGTTTGAAGCAAAGAATAAATCAACTTGTTGACAAATTTCCTCTCAATTTAGACATATAGATCTGTATCTATGTCAAATTTGCTCAAGTTAACATTAAAATCAGTTTGTCATTGGAATAGATTTTTACAATTTGTGTGTCATGAAATGCAAAGCGTGGTTGCTGTTGACAACAGCGTCTACGTTACATCCAAAGCGATTCCCCTCTTACACCAAATTAGCTGTTTGTGGGTCACCAAATGTGCGTCAGGGGAACATCATGGTTTATCACATACACCTTGCTGTGATTAATTCTGATGAAAGCCCACTCATGGTTTACCATATCCTGCATCATTGTTTATGATCATTTCAGATGTCACTAAAAGTTAAATACATATTTTTCCATAGTGAAATTGGAAAAAAAAAAGATATAACTCACATAGCAGAAGGAGTATTTCATAACACAAGACGAATATCACACCCCGCCTGTACTGGTCCATCGTCTCTGTTTTTGTTTACCTTGATGCTGTGTAACTGCTGCCTATTCTAACCCTGTTTGATGCTGATTTAGCAAACCGCTGAGGTAATTACTACACAGCAGCCAACGCGGGTATCCCTGCTGTTCAGCTAATAAGAAATATATGCATACTACATTCAAATAATTGCGTAGGTCGCATGCACAGGCATAGTCACTACACTGGTGATCTTCATGATGGAAACATTACTGAGCCTTGGAATTGTCAGCTGATATCCACAAAGTGTGTGTCCCTGTTTGTCTCTGTGATTTATCAAGTGTGTAAACAGAAAAGCATCACAAGGAAATCAAAGTACATGTGGCTATGATAAGAGAGGCAGTTAATGTTAATGCAGCTATTTGTTTCAGTAATGATTCATGATTTGTTTGAAAGATGCTGCAGTTTCTTATTTACATATTGACTTGTTTTTAAAAGCTTTTTGATTAAGAAACATACCAGAAAATGCTAAGTTATAGATGTTTCCAGAGGGTGTTGTTTAAATTGCACAGTTACATCAAAGATTAAGAACAATGTATTCTTCAATTGACAATCTACTATTTCCAAAGCTTTCAGCTAATCACCCTTTCAGATTTACATTGTTGATTGTGAAATAATTTTCATGTCATGCAGTTAGCTCCTGAGAATCCTGCTATCACAATTATTCAGTTCAGGTGGGCGATTTGGATGGCAGCTCCGTCTCTTCCGCTTGTCCATCTGTCAACAGACCTCGTCAGGCTTCAAGGTGTGTCTTGTGCTACAGCAGTGCCTTAAGGTCTGTATAATTTACAACAGCTTCCCCAGCAAAATAGCACATATGACACATGTATGACGGGCTGTATTGGGGAACCATCTGTCCACTTTCTGTTTTTTCACAAAAACAAACAGTTGCCTTCCTCCGATTAATTTTATTTTGTGTTGTTGTTTTCCTCTCTTGGTTTAAAACATTTGCAAATTGAGCTTTGGGAAGTTCTAAAACTGGGTTTAATCGATGAGTATTAGAGGAACTGTGGTAACTCTTAACTCCGAGTTAAACCACTCACAATTAAGAGTGATCACAGTCCAGTCTTTATGGAAAGGAGCAATAATTATATTGTGTTGGTTTTTCAAAGTTGCTTTATTATGTCTTGAAGTATGTGTACAGTGGACTGTAGGGGCTATGCTGGACTTTGGTGGGCGCCACTCTCCCTTGACATCTCAGAGGCTGGCTCACCAGGTGGTCTGGTAATGTGGTTTCCCCTCCTTAGTGCTAGGCGGTCTTGCTGCCAACATTCAGATGAGGATTCTCTGTAAACAACATTAAGGCATGAATACGTCCCATTTCTGTTACTGAGGGCAATATTTTCCGACTCATTTTGGACCACTTCATAAAAAATGAGCAACGTCTATTCACCCCAGCCAATGTTATTATTGTTGCCTACTATGCTCACCCCTTTATGCCCACCTTCTGATGGCTGCTTCTGCCCAAATCCAATAATTCACGAATGAATCAGACATGACTTGCATGACAATAGAATGACACTACAGGTGCTGGTCATAAAATTAGAATATTGTGATAAAGTTCATTATTTTCCATAATGTCATGATAAAAATTAAATTGTCATATATTTTAGATTCATTGCACACCAACTGAAATATTTCAGGTCTTTTATTGTTTTAATTTTGATGATTTTGGCAAACAGCTCTTGAAAACCCAAAATCCCTGTCTCAAAAAATTAGAATATCATGAAAAGGTTCTCTGAACGATCAATAAAAATAATCATCTGAATCAACAAAGTGACTCTAAACACCTGAAAAAGATTCCTGAGGCCTTTAAAAACTCCCAGCCTGGTTCATTACTCAAAACCGCAATCATGGGTCAGATTGCTGACCTGACTGTTGTCCAGAAGGCCATCACTGACATCCTCAAGCAAGAGGGTGAGAAACGGAAAGAAATTTCTGAACGAATCAGCTGTTTGCAGAGTGTTATATCAAGGCACCTCAGTGGGAAGTCAGTAGGAAGGAAAAAGTGTGGCAGAAAACGCTACACAACGAGAAGAGGTGACCGGACCCTGAGGAAGATTGTGGAGAAGGGCCGATTCCAGACCTTGGGGGAAGCAGCGGACTGAGTCTGGAGTAGAAACATCCAGAGCCACTGTGCACAGGCGTGTGCAGGAAATGGGCTACAGGTGCCGCATTCCCCAGGTCAAAGGTCAAGCCACTTTTGAACCAGAAACAGCGGCAGAAGCGCCTGACCTGGGCTACAGAGAAGCAGCACTTTGGACCACTGTTGTTCAGTGGTCCAAAGTACTTTTTTCGGATGAAAGCAAACTTTGCATGTCATTTGGAAATCAAAGTGCCAGACTCTGGAGGAAGACTGGGGAGAAGGAAATGCCAAAATGCCAGAAGTCCAGTGTCAAGTACCCACAGTCAGTGATGGTCTGGGTGCCATGTCAGCTGCTGGTGTTGGTCCACTGGGTTTTACCAAGGGCAGGATCAATGCAGCAGCTATCAGAAGATTTTGGAGCACTTCATGCTTCCATCTGCTGAAAAGTTTTATGGAGATGAAAATTTAATTTGGTCTGGAATCGGCCCTTCTCCACAATCTTCCTCAAGGTCCGGTCACCTCTTCTCGTTGTGCAGCGTTTTCTGCCACACTTTTTCCTTCCTACTGACTTCCCACTGAGGTGCCTTGATATAACACTCTGCAAACAGCCGATTCGTTCAGAAATTTCTTTCTGTTTCTCACCCTCTTGCTTGAGGATGTCAGTGATGGCCTTCTGGACAGCAGTCAGGTCAGCAATCTGACCCATGATTGCGGTTTTGAGTAATGAACCAGGCTGGGAGTTTTTAAAGGCCTCAGGAATCTTTTTCAGGTGTTTAGAGTTACTTTGTTGATTCAGATGATTATTTTTATTGCTCGTTCAGAGAACCTTTTCATAATATTCTAATTTTTTGAGACAGGGATTTTGGGTTTTCATGAGCTGTTTGCCAAAATCATCAAAATTAAAACAATAAAAGACCTGAAATATTTCAGTTGGTGTGCAATGAATCTAAAATATATGACAATTTAATTTTTATCATGACATTATGGAAAATAATGAACTTTATCACAATATTCTAATTTTATGACCAGCACCTGTATGTACCCATAATATTTGTCTTAGATCTACTTTCTTTTTTCATGAATATCAATGTCTCATATGCTGTTTTTAATATAATTTTAATGGCTGTTTTTAGCTTAGAAAACTGACAATAAAATCACAATGGTGGTTCTATAAATTATTCTTTTTATTAGACATTTATCAAAAATTACAAGTCGTCTATTTCCAAAAGATTATGTAACATTTGCAGCTTTAACATTATCGTTATTGTGGAGTGAGATCAAAATGGATCTCTGGATTGTAAAGGTAGCATCCCTGCGCTTCGAGAGAAAACATTTTACACAAATAACAGCCGATGAATTCAGAATGTTAAAACCAAAAGAGGAAAGAGACAACAGGCTGCGTGATAAAAATAGCAGGTCTGTCCTTCTCTTGGCATCTATTTATCTTAGCGTGCTGATAGATGCAAGGACCATGCAGGGAGCAATTACTAAACACATGCAGATATAATTTGTGTCTCAGGAAAAGAATGGATATCATTAGAGAAGGTTAATCTGAGAAGAGGGCTAAAATTACCCCCTTTTCCATTTTGGAATTACTAAAATAGAATTTCCTCCTATGTTCTCACTGCTAAAAATAAAACGGCAGTAATGTTTGTAGATTTTTAGCCCTCAAAGGAACACCAGGTCATGTTCTACTATCTGTGTGTCATTTCCTAATTGGAACTCCTGGGCCCTGAACAGCCATTACTAACGACAGGCGCACACAGAGTGCACAGGTAAAGAGAGACTTTGTCAATACCAGCTGCCTGTTAGCCTGCCCACGGTACTGAGCTAATTACAGCTAACTGGTCAGGACTGCTTTGAGTACCCAAGTGGCAATATGGCTCCAGAGAGGTTAGTGATGTGCAGACAAATGTTCTGTAATGTGAGACTTGACAAAGAGGTGAGAGCCGATGACCACACAGAGGTGATTTACAAAACATATCTGTATATGAACTCATACACACAACACCTGACCCTGATTGCACTCTTTTACCCGAGCTCCCACATGAACCCAGGAACCTAAGACCTTGTTTTCACTCTGCGTCACGCAGCTGTTGGGTTTAGTCCACCTTTCATATCTTAATTTACCCAGCCATGTTGACGGAGTGCGATAGTGATCATCATCCATGTAGAGCAACTCTGCGCATCCATCGTAGCTCTGACTGTGACCTCGGGGAACCTGACTACTTAAGCCCTGCCAAGCACAAACAGTACTGGAGTGTTTCTGCCCACATTGTGTATTTATTTGTTCGTGTCCCAAGATGATTTAATCACTTTTCCTCCAATATGAATGAAGAACATGTTGTAAGCGATGTTCTAATGCAGTAGAAGTATTTTGTTTAGCTTCTTAAATGATATATGGACGGGGAAAAAAAATAGCTGAGTTATTAGTTCCCTAACTTCATGGCGCTACCACAAACTTGCACACACTTTGTGTGGTATATCAATCAAGAGTAGTACATTCATTTGTACTAAGACACAATAATTATATATATAAAACAGAAACACTTGTTCCCACAGTTATGTGTGCATTTCTTTTGGGGATTGTCTCAACAAACTCGGCATATGCCTAGACTAACTGTGTCACATTTTCTTCTTTCCAAAACTCCTCCAATTAAAGCTGAAGCCACACTACAGGCATTTTCCCCCCCCCCAATTTCACCAGCAATTCCTTGTGAGGGAAAGTCTGTATCAGTCTGCATTTATTGTTTTTGTCACCCGGCATGGTGGGTCAGCGCAAAAATCTGTTAGTGTGAAAAGGGGTGAAGACTGGAGTCTGTCTGTGTAAGGGGAATAGACCCACCCCACTGCAGTCGCAGCCAAGCATAAATATTTACATTTTTTGAGCGGGCATCTGGACACAGTTGGGTTGTGTAAACTGATCACAGACCCATCTGTAAATTGGGTTACCGACAGCCAATGGAAAAAGAGAGGCTGAGACACGGCAACAGCTGACTTATAAAGAAACAAAAACTATTTGTAACTCTGCAACATTGTAAACATAAATGAATGAGGCACAAAACAATAAATTAATAAAAGTTTTGTAGTGAGAAAATAAAAGAGAGATTCTCAAATATTTAAGAGTTAAACACAGAAAACAATGAAGGACCTTTTTGGAATAAATCAAACAATTCACATGAAGGTAAAGGGGTCAACCTCTTTTGAGGATTATTTTCCAAATTTGTTTTTGAAGAAGAGATATCTTTTCCATTCTACTTTACATAAAATCCCCAGAACATGTATTGAAGTTTGCACTCTGTGGGCGCCTGTTGTTGGTTATGGCTGTTGTAAAGTGGCATCATGTGAAAAAGTTCAAGGGATATGAATGCTTCTGAATACCACCATGCAATTTGAAATAACACAGTTTATTTTATGGTCCAGATAGCTTAGCACTGCTAATTTACTCTGGACACATTCATTGAACAACACCATAATACATAAGCATCAATCTGATCATGTGAGTGAACATGAATACACAACATTCTGCTAAATAAAGTCTGCAGATTCTGATATTAAGATAATTATCTGTAATCACATGCTTTGTTGTAAAGAGATCAGTTAAAGAAAACTGCATTGAATCTTCAGTCCTTTAGTTTGTCTCTTAATGCTTTTAAATGGGAATGAAAAATATACATTTCCCAAAGACAGGTCACCTTATGTCAGGCAGATGGTAGAGGTCAGATGACCCCCTGTTGCTTATTGTATTGAGACCTGCACTGACTGACCCTCTTCATATGTGTTATGCATGTTTAGTCATGTGTTTAATCTAAAGCTAGCAGGCCTGTCACGTGGACAGCATATGGACAGTGTTGAGGTGTCTACAAAATATATGTATAAAGACATGCACTCCTGCCATTTTAGGACCTGATGTTAAAGATTTGTAAGTACAAAAACCAGCGCAAACTTGATAGCGCGTGCAAACCTGATCTGCAAGCAACATACAAATAGGACAGGATCCGTAAATGACCAGCATAGCAGGCGCTGTCCATTTCACATGTCTGCCTTCATGAATATGCAAAACATGCACTGATCATCGGAGAGTGCAAAATTCTGGGAGGAGGCTATCCAGATGTATTGACTTACCACCTGCAATGAGATTTATTAAACCTGAACCAGACTGTGGGTGCTATTCTTGCATTTGCATTCAGCATGTTTGAAAAGCAGGTGCAAACTGGCAATGAAAGATAACAGATGGCTTGCAACGTATGAGGAATTGCATGGTCAACTGGTGAGGAGAAAGCCACCTTACTGAGCTGACCATGAGAGGACACACAGAATGTGGTGTGCTTGGAGATGAAGGTCAGTGTGGATAACCAGTAGCGGAGCATTCGTTGATTCCTCAAGAGCAACAAAATTGCTTTTCCTGCTGTGGTTCATTCCTTGGATATTGCAGAACATTTACTATACAGCTGTAGACAGTAGATATGTCAAGCGAACTCAAATCTCAATCTTAACATTTTCGGATTCAACTTACATAAATAAATCATTTGGACTTGAGCCATTTGACTTAAACCCAGTGTTTAGCATTTTAATGTCATAACAGGTTACATATATCTCCATGATGAAAGCAACACAAAGGCGTTCACAAGATGATTACGCAAGAGTTTCACTC
This sequence comes from Poecilia mexicana, assembly GCF_051168715.1. Taxonomy (NCBI): domain Eukaryota; kingdom Metazoa; phylum Chordata; class Actinopteri; order Cyprinodontiformes; family Poeciliidae; genus Poecilia; species Poecilia mexicana. The sequence continues at coordinate 16,465,808 of NW_028263377.1, read as the reverse complement.
CAGCATGCACCCGCAGCAGGCATTCTGGCTACATCCTCTGCCAGAGGGTGTCATTGTTCTGTATGCACAGGATGTACCATAACAATTAACCACCTCGGTTCATAACAAGTCATAATCATGCACAGCACATGCTGCTAAGAACTTCTGTTAATCACTGTAATGACATGCACTACCACTGCCCTGCCACAAACTGTTTTTAGCTCGTCTGCGGTGCATGTGAGCATTTTAGTACCTGGTATAATTAAAGCAGCAGAACAGGACTGACAGAAATGTGACTCTTTGCATTATCTATAACAAAATATGATAAGGATGATCCAAAAGGATATCAGCGACATCCTAAAGAGCGTTTAGTCCTTTTTGAAAATTTTTTTTCTGCTGACTTCTTTTTTTCCAAATATTCTCTTTTCAAATGCTTCATCCTTTTAAATTAATATACAAAACATGAAATAAATCAGAACAGTGAAAGTATCAAGTTGTGCTTTTGCAGAAATAAAGCAGGATTTAATGTAAACACACGTTTTAATCTGCGTTTCCAATGGAGCAGAGGCAGCTGGGAGGGTCGGTCGTTATCTGACAAATCTCCTCCGTCGTTACGGAGACAAGGACACACCTGTCAGAACAGAGACCTCCACTGCAGTATTTATTTGTTCTAGTCCCAGTGACCCACAGCAGCTATGATGTGAAAGATATTTTAAATCCAGCAATAGCTAGTAGTTGTGGTGAAAATGTAAAAAAAAACAAAAAAAAAACACAGAAATACTATGTAGTAGTGCCACAAATTTCACTTTACCATCCCAAAGCTGATTAGATTTATAAACATAATTTCCCAACTGACATCATTTTCTGTCTTAAAAGCACATAATCTCTCGGGATGGACTTAAAAACTGAATTCAGGGTAAAATGAAATTTACTTTTAAAGGCTAAACTCTTTCTGCAACCTGAAGGGGGAAAAAAAAGAAAAAAAAAGAAAAGTTAAGACCAATTTTTAATGGTTTGTCACTGCATAGTTAAGTGTCAGTCAAAAGTGTACATACACTCATTATTGTTGACAAAAAATACTATCATCAAGTTTCTGCCATATTTCTAGCTGCATGTTTGACTGCAATGTTATTCAGAAATGTAAGAACTTAATTTAACTGGTTGATTTGCCAAAAAGGACCTGGCTTTTGGAGTTTGCCATGTTCTAAATATTACTCTGCTTTACTTGTTCTAAAACGAGTTTTGACGTGTGTGGTTTTTATTTACGATTGTTCGACTGCAACTCTTAATTATGTACAGTGTCAAATGTTTTAGTAATCTTACCAAAATGGTCTTCCTCAATTGAGAAAAAAAAAACTGGTTTTCATTCAGGTAATGCTCTAAACACAGAACTCTGTCATAAACTGGAAGATGGTGTGAGCAGAGAGTTGTTGATTTGATCAAGAAGAACAAAAAGATCTTCTTGAAAAAACTTTAATCATCAGACAAGGGAAGGATTGATCTATTTGGACATGATGACAATAAATATACTTTGAAGAGCCAAGATTAGGCTATAAAATAACAGTGTAACAGTAGCATGTTTTTTTTTTAATTGATGAAACATAAACTCAAACTCCTTCGACCAATATCATACCCTCAAAAAAACATGTCAAATACATCATTTAAAGCTCAAAATTATGACAATCATGCTTACAATGAGCTTGCAATGAAGTACTTCACTCCATATCAGTATAAAAGTACCAAAAACAAAACAATTTTTTTTTTCTTCACATTTTTCCTCCTTGTTACCTAAATTATAATTATTCCAAGTGTTCATCCTTTTACTCCTTGTTACTTTAGATGTCAGTTGGAGGAATTTAGGTAACGAATTTCACCATTCCTGTTTTATTTTAGATTTAATCTTAACCGTCACAATCTGTTCTTGTTTGAATGAAACAGAAGAGCAAAGTGCTGGCTTTCATAAGCTGGGTGCCAGTATCACAAGACCTTCATGCTAAGGCCATCGCAGTCAAAGCTTGATTAAAAGAGTAGAACATTATCCCCCAGTGCTTAGCATGGCCTGGACCAAAGAAAACCCTGTAGTGGAAAAGGTTAGAAAGGAGAGGACGCTTAGATCTGCTCTCCTTGCACACACACCGATATAAAGACACAGTGGACAGGCTGTTCTTCCTTCTGACTCAGCGAACTGGATGTAGTCCGATTTATATGTGTGTATCCATGCCTATGAATCGCACATCTTCACACATCTCTGTTCCTGTTCCCCCTCCCTTCATTTTGTTGTGTCTTCCTGCCAGCATAGCTACTAAAACACACCCAGTTCTTGTTTGCGTTTAGCACAGGCAGTATCCATCTTTCCATTCTTTGGACAAAAAGTAAAACTGTGAGCTCTCGGCCCTCCAACCCCTTTCCTCTCCACCCCTTCATCCCCCGCCCCGCATCTTTGCTACCAAGAACGCCCACTGCACCAGGCTGCAAAATCAGATCCGTTTTAATCCAGATCAGTAATATGCAGCATCAGGGAACATTTTGAACAATGTTGTTTCTGTGTTTGCCATTACGTGGAGGAAGGAGATTAGATGGGTCAGATAATAAAACTGTGTATTCCATGTTGTATGTATAAGAGAGCATGCTGATCCTGATCCTCTGCTTCAGGCACACTGACTAATCCTGGTGAAGTGTAGATGAGTGGTGGGATGGGATTGGAGGGCAGCGCGATCTGGCATATGTACATATAACAACTTTTTTTTAAAGAAAAGCAAAAAAACAACTTTGTAAACAGAGCAGTAATTCTATCAAAGCTGAAACAAAGTATGCTGTGGTGTGAGGAGACAGATTTTGTTCTCAGCTCAGAAACTAGTTGGGACGAAACGGTTTTCTGCGAAACCCCAGGTTTTACCTGAACTTCAGTCATTTTATTCTGTTTTATTTATTTCCTTATAACTTAATAAAACTTAAAAGCAGGATTAGTATTGATTGGTACTATTGCAATTCATAACAATTTAATCCTAATTTATTCAATATTATTATCAAGTACACATGTTAGAGCTGTAGCAATGTACATATATTCACAAACACACATGAATCTCCATTACCTTTTCTTTTTTTTCAGTTTTACATTTTATTCAAGTTTTCTAATTTTCATCAAAAAGAGGGACTTACAAACTTTGAAACATAAACTCAAACTCCTCTGCCTGATAAACAAATATTACTTTTACAATTTTAAAGTGTTCCAGATTTCTGAGAAAAAAAGCCAACACAGTTTGGAGTAGAAAATGCTCCCAGCTGTATTAAATACCATAGTCAGCTTGTTTCCTAAGTTTGCTGGAGTGGAGACAGTCAGCACATAGTCGTAGAAAATCAATTAGCAATGACTACAAACAAAAGACAGTGTGATCCTTTAACTGTGTTCTCTTTCTCCATGCAGAGGCAAGATAAGAAGAAATTCCAAGAACATTCTGCTCATCCCGAACACAAACTAAAACGGCATAGATAGCGCTATCTGCAAAGCGAGTTCACCGCGGCTCGAGTATTGTTGTTTCAAATAAGCCTGACCAATCAGAGAAATGTGATCAGAAGAAGAGAACAACAGTTCCTTTAAATTGTCAAAAAGTGAGGGGAAAATATTACATAACAACCAGACTGACCTCATCATTAACGCCAAACCAGGTGTATTTTGTAGCACAGCTTTGCAGCAAACTGCACTTTGGATATTATCGCAGAACATATAGTCCATTTATTGTCTCCTTTTATAACAGCTGCTGTTTACTCATCAATTTATGTCTGAAAAATGATCTTTTTCACCGACTATTATGCAATTGCATGTTATTTGTAACCTTGCCTTTCTAAGTTTATTTGATCATCTGTTTAATTCTCTTAAAAGATCCTTTCTTACATAAACTGTCACTTTAATGTGGACGGATTCCCAAAGCAGCCCCCACTGAATTATTTCAATGGTTTTAGTGTGAAATTTTGACTGAAAATCAGTCCATTAAGGCTATGTTTATAATTCTGGGTCTGAGTGGTTGTTTCTGTCAGAGAGCAGTCCATTTCTGCAGAGGGCAGTAGGACTAGTGGGAGGAGGCAGAGGAGCTTGATTTTTTTCACAGATTATCTGTCTCACATTATATTGTCAGGACATTGTGACAGTTTTAATAAATATGTAAAAGAAAAATGTATTTTCATAAAAGTTGTCTACTGCATGTTTAAATTAAATAATGTAGCATCTGGAACAGACATGAAAGCATTTGTTTAAGAGGTTTGGATCAATTGAACTAAATTGAATTACTGTTCATTATTGTGCAAACAAGTTATATTATTTTAATAAACTGTACATGTTTTGTGGGGGCGGGGGGGTGGAGGGAAATCTACATTTAACAATGAGGAACATGAATTAAGTAGTACGAATTAAGTTAATATTAGACAATTGAATTTAAGAATTCGGCAAATACATCAAAATTATTTCTTTAAGCCTCATTTTATTGTGACCTCAAATCAGTGTCTTCTAATGAAAAGCTGCACTGAGTCCCTGCCACTGCTTCAGTCTCATTAATCTTGTTTACCAGGATTCTCACATTTCCCATGATGATTAAAAGAAGAACCTTCCCTCTGCTTGCCTCTTGTTTTGCTCCGAATCTAAATCTATTTAACTTATTCAGCTTTATTTTTCTGGAGTCAGCCTCAGGGCTTCAGAGACTGAAAAGAATCTGTGAGCAGCTTTCCAATGTAAACAAGTTCTCCATTATGGCAGATCTCCACATAAAAAAGCCACATAACAAGTGTAAGAAAATAAATTTAAAATATGCTAGTTTTAAAACTTAATATGTCTTGATTGAAATAGCCTAATTATAGTAACTTATTCTGGCCTATTGACCTTTAAGTTACCTGTAGTTACAGCAGATGGTTTGCTCGGATCGTTTGAAATGCCTTTTGTCTACGTGGGAAACAATACGGGAGAAGTTCTAGCTTTTCACACTCATCTGTGAAAAGCCGTAAAACAGCAGGAGTTCCTGGCTTTAGAGAGAGGGTCAGGTTGGACGAGCAAAGATACGCCTAAAGATAAGAATATGCCTTCACTATAAAACTTTCTACACAGAAGTAACAAATTAGATTTGCTCTTGCAATTCTCCAAAGACGTCTTTGGATGTCTTTGCTTTTCTTTCTTTCTTTCCTTCTTCTTCTTTCCATTTATGTCAGGTAAATGAATGTATGTCTCTGTTGTTCTGCAGTTTCTGTTGTAATTTCATGCGTTGTCTTATATTGGATTAAACTGCAATTCTGTGACGTCTGCACTCGTTGTTTTTGTGTGGGTACACGCGGTCTGCCGGGAGAAAGCTGGGATGAAGAAGTTCGAGCCAAAAGAGTTTCTTTCTTAAGAAATATTATAACTTAAAATCTTCTACAACACAAGCAACTTCAAGGCTTCACAAAAGTTTTAAAATATTTGTTTAACAGATTATATCCCTACACATCTACATCTAAATATTTTCCACTAAAATACCTTCCCTGGGAAAATATCTATATTTTGATTAACCAACAAAGACCAGATGCACAGTGACTGGCATAAGTTTCCCCTATTACGGCCATAAATCATTATTTACTTTGGAGGATTTTATACAATTTACTACCTGAAAAGTAGCATATAAATGACAGTTTAAAGTGATATGGTTTTCCAACTATATACTCAAATTTTATAAGTGTAATGTGCTTCTGTATCCAGCCACCATCACTCTGATACTCCTTCATGTTATCCTTTTTGACCGATTGCCTTAAGGAGTCACCAACGTAGTCAATAGAGTCTGCCTGTGTGACTTAATCTAAAAATAAAAACCATTCTGTGGAAACCTCAGAGGTACTGCAAATTGATAAAACTTGGTAGGTTTGTACTGCAAAAAGATTCGAAAGGCACTTTTGCTATAATAGTGCTGTAAAAAAAAAAAAAATAAAAAAAAAAAAAAACATGATGAAATGTCCCTAACCCTTATTCTATTTCCACACTTAGATCTCAGGATGCCCAGATGACTTACGCTCCAACAAGCAGCTTGAATGCACAACGGTCTGCCAGCGTTACTCAGTCAACCCCCAGGGTATGTTTACAACTTGAATCCAACAAAAAATGGATTGAAGTCAATTTAATGGTGAGTTTAAATATGGCTTCTCAAGACTTTGACGTCCTCTTTATGTTTAAATTTAATTAATCCACAGCTTGCTTTAAGGTAAATATCATAATCGTAGTTTTACTATAGAGCAATCATTTAAGATAGACCTTTGAGGAATGAAGAACATGAAAGGAAAAGCACTGTGTTACCTGCCTACTGAGCTGCTGACGTCGAATTTGTTCTCCAGCTCACACACAGCAACACGTGCCTGGCCCACAATGAAACAGCCACTTTAAAATGCACTGCAACACAATGACACACAGGTACATCATACACTTGTAGCGCATGATGGTGTGCACTTATTGTAATCTGGCATGTTCTCATTTCCTGTAAGTAGAAAACTGTCTTAACTAATATAACTATAGCTGTGGAGTAGTCTAAAGCTACTCCACAGCTATAGTTATAGCACTATTCTTAAGGAAATAGTGCTATAGCTGAAATTCTTAAGAAAATGAACAGAAAAAAATGATGAGAAAATTAAGAAGCTCCTCTAATGTGTGGTGTGCCTTTTCTTTTGAACAAACAACTGACTGATCACGTTTTTAAATCAAAGATTTACCAATTTAACATGATTACAGTGTTAAGTATTCAGAGCAAGTGAATCTGAAATAATTCTTAGAGTTAGAAAAAGAATCTGACCTATAAAATTGTCTTAATACCACTCAGGAAATATATCTAGCTGTTGGAAGGCAGGTATTCAAATAAAATAATGCATCTGATGTGGACAAGACAAAGGCTGGCCCAATAAGCTCAGCACCAGAAGTTGTTTTAGTCACATTTTGCTTAATCAATATAACTTGGAAGCAAAAACAGATAAGAGAAAAGATCCCAAGACTTGCATGTTAAAGATCAATAGTCAATATCTAAGAAAAGGTGCACAAACACACACTTCTCTATTTAGAATGTTAGAGTTCATGACTAGCAACCAGTATATAGATTTTCTAATTCTTTTGATCATGTGTCAACAGAAACAATTTTATTTCTAGACAGGAACCAAGAAATAGGTGATATCTCCGTGTGAATTTTGATCATCCGAGAACACGACTGAGACTTTTTGTTAGATGTTATTTAGAAAAGATTTATCTTTAGAAAAACACCCAATATACTCAATTACAAAGTTCTCCAAAACTAGCATTTGACAGTACATCCGCCAAAGTGTTGTAGTAGAGGAAAATCTGTGTCTAACAAGCTACACAGGTGAATGAATGCTGAGCTAATATCATTCTTTTAGCTTTACTAAGCAGCTATATTTTGCATAAAATATTATTCATGGGTATACGCACCGTAACTTTTTGCCTGAGTCAAAGTAAACAGTCACAGCTGTGGTGGCTCATTTGCTTAAGATTTATCATTGTCTAATGCCCTTGTGGAAAGAGAAAAACACTAGAGCTTAACGTCTTTGGAAAGTAAGACATGATTATCACTAATAATGCTTCCTTCGCAGGCTTTGATAATATCATGGGACATCTGATGATTGGAAATTAACTCATCACTGGCTCTCATTAGCGGGATCCTTTGGTAAGAATTGTGAGTCATTATAATGAAGTAAAAGTTTTTTTGTTTTTTTTTCTGCCCAATAAAGCCTCTACAAAAAAAATAAAAAATAATAATTCTGCTGCCTTAAGAATATTAGGAATGCGTTTCTGTATTTGGCGTATGGATGACTTGACGAATTAATCTTCGAAAGATAAGATATAAAAACTATATGTATCAAATTTTGTTTTGTTGTGAGGAGACAGGAAGGTTAAACAGGCTCAATGCAGCAACTAATTTAGAAAAAGACAAAACACATACAGTATGTGCTACGATGAGGAACCAAGAGAAAGCAACCATAATTCCCGAACAAAGAAGAAGACCTAAAAAAAAGGAAGAACTGAAAAATAAATAAATGAAGAAACTGAACTCCAAGCAGGAGAGATTCCAAGCAGCATGACATGCATACATCATGCATGGCACACACATGCTTCATGTTCCCGTGTGGTACCTGTATCTATCTCACTGCCCTGCGTACCAACAAAAAATCACCCCTACTGTTGATTATGTAACTTTCTCGGTTGGATGCTGACCTCTTGGGACAACCTAATTAAAACGTCTTAAAGGGCAGAGTAAGTAGACCTGGATGGAGAGCTGTCAGTACTGCCTGTTGTCATGGAGCTTACTATTTTGAGGGCTGTGTTTCAAAATAATAAGTTCCATGACAACGGGCAGAATATACACAATGTGATCCCCTACAAGACATGCCGGAGACATGGGAACATGCTAACATGTGGACAAGGCAAAGAAAATTGATTACTTTTCATCTGGGATTCTCCATGTCATGAAAAGGAAAAAGCTTATACTTCTCCTATAACCAGTTTCCTATGCTGCAATAACAAAACATCCATGTGCGCTCTTCCAGTAAAAAAACAAAACAAATAAAAAAAATAAAAAAATCAGTGGAATATTTCTTGGTCTCTAGAGGTCAACACACACATCACCAAAAACCATTAAAACATCTGGACAGAATGCAGGGAAATCCCGTTGGACCTGAAAACGGCAAGATTACATTTATTTTGACACTATGTCAGAGTCTTTCTAATCTAATGTCTTTAATAATATATGCTGCTGTCTTTACATTTTCCATTTTTCTGTGTATGTGTTCAATATATTATAATGTGATAAATTACAGACTTCAGAGGTACAAAAAAAAAACCCTCATAAAATGCATGCACGACGTTGCATTTCATGAAAATATTCAAATTGTATAAAATTGAATATAAAATTCAATGTCCAGAAAACAAAAGGATCAATTGAGTACTAAAAACAAACCTGGAACTATGTGAAATACTGTCCCCTAACCCTATTAGTACCTTTGGGAACTGCATGGCATTTTATTCCACCCCACAATATTGAGGATTCTCTGCTCTTTTTTTTTTATTTGTAGTGTGTGAGAATGCAAGAATTGCCTTTGAGTGGCTATGTTGAATGTTAGATGCCTATAAAACACCCTTAATAAAACATCTAAATACAAAGGATAAAAAAATAGCAATATCTCATTTTGCATGAACTATTTTCTCAAACTTAACTAACTTCGCATAGCTAAAGAGGCACATGTTTATAAAAGAAATTAACAGAGTCGGCTGTGATCTATTTTTCATCTGATAAAGATCATACATTTCAAATTGTACCAGAAAAAAAAAAAGTCATTCCTTTCAGATTTGGTAAATTCTCAGCCAATTTTTTATGTTTATTTTACATCTAAAATTAGCTCATAATGTCAACAAAACATTTTGATCTAGATCAACCTACACTGGCATGACCAGAATATGCTTAATGGTTCATATAAAGCTTTAACCATTAGACTATAATGCAACATATGAGTATTTAGAAAGAACCAGATTAGCATTGGTCATCTTTTCAACAACCTCAGTGGAGTCACCTAAGCTTATAAGTCAATCAGAGATCTAATAAACCGGTGTGTTATTGTCAACACCTCACCTACACCCCATGCAGCCATTTACAAGATCTAATTATCTGAAGCGATTCCAGTTACTTTTTACCTCTTCTGGGTGTCAGACATTTCTCACTGTGACTCACCATTTCCGAAGCTAAATAACAGCAGCTAAACCCTCTGAATGAGAACTAAGTCAATTCATTCATCACTAACAAGGGTCCTCTGAGAATTTTAGCCCAGGAAAAGGCAGTAAACACAAATTCAAGCTAAGATGCACAGGGCATTCTGTCATTTACAAACAGGTAATCTATCGTTCACTGTGTGTTATGGCTAGCATATGTCAATTTTAGTTTGTCTATTGTATTGAAAATACTAATTTTGTTAATCAATGCCTTTGGTATTTGTAGATAATCATAGCTCAATTGGAGCTATTGTTGTGCAACACAGGTCTGATGCACAGTGGTGGTACCCTGATGCTGTTGGGATGACTAGACACTACAGAGGCTAAGGTGACAGTTGCCAAATATGGAGAGACAATTCAAGGAAACTTCCTGTAGAATGCTCTAGAACTAAGGCTAAGCTGTCTTGCAACGCGACAACGACCCAAAGAACAAACCCAATATAACTAAGGAAATGTTTCAGGGAGTCTGTGATGTTTTTGAGTAGCTCAGTCAGAATGTAGAATTGAGTTCAAATCAGTACCAAGAAGGAGTCATCTACCAAGAAAAGAAAGTTAGAAAATACCGCAAAACAGAAGTGCCAAGCTCGTACTGTAGAGACATACCCAAGAAAAGCTTGGGATGTGGTTAGCGAAAGAAGTGTTTCAGGAAATGAAGACGTGGGTGTGAATATTCAGGACTCGCTGGATTACCAATCTTTTAACAATGGAATAATTTCCATATCTTTCTAAGAAGCCATCTTGTCATTATGGGAAACACCACGTAAATGGTTGAGGAAAAAATTATTCAGAATTAATTTTAAAATTGGTAAAAAAAAAAAAAAAAAAAAGAAAGTAAGAAAGTGATAAAAATGAAGGGGCTTGATTTTGGACACTTGTATGAACCCGGACAATGTAGCAAAAAGCAACCATCTTTTTTTCTTTTCTTCCATTTTTAATTTTTTTTTTTTAATTTCAGTTACAATTTCAATGGGTCTCTTTTCAGGTACACAACTTTAGAGTGTACTGTGACATCCATAAGTGGAGTTGTGAAAAGCATATATGATAGATTCATTGGTGAATTTTAAATTGACCAAAGTTAGTGTAGAGTTCTCATTGATGGTTGTCGCATAGTTCTCTGTGTTTTTCCTTTGACGGTGCAACTTATAAGGCCACATCCCCCCATTCACATACTGACAATAGGAGATGAAAAAAAAGGCATAGAAAATCAATAAAAGAATCACAGAATGGGCAAGTACGAATGCCTGCTGTACAGGAGCGGCAAAGAACAGCCTTTTGTCTTTTTATGTCTCTTTGCAGGGTTTTAGAGCTGCAAAGAATCTGATTTAGTCTTTCTAAGCCAATGACCTCAGCTTTAGTTTCTCTACTAAAACGTGAGCACACTTTGAGTTTTCTCATGTGTGAGAGTTTATGCATGTGCCACACCACAGGTTGCACCAGTCATGTCACTTAACAATTTTCAAGCCCCTTGGTTTTTCTCTTGACATGTGTGCAGGTCACTCGTGTCAGCCAAATTACATAGACGGAATCAGAAAAAGTGATCATTTGGATGTTCAAAATGCTGCAACAGCACACATGCAATCATTTTCATGTTAAGCTCTTTGTCTGTTACGCAGGTACCTCCAGGAAAAATGGACCGTTGTCTTTCAATATAAACATGTTGTTATGTAATGACTGTTTCCTTCTGCTCGTCTTATGTCTTCCAGCTTTGAGAAATGTTGAAAATATGATCCGTTTGATATGCGGTTCCATCCCAACAAACAGAATCTTCCCAAAAACTAAATTAGGTTTCGTTCTATTTTCAGCCTCACTCGACCTCAGAGATTCTGTGATCATGTTTGATTTATTTTGGTTATTTCCTATCAGGTAACAGTTTGCAACAGGAGCTCAAATAATAACGTCTGGGTATAGCTGGGGAAAGTAGAATAACATCCCCTAATGTACAATACGGGGAAGGTTGAAGCAGATAGGCTGCAGCAGTAAAAGACCAACCTGGGTGTCACTCAAGTCTGCTAAGAACAAGAAACTGAGGCTACAATTTGCACAGACTCTCCAAAATTGGATAATACCACAATACAAGAATGCTTACTGGCCAGATAGGTCTCTGCTTTGTGATGACCAGATAGGTTGTAGTTCAAAACATAGACGGCATAAATGCTACCTTGTAGTATCAGTTTGTTGGTGGTGATTCATTGTTGCTGTATACTTTGGTTCCTTTATAAAAAAAAAAAAAAAAAAAATATATATATATATATATATATATATATATATATATATTTTTTTTTTATTTTTTATTTTTTTTATTTTTTTTTTTTTAAATCACAGCCCACCTCAGCATTGTTTCTAATCATGTCTCCACCTTTGTGACCACAGTGCACCCAAGACAATAATGGCCTCCACTGTCACTAGACCTTCGGAATAGGAGGAAATGAAAGATTTGCATTACAGACATGCAGCTGACAAATGTGTACCAGCTATATCATGGTATCATGTCAATACGGATCAAAATCTCAGATGGTTCAAACACTGTATTGTATCTGTGGGAGAATTAAGAAACTTTTACATGTAAAATTAGGGTACAAAGTGGTACCTGGAAGATGTAAGTACCACATCTTGCAATGTGGTGATTCATCCATCACCCAGCTGATGGATGAAGCTGGGTGAAATTGCATTTTGCAATGTGTTTGAATGCATAAAATGGACAAAAATGCATGTTGTCAACATTTTTCTTTTATGACAAAGTCATATTTCTAAAACATTATGTATATACACATAAACATATATACAAATATACATTATATAACTGGCAACGTCAATCTATAGAATGAAGCTGTTATCTGATTTCTGTTCCCAGAGGTCAACAAATCTGATGAATCTATCTTTGTTCCTCATGTTCTCATGTTCGTCTTTGTCTTCCTGTGCTTCACTCTCCTCTGCTCCCCCTCTGAGCTTGTCATTTTCTAAACAGTGAAATTCAGAAGAACACATCCTGTACAGTGTGGCAACACACAGAGTCTGAGATTAAGCTCAGGGTATGGAGACTCTGTCAGATCAGCTTCCTTTCAGCTTTTGTTGGAGGTGATATACCCAAACAGGAACATGCTTACATCAGTTTAGGCTTTGTTGTCTCTATGTTTTGAAGCAAAACCTCATGACTTTGCCTCAACGTTGCTTTCTACTTCTTTCTTTTTTCTGTTTTTTTTTTCACCTTTTGATACTTCAGTGTTTCATTATAAAATTGTGACATGTGCAGTTTGAATAATATTTAACAAATGGAATTTTTCATAATTCTCCTTTTACTTTAATGTCAAATCTGTCTGGGGAATCACATACATGAATCGCATCTTGTTTGGTTGTTGAAGGCATGCATTGATTCGACAGAGTGTTAAGTATTTGCTTCAACTAAACACTGGTCTAAAAGTAAATTGTCTAACAACAAAGCATAAACTGACACTTTAGAAATGCCAGTTAGGCCTGGATTTGTCTTCAGTGTCACACTGGACCATGAAAGTATTATCTTTACTATTTTAATTTTCCCAGACAGACGTCTCTCCTCTCTGCAGCTATGCCGCTAAAGTCATTGCTCTTTTATGGTCTTCTGGAATAAAACCATGCATACGTTGCTAAGGGAAGCAATAATGTGCAAACATGGCTGGTTGAATGGTTTTACCAAGTCTCATAGTGAAAGCAGTTTGGTAAGATAAAAGTTAATGAGGCTGCATGTATCTCAGCTGATATCATATAGAGAGCCAGGAAATTAATTGTAATGTATTTAAATGATAAAACCTAATTGTAATATAGACCATAAATGGCTTCATGATTTACCGAGATAATTATAGAACATGAAGGTTTATTAGACCTTTTTTTTAGAACAGCTTTATCTGAATGTCATAATGTCATATTAAAGATATAAATTGTATTTTGGTAGCATTTTAAATGAAGAAACTTCCCTTCCACTTTCATCTAAGTCTGTGCCCTCCACTGACATCATTTTTTATTATAACTTATTAAACCCTGCAAAGAGTGTCTCCCCCCGCCACAGCTTTAACAGAATGTATCTTTTCTATGCATAGTTAAGTGTCTTGATTGTGTTTGCTTGTTTGATAATTGCTGTGAAATTTTCAGCGTAGCACCACCAGGTGTGGTCTATAAACTGATTGATTTATTTTTATCTTTATATTGTACACTTTATTTTATGATATGCACACAAAAATATGACAGCCAGAGTTACAGTCTGCAATGGTTTAAAAAAAAAAAACAGATCATAGACTCTTTCTTATGTTGTCTGCTAAACACTTGATGGGGCTATTGGCCCCGTGTTCGTTTTATGAGCATTCAAAGAGCTGCAGAGCCATCTTGTGGTCAAAACATGAAAGGACATTCCTGTGGCTCCCAGGACTTTTAAATGAACTTTCTTTTTATGCAAATAACTTTGTTTAACACATGTTTTCGTGAGCAAAAAACAAATCAGCCTAAACCACATTTATTTGCAATTCTGCTCTAAATTTATCACCCAGCAGTGCCTGGTTTGTACACAGGTGGGAGTTTCAGATGAGATCCTCCTCATAGAGTTATTGATTCCAGGCACACCTTGTGTTTTCTGACTATACACATGTACAGGCATATACATATATAGTGTAAATTGAGTGTCTATTAGCTTTGACATGGTTTCACAACTGCCAGGGGGGGAAACAGTATGAAACACTTGAGTCACAAAGTGAGTGATAAAGTGAGTGTTGTGTATTTGTCATTGGAGATTATGTTTGGAATGGGTTGCGATCATAAGAAAGTTCGACTGGGATGAATCAAAATCGGTTTATTTGGTGCTATCAATATAAAAACTGACTTTAAAAAAAAATCTCAAGAAATAATTGTGATAACTTCGGGTGGAGCGGCAGTAAAAAGGAAGCAGATATTTAGGGATTGGGTCTGAGGTCATGTTGGCACTTGTGACAGGGAGGTTGCTGCATGTAAAGCGGCTGAGCCTCAGCTGTTGTTATGAACCAAAGGACCTGGGCGAGTGGACAGCTGCAAAGGGCCAAGAAAGCAAAAGTTATTGCCGTGGTGAGCAGTTGTCGTGTGTAGGGTCACCGAGTATTATTCTGAGTGAAGGTGCACACACTGAACATGACAAAGGGCAAAGGAACATTTTTGCTTCTTGGGGCCAGAGGAGCTGCTAGTTTTTTGTTTTGCTTTTTGCTGTTTAGTCCCATGTATAAAATAGTAGCAGTGCTTATGAAAAAGTGAGGAAAGCTTAAAATCTTTAGCTTTTATTTACAATACACAGAAACCTGACATATTCTCCTCCAAATCAAAAAAAAAAAAAAAAAAACAACAACATAAAAATAAAAATACATCTAGTGTTTTATATTTCTACAGAAAAAAGGAAAGGGGAAAGATGGGGTTGTTTTTAGAGTAACAATGTCTGAACTATTTGTTACAAACTAAAGTGTTTACTGTACAAACTGGGAGAAGCTTGAATAGGGAGCTTTTTTGTGAATTTTTAAAGCAAACTATGGCTGTAAAGAGACTGTTTCTGAGAATCGATTCATATCTTTCACTCCACGTTAACATCCTTCTCCCACCTCTGAACAGGTATTCAGTCCAGGACAAGTGACACTATATAAATACAATTGAATTCAAGTGAATTGAACACGGTTTTCATCTTTAACACCTTTACTAGCTGGGGTACTTGGATGCATGTGATGGAGCATTGTCCTCCATAAAATAATTGTCTTTTTAATATATTCAAGTTTATGCAGATCATAATTAGAAAATATGCCTAAAACGTGACAACATTTTCAAGCTGCACATTATATGTAGAGAGCAACAAAAGAATATTGGGCTTCATTTTTTTTTTTTTTTTTTTTTTTGCAAATTAGATTAGTAATAGTTAAATGTTTTAACTGTATTTAATTAAAAAAGAACATGTGATAAGCATTTACCAGTATTGGATAAAGTTTGATAAAATTATGAGACTGTGGGCTGTATTTGACAGAGATGGATTGCAGCCCACAAATTTGCAGGAAATCCCCAGAACTGTCCTGTCAGAAAGTGGTTTGTGTTGAAGCCAAATCAGGTGCCCTGGAGAACTTTCAGAGGAGAATTGGGGACACAAGAGAGAAGACAAATGAGAACTGAGTGTTGGATGAGAAGTCAGACTTAGACAAGCACCTTTACCTGAAGGAACTCAAAATTGTCACTGTTCAGACCTGCAGACAGAAGTGATCCGTCCAAATCAAGGACAAACTGAATCTTTTGCAATTTGCAACAGCCATTTCCCCAACATCCATGTTCCTGGACTGCAGGAGGAAGCCACAATAGATGGAGAAAACCCACACATTCAAAACGATTAATGCAGTCTCAGCTCAGAATGACTCCAGCTGAGACTTAAATGGAAACCGTCTCACTTTGAGGTGACAGCGTTTTAACCACCACACCACCAAGCTGTCCGTCAAGATCACAATTTGATGATTTTTTTTTTTTTTTCTCCCCTCGTATTCATTCCCCTGATGCAAGGAGGGTGATTTGACTTTCGGGATTCAGAGGGATTTTGGAATTATGGTCTATTGAAAGCTTTTCTGGACCTGTTTCAAGAAGGACTGACGAAACGAGACTAAACATCGCAAACCACAGTTGAAAGATCTGCACATGTGCAGACTTTCTCCTCCACTGCTGCTGCCCTGGGATTAGCCCCTTCCTGGGAGACTGGCCACAATCACAAATGTGCAGACATTCAAAAATGCATGAACACGCTCACACTGTATATGTTTGTCAGCTCTAGGGTAATTTGAAAAATATTTGAAAAGCTGATTGTATTATCATTGTAATGCATAATTTTCCAAAAGTAACGTTTCTTTTTAATTTCCTAAGTTATATGTGTTAATGTCTTACCTGCAGTGACCTCCTCTTGCAGAGCACCTTTTCTCAGGGATATCATTGCACACGCCAGTAAATGATCTGTTTTATTTAAAAATCCTCCCAAAACACAAGGCGTTCTATCCCGAAACAACACAATCAGATCTTGTGACGCTGGTACCTGGCTGGCTGTGCAAGTGAGTTCCTGCATGTGTAATTCTTATGCAATCAGAATCTATTCAACATGTGTGATTTGTTAAAGAGAGCTTGAAAGAAAAGACTAAATTCAGACTCAGGAACTTAAAGTTAAATGATCAATAAGTTACAAATAGAAAAGCTGACTGCACAAGTTATGGGGTTTGCTTATGGTGTCTGCCATGTTGGCACATTTATTGCAGTTTTCTTATATTACGCTTGACGTTTTTGAATGATCAAATTTTATTTCAATGCATTAACAAGGCCACTGGTGACTCAGTTGTTGGTATCGCTGGTAAAAGGGTCGTTAACCATTTATCTTTGAAAAATCTTGGTATCATTCTGTTTCCTGGATGTTCTTATCTGTAGGTCAGGGAATTTTTGGTCATTGAAGAATGTTTACTTTGTATATGGTAGACTTTTCATGTGCTGTTATGAGAACAACAAATTACATTGGATTATTATCCTTTTAGCAGGATAATAATCCAATGTTGTGAGTTATTATCCTGCTAAAAGACCCGCTGATTTCTTTTTTTTTTAGTTTTCTTGCCACAGATCACCATATTTGTATGTAAAACTGCATCGTATTTCAAAGACTCTATGTGCTCTAACAATGTTCCCAGATGTTGTGTGTTTGAAATTGAAACACACAGCATCACAGATCTCTGTGTCAAGGAAGATTTACATCTTATGGAATAGTGAGTCATGAATTAATTCTGTTTAACAGAAAATATAGAGCACAAATAAGAATAATGCTACATTTAATGTAAATGGATTATGTAAATAATTATACCTTCACATTTAATTATTTTCCCACTAAATAAAAGCAGTTCATTTATAGGGCAGATTTAAAAATGTATTTTATTCAATAGAGCTAAAATTTAGTTTGTTTCTGTAGAACCTTTTCCCTTATTTATCTTTTTGTTTGGTCACTTTTTGTTACTATGGACCTTTCTTGTGCCTGGAATAATGATCGATTAATTGATTTAATCCCTTTCACATATCTTTATCGATGTTACTAACAAGTATGGATGTTACTAATAAGTATGGATGTTACTAATAAGTATGCCATCATGCTAAAGCAGCATGACAAAAGCACAAAAATAAATCAAATCATAGGAATAAAGGAATGAGATGGGTAATAACAAAACTCAGTAATTCTCTAGAAATACTGCAGGAAGTCAAGATTTTACATTACCACAGAAAAAAAATGTGTGTGCTTTCCTTTTATAACTCTATTAAAACTTTTGACGTTTGTTCAGTGAGTATTGATTCAAACTCATCGGGTAAAGGAATAAGTTGTTTTGTGACTAAAGAAGGATTTCATCACATCCACCTCACAGCCTGTCATCCCCAGTATCTCCAACAATCTCTCATGTGTTTGTCTCAGAACATTTAAATCGGAGAAGACTGCCATCATCGTGTAATATTTTTTATTCTACTTTATTTTTTGTTTTGCGTTTTACTTTGTGTTAATAAAGAGTGATGCGGCTTGTCTGCTTGTGACATGTGACTGGAAGTGGCACATACGATGACAACGGGGTGTTTCTTCTTGACTCTTGGCTCAAGAACTGAGGAGAAACTTGTGAAGGAGGCTTTTATCCGTGGTCATGAGGGAGTTCTAGCGTCCAACACAAAATACTTTAGAAGTGAGATCTGGACCGCTTCACTGAATCCTTTTTCTGGCATGTTTCTCATCAATACGAAACTAGTGAGCCTTTTAATGAATGCTCAGATATGCAAGACTTTCTGTTGGAATTGTTGTCTACACATTTAGACAAACCAGGCTAAGTGTATAGACTCGACTACTGATTGTAATAATTTTGACTTCCAGTTTTGGGATGAAGCAGTGAAAAGGAACCTCCTCAAAAATTACCTTTAGAAATCAAGGAGTTAAAACAAATTTTTGTTGTTTTGTCCCTGTGTTGCCTTACAAGACTTTTGTGGTCAACGCTGTCATTTTGAGACCCGAATTCCACCTTTTTCTATGGAGAACAGATTCCTTCCTTCCCTACAGAAGTTGCTACATACCAAGCTAGGAATATCAGTCTGGAAAGATGCTAGTGTGACTGTAAAATTTAAGCTTGCCTTTATCTTTGAGTCTCTAATATCTTGCCCTCAAACAGCAAACATGCTGTTCTCATTTTCATTCATTCAAATCACCCTCAGCCTCCGGTCGCCCGAATATAGCTGACTGTCCCTATTTGCATAGAGCACCATTTTCTTGGCTGCATTCAAATCAAACTAGTCTCCAGCTTTATCAGACTCTGATCAGGTACCTTTTCTTCTTATTCCAAGCATTGAATTTTATGGACTCTTTTAATGCCACACCCTTTCATATAAATCCGGACGTGATAGGACATGGGGGTCTGCCTAGGATGGAAGGCCTAGTCAGAAATGGTTTGATTAGATTAAATAAGCTGTCAAGACGTACATTGTAACTTTGGAGGAGCCACAAATACCCACAGCTCAGGTGGAAGAATCTCAGTTATGTGCTCCACAAATCTTGTGTTCATAGAAGTATGGCAGGAAGAAAGTGATTGTTGAAAGTCACAAGTTGTAGTTTGGTCCAAATGATGCAGGGAACATGGAAAACATTTAGAAGAAAGTCTGACGAGACCATAATTTTACTTTTTTTTTTTTTTTACCTATGTGCAAAATGCCATCTGTTCACGTAAACTGACACTCCACATCACACACATATCTCAATGTAAAACATGGTGGCGGTAGCATCCAAGTTTACAGATTAAAATGAACGTGTGACATGTTAACATAAAAGTTCTGAATGAAAAGGAGTAGTCTGAAAAAAACTAAATCTTATATGGTCTACTCCTGTGTAGCAGTGGGGAGCTTTTCTTCAGAAAGGTGAGCGGTCAGAGTTGATGGGATGACGGATGAAGCTAAATTGCTGAAAGTCCTCTACAGGGAAACCTTTCAGAGACTGTGAGACAACGAAGTGGTGTTTCACATTGACACAGGATGGACCTGAACATGCAGCGGGAGGTGCAATGGATTTTTATAATAGTATATTTATATATTGAAATGTGCCTAGGCCAAAGTCCTAAACATAGATCTAAATCTAATCAGCAATTTATGACAAGTGTTGAAAACTGATCTTCAGAAATGTTCTCCATTTCTGAAGATTTTTCAGAAATTTATCACATTGCAAAGAACAATAACTAAAACAATCACTCCATATCGCTGAAGTTACGGTAAAAGGCACTCACTTTTCAGATTTTCATTTTTCAAACAAGAAAATGTATTATTTTCACAATTTTGTGATACTTTTGGTAGATCATAAAATCCTAATAAAAAGTACAATGAAATTTGCGAGTGTAAAGTTGGAAAACGTGAAAATGCTCAATCAGTAAATGATTACTTTTGCAAGGCACTTTACACTTACATTCAGAAAATGCTCAAAGTTATTTTCTCAAAGCCGACACAAACTCCCGGACCCTCGGCTTCACTGAATCTGAATACGAAGAAAGCAGCGGTGGAGCTGCTTCTTGGATATTTGAGAAAATTTCTTTGATGCTATCCATTTGTAGCACTCAGAAGATGATCATAGTCTCCGTAATTCACATCAGGCTTTGCACTTATTCTTTGCAGATGTATGGAAAATAAGTGAATGAATTCAGGGGAGGGTTTTCGCCGTATCTCCAAAGAGAGAAACCTGTTGGGGCGTAAATGATGCTGCTTTAAAGCCAAAGCGTGAACCGTTGCTCCCCCAGTCGAGACTGCGATAAGCTGCAAAGAAGGTGGTGTAAAAGCCCTTTCACTCACTTGCTTTTTCAGGTCCTCTCACAACACACCTACCTTCTGGCCCCATATTGTTTTTTTCTCCCTGACAATAGATTCAGTTACATAATGAATCCCATCCATATCAAAGACTAACCCCAGGACAGACTGGCCGGGCTCCAAGCCCCCTCAGAACGGGCCAAAACCGCATGGGAGAACAAACTCTTCCTTATTTTTTCCTCTTCCTCTGCTCTTTGTCATACCACAAACGCTATCAAGTGTGAGAGGATGGCCATGTGTTGCTGATCATGTGCATATTAGATAAATATTGCAACGGTCACCTAATATGTTGCGGTGTACTTTCTAGTTTTAGAATGAATGTTAAGGCAGAAAAAAAAAATAATGGAGCATCCCAGACTCGGATTTAAAATGCATTCCTCATGGAAGGCCTTGAGAAAAGGACCATCTCGTTGGGGGGTGGGTTGTGCTCTATGAGGGTAAATGGGTTTTGATGGTCTCTGCTGTTGTGTCTGAATCACCATGTTGTGCTGGGCAACAAGATTTGGTGCTCCCACAGAGTGCACTCACACATGGCTCTGCCAGCACTGAGCAACATTTTAAAACTCTGGGCCTGCTGTCCCTGCTGCACTTTCTGCCAAACCGCTCTGCAAAAAAAAAAAAAAAAAAAAAAAAAAAAAGAAAGAGGAAAAAAACAAAAAATCCTTAACATTTTCTTCACTTACTACCTGAGTCTTTCCAATCTTCTATTAGTTTCCATTCCATGTCTTCTTTTTTTTTCTGTTTCCTCTTTACAATTGTGGATGTCTTTTTGCGTCACACGTCGCCTTTTCCTGGCTTTGTCTCTGAAATCTTTGTGCATGAAAATTTTGAAGCAAATGTGCCTCCCACACTTGAAATTCCAGGATTTTGCAGGACTCCACAGGCTGCTGCCTCTCTCTCCGTCTCTTCATCACTGGTAACATGGGAGTGTGTGAGTGTTAGGGCTGTGGGGCAGGACAACAATGTGAGTGTGTGTAGGGGGAAATAATAATATGCTAATTCATTGCTCTTAATTGCACAGAGAGAGCAGAGAGATGCCATACTTGACATAGCTGCTTTGAATCGCTCGCTGTGTGTTGGTCGGCATCAAGTGTTCACTTGTGTTGTTTTACATAAAAAATCAACATCGCAACTTTTTCGTCACAATTATTAAGCGAGTGTGGAAACAAGCCTCTGAAAAAAATGGAAGCTGAGACCTTTGAAATATATATTTTGTTTCCAGTATTATCCATCAATATTTTTCACATTTCTTATCTTGCATGGGAAATATGTAAAACTCAGCTTTGAACGTGAGGAAATAAAGTAGTTTGTGGAAGGTTAAATCTGGTCATTTAATTGAAACATGTCTCTTTTTTTTCCCCTCCCTCTCTCTCTCCTTTTATAAATATACATATTTAATAAGGATCAACTCACCATCTTCCATTAATATGTCGGTGTACTCTACGAGT
This sequence comes from Poecilia mexicana, assembly GCF_051168715.1. Classification (NCBI taxonomy): domain Eukaryota; kingdom Metazoa; phylum Chordata; class Actinopteri; order Cyprinodontiformes; family Poeciliidae; genus Poecilia; species Poecilia mexicana. The sequence continues at coordinate 16,443,764 of NW_028263377.1, read as the reverse complement.
TCCAGCAGGTAGCAGGGAGAAAAACCATTTTTTTCAGCAAAAAAAAGGGTTTTATAATAATATAAACAATTCAACAGCCAAATATCAGAAGTTTAATAAATGTAAAAAAAGATAAATCAAATAAGTGAAAAGGAGAAGTGTGACCACAGATTTGTGAATTGAAGTGCTTAAAATTAATGTTATTTTGTTTTCAACAAAGAATATTTCATAACTCTTTCACATTAGATTAAAACACACACTCCTTTTTAGAGATTAGTTGGCGCTGTAACAGAAATTCAAACGGACCTTTTATTAACTCCACAGGCCTACGCTGGTTTGCTGCAACAGAACAGCCTTACCGAATGTTTGGTGTTATCCTGTTACAACAAAAAAAAAAAGAAAAAAAGAAAAAAAGAATTTCAAAACAAGCAAAGTTATCTTCCAATAAACTAAAGTGTCCTAAACCGCTTTAAATTGGGAGAGAAGCGAGTTGAAAATGGATTAGATCAACTCGCTTTAAATAAAGATGCACAAAGTACACGATCATGGAACGCTGCCACAGTTCAACAAAAGCAAAAAAAGCTGTGACAATGAAAACACAGTCTCAGTTACTAATCAACAAGTCTTAAAGCTGTGGAAATAAGATGAGCAGCTATGCTGCCACCCCATTCACGATCAAGACGTGCCAAGAAAAGTGAAAAGGAGAGAACGAATTAAAAAAAACAAAGTGAAAGACTGTGGACAACTGTTCAGGGAGCTGAAAATGACCAGATGTCAAAGTGTTGTTTTTTATCAACTTTCTCCTAATAATTTTAAGAACACTGCACCTGTGCTGAGCAAAATCTCTTGTAATGATTTTATGCCGCTTACAGAGCAATAGTAGCATTTATTTATTTGAGTAATGTTTTATGGTTGTTGTATTTTTACAGCAGTTAAAATGTGGGACAGTCACCAAAGGCATAGCGATTAATGTCAGTGTGGAAAAAAAAAAAAAAGAGCATTTGGTTTTACTCAAGATGGTTTCACCAATGCATCAGCAGCTACATTCAACACCACAGATTTAACTGTCAATCTGAAACCTTCAGGATTTGAAACTTATTTAAGTCATTTATGCAATCTGGGTTCTTTTTTGTCTGCATATCTTTCATACCATAACTACAACTAAGTAGATCAGGGAGTAACAGGTTTTCTTTTGTGCTTGGAAAAGAAATTCATGAATTTCTAACACGTCTATAATAATTGTGATGAGCTTATCTGGAAGTGAGTTCCTAAGTGAAATTGTGCTTAGGGCCTTTACCCTCTCGCTTAGAGAGTCTATGAAATCTATAATATGATTAAGTTTTTCCATCACTAAACAGTTAAAAACAAAGAAGTATCTAAACATTTTCTTATTTTCTGCAATTCCTCCCATCTGGTATGCAATAGGTGCAAACAGATTGAGAAATGTTTGTAAATGCTTACTGATCAAGCTTTTTTTTTTTCTTATTCATTAAACAACATAGATAACACTTCTAGGAATGGTTGTTTTTCTTTTAAACCTGGTTAAAGATTATGATTTTCAAGTGTGATGCTGAGAGTTTTAAAATGTTGCCGTTCATAATCATTCCCGAGTTGTCAATAAATGTATAAATCCTTAGAGCGCCAACAAATGCCAACTTTCTAGAAATACAAAGCTAAATAATTTTGCATTAGTCGCACCAGATGTGCTAAAAAAATAAGCATTTCTTGAGCCAATTCAGATTTCGGTCTGTATCCCTCTGTTTTGCTTGACCTGGTCATAACTGCATTATTTTTTGGGGACATCATTTCAGAAATCCTACATTTTACAAGTGGAACAGAGAGACAAGAGAAATAACTTTGAGGAAGTTGTTCGCTTGGGTGGAGCTGCTAAAATTTTGTGCTACGCGTTTACTTTGCATGTGAAGCGAGATGTTGTTTCCAACAGAAGGGTCAGGGGGATTTCTGCTGCAAATAAGCAACAGTTGCAAATTTAAAAGTAAAATCACCTGGAATAAAATATATACCAACATCTGATTACCGCCATGATTACCAATGAAGCATGAAGTACTCATGCTTCAAACCTTCACATGTAGTCATGTTACAACCTTGAACTTCATTGTCTTTCATCGTAATTTCATGTGATAAACCAACAGAAAGTAGAGAGATTTGAAGAAAATGTCGTACAAACATGAATATGTGGCAGACAGCTAACATCGCTCGTTGCCCTGAAAAAAATAGTGGCTGGATCATTTTGTGGTGGTAATTCTGGAGGAAAACCTACCTGTGACTGTGCTCAGATATCAGCATAACAACAGCTTGAAATGTACAAGTAGAACTACAGTAGAACAGTTTGGGATACTTTGGAATAAAAGTTTGAACTATTATTTCACAGAAAAATTGAGTAAAACATTCTGTTTCTATATTTGCGTAGCTTGTATACTTCTACCACAAAAGACAAATAACTGCAATTGCAATGAAAGCTGTTTCTGCAATGCATTGACTTTTTAATGTCAAAAGCTCTGCATAATTTGTCATAATTTCCCTAATTATGTTCACCTTTGTGTTGGTCTATCACATTAAACCACATTGAAATATGTCGAACTCTGTAATATCACCAAATCTGAAACATTTCAGATTTGGTGATGAATACTTTGGTATGAATACTTTTGCCGGGAGCTGTCCTGTGCAAGCGCAATTAAGACACATTCGTACCCGCGAAACAGCTTTGTTTTTCTTTTATTGTCACACAAACGAGACAACGAGAAACCAGCCAAGAGAAGTCTAGGCGAGCATTCAGGAAACTCCTTTTTTTTGTTGTTTTTGTCGAGAGGAATAAGGCCACGCAGCTTCAGCAGCGGGCCATAACTGTGCTTTATGTCCACTTCATTTCCCTTGCAAATCAGCCTCACATTCTTGGGGTTTTCACAGTTCCCAGATCCCTCCCTTTTCACCAAAACATGTCCTGAGTCAGTCAGGCTCATTAGGAGGGATGAGACTATTACCAGGTTTGCTGTCCCCCGTCCTGATAATGCTTACGTGGTCGGATGGGTGAAAGCAGCAGCTTAACTGGGTCCACCCTGCCGCTCCATCATGTTTAAGTGGGCAAAAGACCACAACTCGACTTCCAGTGACGCCCCTTCTTTCCCATCATCTTTATTTGACAGCTGGAATGTTGCAGAGTCTCAACTACACGAGATGCAAAAACAACAAAAAATTAAAATTCATATTCTATGCCGTTGTAATTTTTCTGCATTGTTTTGTGTGAGTGATTTTTACACCACAAGCTTGAAATAGAACTGAGACAAAAAGGATTTGTTTAATTCATAGAATGTGTGCAGCCATTTGTTCAGTTGACTGGGGTAGTTTATCTAACAGTAAAGCTCTCCAATGCAGTTCATTCCTACCTATTTACATTCGGGCTTTCAAGAGTCTCAATCAGAAACTGTGGATCCGTTCCAAGGAAACAGGACCCAAGCACCCTGAAGAGCCTTTTTGCCTCACTTTTATTCACTCCTCTTCTTTCTCAAGAGTTCCTCCTGAAAGTATTTGGCAAACACTTGTGAAAAAAAAAAAAGAGTTTGAGGGAAGAAAAACAACAAGTCGTTCTTGAGCCACCCACATCCCATCTGCTGTGGTATTATCTTCTTTTATTATCTTCAGATTATGTGCGCTGATATTATTTCAGCTATTTAGTCCGGTGGTCATTGCGGTTGTTCTTATTGTTGTTGTTTTTTTTGTTGTTTGTTTGTTTGTGGAGTGCTGCAATATGAGGGGGGGCGGGGGTAGGGGGAAGATTCTCCTCTTAGTGCATCTAATCATCCATTCAGGACCCTCTTAATGGCTTGTCAGTTCCCCTTGCCCTTCCATTTTCTGTCCAATTAATTCCTTTCTAGCTCTCCGGATAAAGGGACACAATAGGGCCCCATCCGCAGCATAATGGATCATTAAAATTCAGCAGCGCGGCCCTGGCACTTGGCATCGCCCTTGGACTGGTTAGGGACGTTGGCTTGGCATGCCAGGCCAGAGCCAACTCTGGACCAAAGGAGACAGGATCTCTTCTCATTCCATTTATGCTGGTTGTTTAATGAATAAATCTAAAGTTGACAACTTTGATAGATATGTTGCTAAGCTTTTTCAGAATGCAAACAATAAGATGTCTAAAGATTAAGATAAAAGAATGAAAACTTAAGAAAGTTGTTCATAGGAGTCTTCTTTTTTAAAAAAATATATATATATCCTGAGGAAAAAACACCAGCAAATCTTTTTAGTGAATCCGTTTTGTGTGAAGTCTCACTAATTTCAAAGTTTTACATGTAGGTGAGTATGAGCCAACCAGCACAAAGGCAAACCCACAATTAAATTATTTCTTCTTTTATTATAGTTTTTTTTTTTTTTTTTCACAATCGCTTCCAAATGTATTTGAGCACAAAAAAAGTACAAGACGGAATAAAATCAGTTGTAGACGGAAAGAAGAGGATCAAAAACAAACATCGATAAAAAGTATTATTTATTTTTTTTGAAAAAACGGCCAGCGGAAGGGTTAGATGTGCATGTGTGTGTGTGTGTGTGTGAAACTAGTTAATAGAACAATCATTTTCACAGGCTTTCTTTTTTTTTTTTTCAAAATCATACACCAAAATGATATACAAAAAAAAATGTAGTTCTGCTCTAGTTTAATTCCGCAAACTGATGCTTTGGGGAATTAAATCAAATTAAGGACAGAAATTAAAAGCGAGTCTCTTGAGTGGATGGTTTGTTAGTTAAAAATTCAATTTAATTCCAAAATACTGACAATTAGCATTAGAAGGCACAAACACATTTTTATGCAGCAGTGAGTCGGCTTTCAATGGTTTATGAAATAAATATTTTAAAAACAGTCACGCTTAACATCACTTTCAGCAAAGTAGAAATAAAAAAAGATGTTTTCTGTATCATTTGGTGCGTATTATGATTATGTCATGGGATATGTATTCAGTCCCCTAAGAAAATGAACTCACACATTCATCTGCACATTATCTCTCCCAACACACGGATGCATGTTTGCTCACGTATTCTCGCGTTGCCCATGGACATGTACAGGAGGTCCAGCTGACGTGTCACTCAGCGTGTGGTGTTGTTTTACCCCATTTCCTTTAAGCCCACAACATGACTAATCGCGATTTGCCGAGCGTAGATTTCAGACACCTGTTCTGAGTCCTGCGCCAGAGTCTGTTGGTCCTGTCTGTTTGCTCCCAAACTCGGAATGGAGATCCTTCTGGAAATTCAACGGAATATCAAATGCACGGTGCTTTACTTCATTTGCCTCCTACTCATTAAGTCAGTAAAACTGTACTCTAAATAACAAAAAAAAAAAAAAAACACATGTAGCATGTGTTTACCTATTCAAAAACAAAAATCCAATAATAATGCATCAACATAAATACATATAAGACTTTTTATGCAAAAATGACACAAAATTCCAATGAGCCTTTTTTTTTCTCTCCTTTTAGGCTGAATCACTGATGCAAATCGTGTGCTGCGATATGTAGCTTCAGCCATTCGTGTAAATTTTACTGCAGCTCAAACATATCTGGTCCTGTGTGCACTGTTAGCCAAACTTTTTTCATTCCTGCAGAATTCTGCAGCCGGTCTTCACCTTAACGGTGAGCTTTAGTAATTTGAAACTGAAAAAGGACAGGGATGGAGAAGATGTCAGCTTAAGTAACGTGTCCTCACGGAGGAGTTTGGCTCTCTAATGACACACGCAAGTTCTCTTTGTGTAAAAACTCTGTACAAGTGTGTGTTTGTTTGTTTTTTTTTTGTTTGTTTTGTTTTGTTTTTTTCATCTCAACAATAGAACTTTGTATAAAATCAGCAGGCACTTTTTTCTTTTGTTTGTTTCACGTTCACACGGTCGCAGGTGGCACTTCAGGCCCCTTCGTACAGCTCTTCGCCTTTGCCTTGTGTCCTTCATTAGTAGTGCATCAAACTGAATGAGTCTCTGGTGCAAACAGACTGTTTCTGGTCCCCTTTAAGGCCGAGACAGAGTGGTGTAGACGGGCTGGTCCCAACTGGGGGCAGTGGGGCTGTGTGCCGGAGCCATGGATAGACTATTCAGGATCGGGCTGCTGTAGGGCCGCCTGGACGAGTGGAAATAGGGGTACTGATAGAGGCTGGAGGGGTAGCCAGAGTAAGGACTGTAATAGTTAGAGCTCTGCAGGTCGGTATAGTCACACTGGGAGCTGGAGAAAGACGCGGCACCCGAGGCGGCCGAAGTGGCCGAGGTGACGCAGGCTTGGCTGCTGTAGGAGCTGTAATCGGAGTGCGACGGCGACCCATGGGAGTGCTCACTGTAGTGGCTGGGGCTCAGCTGCTCCGTTTTTATGTGGAGGCGGTGCTGGCCGACCTCGCCGGCGGGGGGAGAAGTGGAGGACATGCCGCACTTTCGGCTCCAGGATGAAACACCACTGCCGTACGAGGAAGCGTAGGAGCTGCCGGGGACTGGAACCGGCCCATGACTGTGATCTGCGGATAAGGCAGCGGAGCCCGACGCGGGGCCGTTCAGAGGGAGGTACTGGTCAAACTCATGCACATCAAAGGTCTCCATGTTGCTGATGACATCAGTGCTGAGCTCGTTGATGTCCACATTGCTGAAGTCAATGTTCTGCCTGCTGCTGTCGGCAAGGCGGCGGCCTTCATGCTTCAGGTCCTGCTTAACTCCGTGGTGGAGGTCTGTTTTGGGGGTGGTGGGTGGGGTAGGTGGTCCATGAGGCTGCCCTGAAAAGAAATGTGAGAATAAAATGTTAAGATCGCTCAAAACACAAAACTAACTATGACCCCTAAAAAGTAATAGCCCTGTCTGCAGTCTTGGTTGACATACCTGCGTGTTCAGGGTGGTGGTGTCCATCAGGCATTCCTGCCAGCCCCCCCATCCCTGGCTCAGCTTTGTACATGTGATGTGCCAACTCTGCCCCTGAATCTGAGTCGCTCTGGCCTGGTTTCACATTCTTCCGTCGCCGTGGCTGGTACTTGTAGTCTGGATGATCTTTTTTGTGCTGAACCCGCAGTCGCTCTGCTTCGTCTACGAAGGGCCTCTTCTCGCTTTCAGAAAGCAGGCTAATATGAAAAGTATAGAAGAAGAAAACTATTAAATTCCATGAGCAAACCACAAAAAAAATTGAGAAAGCTACATTTGAATTTAAAAGTTTGTTTTGAGTGTATTTGCTGGCACGACTATAGTTTTCTTTAAATAATTTCCCAAATTTTATCTACCCAGACTCTGACATTTTCATTCTAAGTTGAGTTCATATCTGCAGCTATAATATAAGTTTCTGCTTTGGTGATTATCTTATTCAAAGCTGGGTTATATTTTATTTTACTGCATACATATATCCTAGTAATTAAATGTTTCTTACCGCCAGAGTTTTCCCAGTGTCTTGCTCAGCTCAGCATTGTGCAGATGTGGGTACTGATCCGCCAGCTTCCTGCGGGCCGCCTGTGCCCACACCATGAACGCATTCATGGGTCTCTTGACGTGCGGTTTGTTCTTCAGAGACCCGTTCCCTCGCACTGGCATCGGGACCAGGGACCAGTCGTATCCCTTAAGGACCTGCGAGACCGCGTCCCGTATGCAGGCTGGGAAGCGCTCATCGTCCTCGGAGTCCAGCTTCTTTCCCAAACCGCTGAGCAGGGATCCGTGGCCGTCGGAGCCCGTTGGCGAGGACGGCGCGTCGGAGTCGGACTCGTCCTGAGACATGGAGCTGTTTGTCCCCGATGGACTGCACGGCTGGTCGTTGAGAGACTTCTCGTGCTCCTCTGTCATTTTTAACATAATGCAATCAGTCCAGCACAGGTGAAAATCCAAAACTGTGTTAGAAATGAAAAAGAGAAGGAACCCCCGCAGCAAGAGTTCCGCTGCGCCTTTTACGCACGGTGTGCCCTGGTTAAATTCCTTGAACTGTTTCAGTCACCTGGAGCCCCGATTTGTTTGTCTTGTTTGTCTTAGGCTGCCATTGGGGGTGCGGTCGTCAAAGTTGCTGTTCACAATATGAAACGAGGAGCTACATGTTACTGCAACTTGACTCGGACTTTTAAATCGTTCAGCCCTCCTTCCGCCTGGGATTGGCTGGAGCAAATCAGCACCTTTTCCTCATTGGCTGTGGGAATTATGTGGGCTTCATTATTATAATGTTTTTCTTTTTCATGGTGTTTTATGGCTCTGCTGAAACTGCATGAACTGTGATATTATCTGCTTCATTGACATATATATATATATATATAATATATATATATATATATATATATATATATATATATATATATTTAACTCTGCCACAGTTAACTTATTTTGATAGTAAATCCCAAATATTTTGAGAAAAGTTTAACTGCAGATGTTAGTTTTATCAAAATTAGCTGTTCCTATTTGCTTGTACTGCAGAGGCTGGTAAACGTTTGCATTATAAATAAATTTACTCACTTAATAAAAGTTAAAAATGTCCATAAGGTGTATGAGATCTTTGTGTTGGAGCAAGAATTTATGTTTGTACCCAATTCTAGCTAGTCTAGCAGGGGTGCTATTGCTAAAGCCAAACTAGTTGAACAATGTTTTTTTTAACTAGGAGGTAAACGTTGCTTCAGAATGCTAAAATTTAGCCACGGTTTTCAGAGAAAGAATATTTTGTTTCACCTTATTAGAAGGAGCTTAAATATTTATAGCAAGCTTTTACTAGTATGGCAACAATCCTACTGATTTAACAAAGTAACGAGTGTACGAGTCTGCATACATTTACTGTGCTAAAATTGATCTTTTCCAGATCTGGCTGTCAAAAATTAAAAAAAAATGTAGAATTAAATGTAGACATAGAAAACCTTTAAAAATGGAAAAATAATGACAAATTTTCAGGCATATGGAATGGTATTCATTATGGAAAATAAGCTAAAAAAATATGAAACTTTATAACTAACTATTTTGCATCAGATTTGCCAATTATGTGACATAATTTTACAACTCGTATCGCTATTTTTCCTGATAGAATAAATTTCTCATTAAACAAAAAATAATCCAGTTACAGACAGGCCACTGTAGATTGTGATGTCAAGTGTTCCATTTATGTCTTCATTTTAATATTTCCTTAGTAATTCAATATTAGTCCAGAACTGCATTTAAATTTAAGCAAATGTAAAACGTGAGCCTTGCTTCAAAACCAACCAACTTCATCTTGAAAAGTTCAGTCATCATAGGCCTTTATGAGCCCTTTTACAACTTTAACAAAAAGTCTCAACCTTTACAAAGTTGAGGATGCTTCCACAATAAAGCCTTTCACATCCATTGAAATATCCATTTTATGACCCTGAAGGTACATTATCGGGAGAAGGGGAGATAAGCAGCGGGACTGAATCACTGTCTTTGTTGCAGCTGTCTTTGTTCACGTATTGTGGGATGATTTTTATCACTGACCTCCCTGTGAAAAGACAGGGTATGTGTGTGCTGGACGGCAGTTTACCTCGCTCCATGGACACTGCAGGTGGCTGAGGGAACAGGATCTCTAATGTGGAAATAATAGAAACTGACACTTATGCATGCAGAGTTCTGATGGCTCGTGCACCAAGGTAAGTTATTACAATATTGACTTTTACTAAAACTGATCATAAGCTGAGAAAGTGTTCCACCTAAAGCTTTAAAGTCCGACGAATAACAAAGACTTGTAAATGACTTGCATGTCAAATGAGGCTGGCTTCCTTTTAGCAGCTGCTTCCAAAGCACTAGGGTCAAGTTTAATGTGGGTGCATGTCTGCATATGTGTGTGTGTGTGTAGGTGTGTGTGTGTGTGTGCACAAAAAGTCCAGACAGCAGCTAACAGCTTAACTGGGTCTGGCTTCAATCTAATCCATGGAAAAGTGCTTACTCATCATAGTGCATGTGTCCTATGAGGAGCATACATGTATACATGGTGTAAACATGCAAACATCAACAGACATGACATGAGCGTGTAGAATAGAAAGGATCGCACTGGATTCTTGTCATTTCCACAAACAAAATAGAAACTGTGCTTTCGGCTGTAATGTTGTACAAGAAATTTATGATAAGAAGTGCAGCTAAATGAAGTTGAAAGGTAAATCCTCAGCAGCTTTATCGCTTTAGTTTACCACTCATCTTGTCAAATGGGTTGCCAAAAGAAGATAAATTGTGAGGGACAGCAAAACCAACTGTATCTAAACTAAATGAGTTACTTGGGAGTTTTTTTTTTCTTCTTCTTTTTTGGGATGGGGGGGGGTTGGAAACTGACTGGAAGGGACTGAGAAAAGAAGACAGTTTTCACCAGACCCGGCCTTCTTCCCTGTAATGTGGGGAGAAACTCTAACCAGGGTATGTGGGCTCCAAATTAGAACAGGAAGGAGCAAAAGAAGACGAGGTAACCGAGCATGAACCTAATGTGTCCCTCAGAGTTAGGGAAGGTTTTCATTTTCCTTTTTCTCCTGATGTGGATCTCAAAATCGCGGTTAAGATTTTCAGATTTTTACAACTAGCTCGCCCCTCTTCTCCTCCATGGGCCCAAGTCGCCTCTATCCCACATGTAAATTATACTCCCTGGCTTCTAATGTGCATACTAAATTAAATTATGCAGTCACCCACAGGAATCCTTCTCCCTTTGGTCTCTGCTTCTGTGTTTTAATACAGTTAGGCACATTTCTTAACTCTTGGCAAGTATGTGGAGCAGTTGCACTGCCTCGATATCACACTGTTTAGATTCAAATTTGAACAGCAGCTTACTATGTGTTCAATTCGTCGTGCACAAACCTCAGTGTATTTTAAAAGTTTTTATGAGATAGATTATTACAAAGTGGTGTGAAATTGTGAAGGGAAAGAAAAAAAATTCTACGTGTATTTCATCAAACCTTTCAGCAAACCAGAGAACCATCTTCCCCTTGTTTTCCATGTCTCCAACCTGGCTTGAGTTGGAAAATGCAAAATAGCTCCTCTAAAACGTATCATGGACTTCTTGACTGCTGCTCTGATTAACGTGGTGTGTTCTCTAATGTTCTCCAACCAGCCTCTGAGACCTTCTAAAGTGAAGTCTAAAGGAAATGTGTTGCTTTAGATCTTTATTAAGGGGTATCTAAATAGAAGGGGCTAAACACAGACACACGTCACACTTTTCAGATGTTTTTTTTTTTTTTGTTAAAACAAAATTTTGTCATTCTTCTCTTCAACTCAAGCCCAACTTAGTGTATCACATCAAATCCTAATAATATACAATTAGGTTTATGGTTATAATGTCGCAAATTATAACCATGTATGAATACGTCGAAGCACTTTTGAATGCCTTGTTCCTGAAAATGTGCTACGTAAATAAAATTACCTTACCTTACTTTGAATGTAAAGAGCAGAATTGTTTTGCAAGAGAAAAATAAAAATAAAATCTGGTCACGAGTTGACTAAACCTGTTGTGGAAATTCACATTTTCGTGTGCAGTTCATGGAATCTGCGCCACAAAATGTCTGTCACAAATTCTATACAATTTCCCCACATGGATAACAGCTGTCTCCACAGCCACAGAGTCTCCCTAGCTAAACTTTAACCCAAACAGCAGGCCTTCATTTGGTTAAATAATCTCTCCGGATGAGTCGACATAAACTGGGCGAACTGTGGAGAGTGGCATGCCCTCCTTCTCACCCAGACGATCGCAACCACTGCACAACCACATGTGGACAGAACTCCTGGGCTGCTGACAAACCATGCTTCACCCCAGCGCCGCATCAACCAGACCACTTCTATCTTTGGTTTCACACACTAAGGAAGAATGTAATTAGTGCAGAATTTACAGTTACAGTAAATATAACTGGGAGGCTGGGGTACCAGACAGGAGAAGAGCGTATAATCCAACATTTTGCTACCTAGAAGAGGACAAGATATGGGGACAGGGTCAGGTTACATTTGTAGATGAAGATAATTAGAGGACTGTTTGCACATATATTATCCGTGACTGGTCCACATGATCGTCCTCTCAGCTACTCCTTCTCTAAGCTCCAAACAGCAGATTTTTTTTTTTTTTTCCGTTTTGGTTTACAGACAGATACATTTACCAGGTTGTCTGGCTGGTGAGGCCAAAGATCTGGATATGTTTGACTGCACTGCTTCTAATCACAGTCGAACCCACATGACAGCTGCTCTGCGTTAGTACCTCCTGTCGACATTTGACCTCACAGTACCCTAAATTCATTAAAATGCCATAATGACGGTTTCGCCGAATCGGCAACAGGTTTTATTCAAACTTATTAGTAAAGAAAGAAAGAAAGGTGCAGGGATGGGTGAGTGTTTAAAGCCTTATGGTAACTGTTATTCAAAATATCTCTGGGTGTGTTTGGCTCTCAGTCACTCTTCCATCTTAATGTCAGGAGCATGAAAACACCCAAAGTGTTTCCAGATTATTTGGTGCATTTTCTTTTCGACATGACTGTTTTGTGAGGCAGCGGTTTTGCAGATGACTGTATGCTGTGTTCAGTCGAATTAGCAAAGATATACAAGGATGTTTTTATTACAATGACAGGATAAATCAACTGTTTTTTTTTATGTTTGTCGTTAAAATAATCAATATAGGCTGTTTCTTGTTGGAATGTCCTCAAATAAGCACATTTGCAGATAATGTTTATATTTCCTTTATGCACAGAACTTAGTAAAGCTGTTATAATGTTAAAACGTTATTGTCCTGAGAATAAACCACTTATGTTTGATCAATATAATATGCTGCTCCAATGTACTCTTCATATGTGAACAAGATTATCTCATATTACTATTATATTCACATTTATCATGTTTTAACCAAAAAAAAAAAAAAACATCTGCTGCACTGTGGATGCACATCTGTGTACTTTTTGTATAATTAGGCCCATAATTCTTCATAGCCTTCCCAGAATAAGATATATTTATTTTAGATTGTTTTGTTTTAGGAAATGAGAAAGACATCTAGATTTTAAAAGTATTTAAAATGACCAACAGTTTTTCTTTTTTTTTAGAAATGTTTGTATTTATATTTATAGAAAAAAAAAATGGTATGTTGGATATGGAGAGAATCTGCTCTTCACAAAGATGTTTCTCTTATTCAGTTTTATTAAAGAAACATCCAGCTGAGTGGTCTAAAACAGTCTGAGTCGTGTTTGTTTCTGTTTGAATTTAGCTTAAGAGGTTTTTTTTATTTTATTTTCAAAGTTTGTTTTTCTGCTTTCCTACAACAGTACAAGCAACTTTATGATCCAATTGTAGTTTACCGTGCAGATAAAGTAAGAAAGGGAGAATGTAAAAACCTGATTGCAAGTTCTACATAGTGACAGTTGTATAATTTTTTTACTGATATTTATTCACTAGGTGTAAAAGCTCTTGTTTGTAAAGAATGGGCATGAATTTTTCTTACAAATTGATTTGTGTGTTTCATAATTGTCGTAAACAGAACAGTTTCTGACAATTATCATAAAACATATTTGTCTTTAATCACTTGTGAAGAGTGGAAATGCCTGGTTCTTTCTTCCCCCGACATGATATAAATATGATTTACTGTGCCCTTTTTTCTCTTGTCATCATGTTTTGAAAAGAATTTGTGGTCTATGGAGTTTCCCACATTGTCTACGTTTTTGATCTTTGATTTTCTTAAATCATCTCCTTAATTTTCCCATGAACTACATGGTTTGAACCATGCAAATAGTTAGAACAAGGCTAAGGAGAGGCAGAAAAACAGCGAGCCCACCCTTTGGCTTTACGGGAAACGGGAGGCCGAGCTGCAATACCAAGATTATTTAAATGGCTTCATCTGGCTTTAGAAACTTTACCTTGTAAAGTAGAGATTTTGTCTACCTTATTGCGTCCAGACAAAAAAAAGAATCACAAAACACTTATCTCCTTTTGCTTTATGAAAGCAAAATAAAAATAAAAAAAATGTGCATGTAGAAGTTTGCACAAACAGGACTATATGCAGAAGGGAACATAACGCAGGCAGATCAGTGCAATATGAAACCCCAAATCTCCTGGGTGCTATTCACATATTACAGGATAATTTATATGCTATTAAAGTGATTTTTGGTTTGGTGGATCAAATTCTCCAATTAGGCTTCCAGGGTACCGGGCCAATATTTATAAGCACCACTTAGTCTGTCTGTCTCCAGCCAGTCTGCAACCTTTGAAGGAATGACTGCAGTCAAAAACACATTAGCACACCTGCTGCTAACTGGACGAACAGTCAGTCTGTGATCGTCAGTTTTATTAGCTTTGTCTTTAATTATGAAATGCTTCAGCAACACAGTTCTTCCCATGGAATGTGTATTTTGTATATGATGGAATGAAAAGTTGTTATTCAATGAGAAGCTCATAAATCCTCATCTTTGACACAATTTTTGCGCACATTCTTTCAACTCCTGAATTTACTCCTTTAAACACCCACCAGGGTCTGCACTGAAAACTGTGAAAGGCGTCGTAATGATATCCAGGGAAAAGCCCGAAGCTTACAAATTATTGAGGTACGGAGAATGAGAGAAGTAGAGAAAAATTCTGGAGGGAAAGAAACTATTGGAAGTTGCAAAACACAGGAGACTTGGGTGAAGCTTCACCTCCCAACAAGACAAGCACCTAAGACATATGAGAGCTGCTGTGGAAAGGTTTCAAACAATCAATATGTTGAGTTTTCCCAATCAAAGATGAAACCTAAATCCATTTGAAAATTGATGGCAAGACTTAGAAATTTATCTGCAATAAAAGCCACAACAACAATAAAACTCCACTGAGCCAAAGAGACCAGGCAAACATTTAGTATCTGTGTGTAAATGAGACACACCCCAAAAGACTTGGCGATGTCACCGAAGTGAAAACAGATTCTACACCATGTTGATCCTGCGGGGATACATATGAACATATGCCACATTGTTCCCGTTTTTTATTTGTAAAGATATCAGTAAATTATGTCCTTTTCCTTACACGTCACATTTATGCACACTTTGCATTTGTCACACACTCAAAATCACAATAACATGCCACAGCTCCCTTCACTTTATATATTATGTATGTTTACTTTTTGCACTTCATGCTGTTCATATAAAATGCTACTCAGATTTATTTTATATGAAAAAAATGTCCATGCTTGCTTTAGCTTCAAGGCAAGAAACTTCATCATGAACATCGATGACTTTGAAGGAACAGGGGGATTAAATAAGCAATGATCGCCTATAAGATTGGTCAAAAGTAGTTATTTAGTTACATCGCTTCTGAACGCAGAAAATCTTTCATTTTTCCTTTTGTTTATTATGAAGGCTGCTTTTATGTCTACTTGTTTTTACTCACAGTTATATTCACCACATTCTGGCGAGGGATGCCAGTCAAGTGGCATTCTGCACAGCTTCCCTACCAACTGTCACACTGACATATTTCGCCTTAGGCAGGGAAAAAAGGAAGCTACTCCAAACGGTTTACACCGGTTAAAGTTGCAGGGTACTGTGTTTGCACTCACTTCACTATTTCTAACTGTTAGCCTGATTTTAAGACTAGAAAAGTGTGTAGCGAAACATTTAATGTGATATTCTGTAGTGAATCTTGGTTTAGCCATGCTGCAGGTGGAGTTAATGTTTAATGTCTGTATTTGGATGGAGTGGGGACTTTCGTTCATGGCTATGTGTTGCTGTGTTTCCCAAATCACATCTGTTTAACACCACGCCTGCTTCATTCTGGTTCATCTAACCTTTTTACTCGCCCACAAAGTGAATTTCCTGAAACTTGTTTTGTTTGTTGTAACGATTATTTAGTACAATTCCCTGCAAAAATTGTACTTTAAGAGTATTTTATTGGACTGTTATGTGATAAACCAACGTGTATGTAATTGTGAAGTGGGAAAAAGTGTGCATGCCTTCAAATGTTTGCACAAACTACAATCAAGTTCCACTTAATGAGTACGTAGAACCATAATCTAATACATGTACATATATGTTTTGACCTGGTCAGTTCCATTGTGGCTCTGGTCACAGGTTTAGGACTGTTGTCCTGCTGAAAGCTGACTCTGTCCCAGTCTCCAGTCACCGCCTCAACTGTTTTTATTCTGCAGTTTGCTCCATCCATGTTCTCATTAACACTGACCAGCTTCCCCACATTCTTAGTTTTGAGTCATACATAAGGATTGCATGAAGATGGAAATGTTTAATTTGGCTTCATCTCAGCAAAGTACTTTCTTCCACATGTTTGTTGTGACCTCTACATGACTTGTAGTAAGCTGCAAGTTGGACTTCTTATGCCTTTTCATCAACAATGGCTTTTTATTTGCCGCTCTTCTACAGAGGCCCAATTAATAGCTATTGTGTCGACAGATTCTCTAATTTAAGATGTGGATCTCTGCAGCTCCTCCAGAGTTACCATGGGTTTCTAGGCTGCAGTTCTTATTAATGCTTTCCAACTCAGCCTTATCACTTTAGGGAATAAGATAACTTCCAAAAGAAATCAGTTCTTCTGGATTATATTTAGTTCTGTAATAAAAAAAATAATAAAAAAAACAGAATACAAATGCTTGCCAAATAATTAACGCTATACTTGCTCCAGGTTGAGTTACTGTGGGTAATTTGTCTCCTTTGGTGAACTAACGAGAGCTTTTTGTAATTTGTGACGACTGTCAGTGTGCTGATAAAATTACATAGCAGCTGGAAATCACCAGCATTTGATTCCACTCACCACATTCACCTTGAATTACCTTCCTTTGGTTTTCTGTGTAGCTCCTTCTGTGCAGTTTTCTTTTTCCACACGACTTCAGAGGAAATTTGTACGTAACATTTTCAGTTATGTGACAAACTATGTTTTCCTTATTCACTCAAAAATAAAAGAATGATAGACTTTCCACTTTCTTTTCATTGCCTCTTATGCCCCTATGCAAGAGCATGGTTTATGGTTACATCGATTACTACAAGTCGAAAGCAGCATAGAAACCCCAGATTACCACTCTACCGCCATCATGTTTGACTGTCGGTAGGATGTTGTGTTTCTTAAATATTGAGTAGTTTTGTCTCAAATGTAATGGGATCCAAGCCTTCCAAAAAGCCCCATTTCTGTCCAATCAGTCTCCAGAATATTTCCCAAAAATCTCGAATGTGACCAAGATGTTCTTTTGTCAAATCTCATATGGGTCTTTGTGTTATTTTTGGTCAGGAGTCACCATTCCTCGATCACCACCATTCCAAGTAATGGAAAGTGAATGTATTCACTGGATGAATAAAAGCATTCAGCGGGGTTCACTGGAGTCCCAACACCTCAGAAATGGTTTTGTACTCCTTTCCCAGGTGATAGATAGTAGAGACTGTTTTTCGTCTGTTCCTACGATTCCTTTTATTGCCACATAATGAGTCGCCTTTTGAAATCGTTCTTAGACATCTGCTTTTTGTAGTTTTTCTGGCTATGTTTGTCTGATTTTACAATTAAGGGGGCGACTGTGGCTCTGTGGGCTGAGTAGTCGTCTTGTAATCAGAAGGTTGTCAGTTCAATTTCAGCTTCTTCCTCTCACACGTTGATGTGCCACTGGGCAGTACACTCAATCCCAAGTAGCCTACTGATCTGCATGTCGGTATGTGAATCTGCTCTGAGTGGTCAAAATGATTATAAAAGCTCTATATGAGACCATATAATTTAATGGCCTAAATATTTTTAGTGTGTCTAACCAAAACAACAACAGAAGAAATCTCTGAGGGAGCAAATCATCTATCACACATCCATAGATGCAAAACGAGTCCTTTAAAACTGGCCTCCCAGTAACAACTCCTGCAGTTACTGTCAAAAGGGAAGGAAACGTTATTTTGTTTGCCGATGCAAATTCTGGGTAAGAGTTGCCTGAGGTGTGTTTTGGGGTAAGGAGAGTAGAATAACCCTGGAGACTCTTGCTTGTGTGTTGTCTAAAGTGCAAAATGGCATTCATGTGACACTGCATATTCCAGAGGCGTGAGGTCCATTATAAGCGAGCGTGCCAGAGGAAAATGTTGTTAATGGGAAACAAACTGACTGCTTTTTCTGCTCTGCAACTAGTTTTTTGTAGAGCAGGTTCTCTCCTGTTCCTCTTTTACTAGTTTTTGGATTAATCTCCATGTTCAGACTTAGAAACACATAGTGTGACAGTTTGTGTGGACAGCTCAGTTTTATTTGGTACTTAGTCATTCTGCATCAAAGCTTTGCTTCCTTTATATCAGTACCTGCTACTGTACATTAATTCGCACTTTATTTACGATGACACTGGTACACGCCATGAAAAACAGTTGCCGCCCTTTTTTTCCTCTCTGTCTCAACTGCCCATCTCCCCTCCTCTTCCCCGCTCCTCTCCTGGTTGCAGTTGTATTTGTACGCCTTGGGAAGATTACAAAGAGGTGCTTTGTGAGGGGATGCAGCTGCTGAAATTCAACTAGATCCAGCTGAAGAGAGAAGGGAGCAGGTGGGTCAACAACGCCACCCTGCTGTTCCCAGAATATCAGGCTGCAGAGCTGTGCCTCCCTTTTTTTCATCCCCCTGCACAAGATACGCTCTGACACATGCACACACATCCTCGGCGAAACCCGTGCCTCGACCAGCATATGCACACAAACTCTGCGCCATGTCGAAACACAAATACTGTTTACACCCACATCGCGGGAATACAGCAATATGCACGTGTCAGAAGGGCTGCCTCAGTGGAAATACTGCCCACTCATACAAGCGTGTTTAACAAGAATCATTCAAACAGTGGGAGAATGTTGGCAGATAATTAGCAACACAAAAATAAACCCTTCGAACACTAAAATTGGTTCTACCTATATTTCTAAGGCACGCCTTTGTTGCTTTATTCTCTAAATTCGTTGCGAGCAGCAAGGATGAGGAACGACTGCAGAAAGCGGAGGAAGGTCCTGTCAGCTTTGCGAAGTGAAGACCTTAACAGATCAGGATGCTGCCAAAATGCTGGATTTCTGCATCACAATGGGGGACATTTGTAAGATGACCCTCATCCGGCTTTGTAGTGCTAGGTGGTAGGGGATCGAGAAAGGAATGAGAGAAAGGAGAGGAAGTCGTACTGGCCAGTGTTTCTGCTTGCTGAATGGGATCGCATGTCTAACCTTCATCCCTGCAGGGAACATACTATGGTTGGATCAAAGTTTTATAACATCCACATAAACTTATTTATTTGTTAAGCTATCCTTTCTGCAAATCTGTAGTCACACAAAATTTGTCCAACTAAATCTTCGTCTCGTAATGAGTAATTCTAAACATACTGAGGAAATGATGAGAAGACAGAAAATTAGACCAACATCTTTTTGCCATGCTGTCACGTCCCAAAATTAAAAATGTTTGCTTGTAGTCTGAAAATAAAACTGTTCACAGCACTTGAAAGGTGTGAGCTGTTAGGGAATGACATCCTTTTAACTATTCACATTATTAAATTACATTAAATAACGGTCAGTGTCTTTGGGAATGGTAATGATACAAATACCTCCCTCCTTTACCTGTATGTACCCATCCTGCTGTGTTGATGTGTTGATACTCTTCAACCAAGTTAATAATAGCCTCTCTTATTCTGTCTCTATGAAAATGTTTGAATCATATTTCACGAACAGGTAGAGATGGTATAAAATTACTAGTTTCATTTGTTAAAATTGTTATTTATAAAGAGAAATGATCTATTTTAAAACCAGAAAATGAAATAGAAACAATATTTTCAAAGTGTGAATCATTTCTATGTTTAAAAAAACTTAAGTGATGTTAAAGCGTGTTTTTTGTAACACTAAAAATGAGTTTTTCTGGATGGGAGCACTTAAAAATTGTCTCTGAATATTATGCTGTTTTTGGATGAAATAAGGATACGACCAAATGCAGCAAGATATCATTTGACAAAATGCAATGTTCACTGGTTTACTGCGCGGTGTCTGATTTACTTCAATTCCTCCAGTAGATCTTCTACCAGGCAAATCAGCAGAAGGAGATTTGAACGATGACGTTAATTTTCTGCTCTGTTTTAGAATCAAAGTCTAAAACAGAACATATATATTTTCAGTAATGGCAGCGGAGGAAGTGATTGAAGCCGTTCAGTCTGTGTTGGCCACCTCAAAACATTGAATTAGCATTAGCAGCCACCTAATTTGGCTCAGCAGTTCTCTCTTCGCAGTGGAGCACGGTTCTCTATAGCAATTTCCGGTAAACTTCATAGCACCGAACTGGCACATTACATATGTCACGGGAAAACATTTAAAACTTTAACAGACTCACACCTCCAGGAAGCAATCATTTCTCAATATCTTAGGACCAGGCCCTCTGTACAGGGGGCTGGTTTTAACCAGGCTAACAACACACAGGTCTCGCCATAGCTTTTTTTTTTTTTTTTTTTTTTTTTGTATGGGAAAGATTTTCAGTGAATGTGTTCTCTTTCACTACAAAACATTTATTAATGATGACAAATCCTTTGGTCTCATCAGTAACTGAATAAAGTGAATGGTAGATTATACAGTTGATCAGTTTTGTCAATTTCCTTCAGCTACTGATCTAGCATACTGAAGTGAATATTTGGGCCCAAATGACATTTTGCGAAAACTAACTGTTGACTGAATTATAAAGCTTAAATTGTGCAAAAAGGTTATCATTTATACAGCTACATTACTGCATGAGTGGACTGACCGAACGTGGAAAAGTGAGACTTTCTTCTACACTCATTGTTGTTGTGTTTTACAAAAATACTGGTGGTTAACAAATATCTCTCAACATTTGATCTTGTGAAAAAGCCGGTGCTCACTCCTACTAAAAAAAGTTGTTTTTCTCTGCACAAATTGCCATCTTTTTGTCTTTATCTTTTGAGCTACAAAACTTAACATAGGCTTAGTTGAAACTTAAACTCTATTTTTTAGCATCACACAACTTTTCCCTATTCTTTATTGCCCATGTATTTTATTTTAAGCTTTGATGGTATCAAACACAGAATGCAAATACTACCCGTTCTACATCAATATAGAATCAATAACATAGTTTCAATTTGCTCCAATTTCCTGCAAACATGTTCTTGTTGTCAGGGAAACATGCAAATACACACACACGTCTCTTTCAGAGCAAATAAATTTGCTTCGCCAGAGAGAGAAAGAGAGAGAGAGAGAGAGAGAACGTTTACAGCAATGAGATAAATACCATTTGAGAGCATTTACAGGTGCTGGTCATAAAATTAGAATATTGTGATAAAGTTCATTATTTTCCATAATGTCATGATAAAAATTAAATTGTCATATATTTTAGATTCATTGCACACCAACTGAAATATTTCAGGTCTTTTATTGTTTTAATTTTGATGATTTTGGCAAACAGCTCTTGAAAACCCAAAATCCCTGTCTCAAAAAATTAGAATATCATGAAAAGGTTCTCTGAACGATCAATAAAAATAATCATCTGAATCAACAAAGTGACTCTAAACACCTGAAAAAGATTCCTGAGGCCTTTAAAAACTCCCAGCCTGGTTCATTACTCAAAACCGCAATCATGGGTCAGATTGCTGACCTGACTGTTGTCCAGAAGGCCATCACTGACATCCTCAAGCAAGAGGGTGAGAAACGGAAAGAAATTTCTGAACGAATCAGCTGTTTGCAGAGTGTTATATCAAGGCACCTCAGTGGGAAGTCAGTAGGAAGGAAAAAGTGTGGCAGAAAACGCTACACAACGAGAAGAGGTGACCGGACCCTGAGGAAGATTGTGGAGAAGGGCCGATTCCAGACCTTGGGGGAAGCAGCGGACTGAGTCTGGAGTAGAAACATCCAGAGCCACTGTGCACAGGCGTGTGCAGGAAATGGGCTACAGGTGCCGCATTCCCCAGGTCAAAGGTCAAGCCACTTTTGAACCAGAAACAGCGGCAGAAGCGCCTGACCTGGGCTACAGAGAAGCAGCACTTTGGACCACTGTTGTTCAGTGGTCCAAAGTACTTTTTTCGGATGAAAGCAAACTTTGCATGTCATTTGGAAATCAAAGTGCCAGACTCTGGAGGAAGACTGGGGAGAAGGAAATGCCAAAATGCCAGAAGTCCAGTGTCAAGTACCCACAGTCAGTGATGGTCTGGGTGCCATGTCAGCTGCTGGTGTTGGTCCACTGGGTTTTACCAAGGGCAGGATCAATGCAGCAGCTATCAGAAGATTTTGGAGCACTTCATGCTTCCATCTGCTGAAAAGTTTTATGGAGATGAAAATTTAATTTGGTCTGGAATCGGCCCTTCTCCACAATCTTCCTCAAGGTCCGGTCACCTCTTCTCGTTGTGCAGCGTTTTCTGCCACACTTTTTCCTTCCTACTGACTTCCCACTGAGGTGCCTTGATATAACACTCTGCAAACAGCCGATTCGTTCAGAAATTTCTTTCTGTTTCTCACCCTCTTGCTTGAGGATGTCAGTGATGGCCTTCTGGACAGCAGTCAGGTCAGCAATCTGACCCATGATTGCGGTTTTGAGTAATGAACCAGGCTGGGAGTTTTTAAAGGCCTCAGGAATCTTTTTCAGGTGTTTAGAGTTACTTTGTTGATTCAGATGATTATTTTTATTGCTCGTTCAGAGAACCTTTTCATAATATTCTAATTTTTTGAGACAGGGATTTTGGGTTTTCATGAGCTGTTTGCCAAAATCATCAAAATTAAAACAATAAAAGACCTGAAATATTTCAGTTGGTGTGCAATGAATCTAAAATATATGACAATTTAATTTTTATCATGACATTATGGAAAATAATGAACTTTATCACAATATTCTAATTTTATGACCAGCACCTGTATGTTTGTTTTTCTTCTTATTTAAATTAAATGTGTAGTTTTTTTTTTTTTAGTCTGCTTTGTTTGTCGCTTGAGGATCATGTGCTGCTCTAGTGTGAAGCCTCGTGTTGTACTTTGGAAAATCTGCCTTGCGACCCTGAAAAACATTTTCTATTCACAACATTTATATGGAAATTATTTTTTGAATGAAATATAAATCATGACATTGTATATTTAATAGAAGTGTTAAACAAAATATCACCTTCTATTAAAAAAAATATATATTTGAAAAAATCCAACTGATTGACGAATCACTCAAAAAGAAACTAAAAATAAAAGCTAGTTCATGTGTGAACAATAAGTCTATTTGTGATTCATTGCTATTTTTATCAGTTAGCTGATGTATGCAATATTTAGTGGAGGATTGTGCATAAATATGATCTATATATAATGCAGTCCTGTACAAAGCATGTCATTTCTCTGTTCTCAGCAGCAAACAACTCAACCAGCTCAACATACAGGAGTGCCAGCTCTCTTTGTTCTGCACATATATTATAGAAACAATATAAAGTTGTTCAGAGTGAAACAAATAAGTTACATCCATGGACCCCTTTCTGACGCTGCCCTCGGCATCTGCTCGTATGACCAAAATCAAAAACAGTCACTGCAAAGATGTATAGTTTCGAGTTTAGTGACATGATATCAGATCCATCATGGCGCCATCTCACACACCCTGCAGGCGTACTGCTCCCTCCCACACCACAGGGGAAAAGCATTGCTCCATTTCTTCATGCAGTGCTCCTGGTTATTATTCACCGTCTTATCTGTCACTCTGGTTCATGTGATATTGAATAAACAACACATTCTGGATCATTCTGGGTGTCTTAGCTGCTCGGATAATAGTTTCTGTGGGAGAGCAATCATCATTAGAAGGTGGATGTTTAAAAAAAATGCAGACTTTCGGCCATCTGGAGCTACGTCTCCTTGTGTTTTAGAGTGTGGGAAGCTGCAAAAGCTTGTCACTGGTTTATATCAAATCCCTGAATGTTTCATCGACCCTCTGCTTACTCGTGGGTGTGTGGAAGTTATTGTTTAAGGCTCTCTTTTTTTTTTTTTTTCTTGTGACCAATTACCAGCCCGTCATTGTCATTTACCGTCATCTACATCAATCCATTTGTCAATAGGAATTTGTTGAAGCCCTGTAAATATGTCCAGCCCATATTTCTGAAGTTTGACAAAATGAAACCAGATGCTGCTGCCCTTTGCTCGGAGCTGTATCATGTTAACCGATTCTGGGCAACGGCCTCGAGATGCAACATTTCTCATCTCACTTCCATGTCTACGCAGTGAGAGTTATGGTCTGCATATTGCCTTGAGAAGCATCACGCCTGATTGCCGCCATTCTCACATCTGCTTCCTGGAACTGCAGCTAGGAAAGTCTCCAAAGAGCTCCCAGTGGAGTGTGCGGCATGTGTGCTCACATATGAGGCGAGAGCATGAAACGAGGTGGGGAAGGGGGGAGGGGCTTGCCGGTGTGGTTTATTTTCAAAGGGTAGTGCTGAGGATGTGTTGAGAGGTTGAGGAGTTGAGAGGGCTCTCTGCACTCCGGTTTGGATTTCACCTCCCTGGGATACAGCTAAGGCGAGGAGGGGGTTAGTTTAGGAGCGGATGGATGGGCTCTGTAAGGATTTTATGTTTAGAAAACAGCACAAACAAGGCAAAAAAAAAAAACTATATTTAGTCTGTTTTCGAGGGTGGTAGGATAAAGTGGTCATCACAAAACTGTATAATTGATGTGAAGGTTTCCCAAATTCTTTTTGACACCTTCCACTTTTAAGTTTCATGTGAGAAAGGAAAGCATGCAAACAACCAAACTGAACTCCGGGAGAATGAGGAAGTAAACCATCCTCACCGGTGCCAGTTAACTGTCATGTTCGCACCGTTCATTTCCCTATTTTTACAGCGGCTACAGTAACGTGATAAGCATCACTCCAATTGGGCCACTTTGCATTGAAAAAAGGCCCAGGTAATATGGAAAATGTAAAGAGGTAAACTGAACTTATTTGCTTATTCAAAGCCATCACTCTCTTTTTCTTGCCCGTAACACACATACGTCGTCCAGCTGTCACAGCAAACTGGGAAGTTTTGAATGCAAAATAGGATGCAAAGCTCCACATTTGCATTACAGTACAGCTTCAGCTCCGAAACACCGAGGCTCACCAGTCACAGGGATATCACTTAAAATTTGGCAATCTGACTTGTTGCATGCATCATTTCTTGGAAAAGCAACCTAACCTATTTTTTTCTCTTCAGCTTTAATATTTTCTACACCTCATCCCTCTTTAGCAAGTAACTATGTGTTATATAACTCCTAACAATGCTTCTTAAATGGTAAACAGCAAAGCAGACATTTTGCCTGTCTGCTTTTTATGCCTTTTCTTGTGTTTAATGAATATTACAGTTTCTCTGCACCGGCTGCCCGTCTGCCTGCCAAACAATTAGGCTGCTGCTGTTGGAGGTGTTTTTTCAATCAGACGTGCGCGGACCAGAGCATGTGCAGCCGCTGCCAAGAATATAATTTTTCTTTAGTTTTAACAACTGCAGAAAAAAAAAAGTAAAAAAAAAAAGTAGATTTATAGCGACTGAAGCTAATTAGAAGGAGTGGACTAAGGATATATAAAAAGGTAAAAGCAGAAATCAATTTAGATTTATGTAAAAAAAATCTAAACGTACTATGTGAATTGCATGTTCTTTATTTTATTTTTGTGAATCGATAATCTAGTTGTGATATGTAAACCTGAAAGGTTCCTGTTTAACCCCAAAACAAGGATTTTAACTCGGTGTAAATAGACTCTCATCTGTGTCTCGTGCAGAACCACGATGTACAGTATGAAGATTAGCTGTTCTACGACATGATCAGGTCATTTTTCTCTGGCAGACTCCTTTACCAACTAAAGTGAGATAAGTGTTTCAAACAGGCAGCTTCGGTAAGACGCAGGAGTTTCAGTGCTCTCCTGTTGTGCGCAGCAATATTATCTAAAGAGAGCTTATTTTCTTTCATAGAGCTTTCTTGGGAGGTGAAATAAATAAGCATGTGTAACAAATATGCTTTAATATGAGAACTGACTGAGCTTCTTCACTTATTAGGACAGATGTATAAAAAAGCCTTCAAATAAATTTTATTGTAGCTGCATCATCTCCTACTGAAAAAGCATTCATCAATTATTATTCAGTAAAGAAAATAAGGGGTATAATGGATGATGATCTTCATACATTAACCATGACACATAAAACATATATTTTGGGGTTGGTATCATGCTACGACAAATTAAAAATATTTATTTGAGTAATAGCTGTTTGCTTGAAGAAAAATTGAAGTGTGTACATATATGGGTCTGGGGAAATGATTGGTGTGGTGGATCTGATCTAATCTGCTGATTAAAAAACATACAAAGATGCAGATGAATTCCCTATATAGTTTCCCCATCCATTCCCACATGCTCTCGGGGGTCTTTGGGTCTTCCCCTTTCTCTGACACTCCTAACTTCACATCTCACATTGTTTCCCTGTTTTTCTTCTGAAATCATCTGACTGTTAAGCAAAGGAGTTTCCAGCTTGCTCATCTTTGCCGACTCAGCTATCCCCACAAGCCCACCTTCTTTGGGAGTCTCTGTCCTGTCATTGGCTCCCACAGGTCTCGTAAAACTGAGAAAGATTCTGTGATATCTTGCTCTTTTCTACTTTACACTGAGTCATTCCCCTGGAAAAAAAAAAAGTTGTACTTCCACTGTTTCCAGTCCTTTCTCCGTTTCTGTTTACAAAGGGTGAGGCTCTTCTCCTCACCTCTTGAGGCAAGACCACACAGTGTGTGAAAATCTGCTCCACAGACACACCTCGGTTTCTGCACACAATAAAACACACATACATGTTTTCTCACTACAAATGGTTTCACACTTCGGCTGAGAGATGCAAACACATCCCCACTTTGTTACAGGATGGAACTATTAGTCGAATTATACACAGCACTGGAAGCGAGCGGCCGCTGAAGATAGAGTTGTGCTGTCTAAACAACTGCAAACAAATAATGTAATTGCCTGCAGTTCATCAGCACCAGCATGTCACTCAACGATTCTGCCAAACAGAAAATAAATAAATAAATAAAAATACATTTTAAATCGACATCAGATGTGGAAACCAAAAAATTCTTCTCAGATGTCCTTGTCCTCATGAGCCCCCAGTCCTTTTAATTTCTACTTGTTTTTTTCATTTATACACTATTCCTGGAAGGTCCCAAAGTTACATTGCGCTGAGTCTGGCCTGGTTAGAATCAGATTTGATTTTGTAATTCCCTTTGTGAGCTCTGTGAAGCTAATTGCATTTAGTCCATGCGTCCAACCGCTTCATGTTTGTCAGTAATCACTTGAATTTACCACTGAGACTTTCCATGAGATGTCAAACACCTAATTTAATTTTACTAATAGCTCTATTTATTCACACACCTTCCACACCATTGGTTTCTGACTGCCAGATCAGTGCAGTCAGAAATAGACTGCAGTCTTTAAAAGTAGCTCTTGATGGTTTAAGACAAACGGAGAGAGGCTGGGGAAGATTTTTTGCAAGTGTTATGGAAGCATAAACAAATAAATATGTCAAAATACTGTTTAATGCCCTATGATACACAGTTATCTTTAAGAAAATGTGATGATGGAGAGATACGTTTTCTTACATTTTCAGATATTTAGCTAAAAAATATTTCTTTCATATAAAATCTCATTACATTTTTTTTCATTTTGATATAACTTAAAACATATATTTTTCTATTGCTTTATTTGTTTACTCATTTTATCTGTATTGTTTGTATCACTAATCTATTATTTTTTTTATCAACATATACATTTTCAATCTTAATGTTGCTTTGTATTTTTCTCTCTTTTCTGTTTAAATGTTTTTCTTTGAAGACACATCGCGTTCTCTGTGGTCTAAGGCTTCTGAGAGTGAATTTTCTAGTTAATATTATGATAATCGTCCTGAATACCTGGTATTATTTAAAGTTTGACTTAGCAAAATGGCTGCTATGCACATCAAATCCCACCCAGCAAATTATCTGGTGAAACGTTTTAAGCAAACAATCCACCATCTGCACACCAAAGATGCAAACACACCGTCATAACATGAACATCGCCAAGTCCTGAGTTTATAATCATAGTCAGTGATCAATTATGTTTGTTAGAAATGTGAGTTTGATTATCCAAGCAGCACCAAGGAATGATCACTGCCAGACCCACAGCGATGCTCAGGAGGAGCTCGGCAAATGCCACAGTCGGACAGTAGGGAACCGGGGAGGTTGTCCCATCAAACCGTAAATTTCTGAAACCACAGAAGAAGAAAACTTGTAGGAGTGCACATGGGGTCAGTGTGATCCCGCCAGACCAGGGTAAAAAATTGTGGGGTCTCAATGGTCCTGTCTCTTAAGATCACAGGAGGGTTGAGGTGAACCTGACAAACAGAATGAAGTAGGCTAAAATATCTCAAATGCAACACATCGTATGATCCAAAGTAAACTTTTTCTTCCTCTTTTTATTTTATTTTTTAAAAAATAAATGTAACAATAGGTAACAGTCTAGAAAGTGTTAGAAAGCCACTAACACAGACAACATAGAACCATGACAAACCTTACCAGGAATGTCTGGCCAATCAAAATCACTTCGAGAGGATCAAGAACTCATCTGGGGCGTCTTAAAACTACTTTATCCCAGAACAACATCTAAAGCACTGCAGACCTCTATGGCTTCAGTTAAGCTCAGGGTTTATGATTCAACAATAAGGAAGCCCTTCTGACAAAAAAGAACAGAAAGGCCTCTCTCATTGTTGCTGATAAACACCCCCAAAAATCTCTAAAACTGTTGGGAACACACTCTTTAAAAAAAGAAAAAAAGGCAAGTGTTTGCTCAGCTATAGGTAAAACACAACCAACCATTAGTGGTTGCAGCGTGACTGCTGCACAATGGAACGGTTGGTAGCACTGTTGCCTTGCAGCCCGGGGTCTTTCTGCATGTTCTCCATGTGTATGCATGGATTATCTCTGGGTACTCTGGCTTCTTCCCACAGTCCAATAACATGACTGTCAGGTTAATTGGTTTCTCTAAATTGTTGTTAGGTGTGAGTCTGTGCATGCCTAGATGTTTGTCCTGTCTGCCTATGAGACCTGTCCAGGGGTATAAATCACCTCTCTCCCAAAGACCACTGAAGATAATCATGAGACCGCCTTGCAACTTTGTTTTCAGAGAATGGATGGATGGTCTGTGGCTACTTTGCTGCTTTAAAACCTCAATGTCTCAGTAACTGATGAATTCATGCTTACAGAACGTCCCGAGGCTGTCTGGAAATCAGTTTGTAGCCGTAAGCCTTAAACTCAAGTGAAATTGGATAGTGCAGCTGGGTCAAGACAAATCATCAAGTCCATCTCTGATTGGCTTGAAAAGCACTCAGAATTTCGGAGTGGCATAGTCAACATGTAGACTTAAGTCTATAAAGCAATGTAAAAGACTTATTACTAGCTATGCAAATGCTTAAAGTCAGTGTTTGCCACAAAATGAGGCAAAACCCCTTATCAGATGTAGGTTCCTATAAACATCTATGTGTATAGGGAAATTCTTCATCTGGTGTGACAGGGCTATTAACAAGGAACGCTCCTCTGGGCATTGAACTTGCAGAGAAGTGGCTCCTTAATACAGTTTATTAATGTGCATCTCTGTCTGCTTTCCTCTTTGACTTTTTTTCATACTTTTATTGTCTTTTGAACCCATATCTTTTATAAGGAGAAAGTATGAGAAGGCATGTCGTGCTTTGTTGACATTTTTGGGGGTTTGTTATGTCTACGGCCTGAGTTCAGATCTAATGTTATGCTTTGTCACAAAAAAGTTTTTTTTTTGTTTTTTTTGGTGTGTGTAAGTTGTCATTTTCCTGACTCCTCCATACTGATGTCAAAAGCTTCCCAACTACAGAAGAAGCTGATTTTCTGATTTTCTCTGAATGTTCTTGAAATACATTTCAGTACATTGACTCGCATTCTCTATGAAGGCCAGGTCATTTCCCCATAATGAACATTAAACTGTTGATTTTTAACTATAATGTGGTTTGTGATGGTGGCACATACAAAAAAAATACTGATTTATGACATCAGAAAACATGAAAACGAAACAGAACAAACAACATCCACATATTATTGAAGTTTTACCCTTTCAAGAATATGTAAAACAGGTGTAAACAGCTATGAATATTCCCAAACACACTTTTCAGAATGTGAATTTAGTTTCTTCATTCATTAATTAGATTATTGTTAGGGCTTGTAAAATTATAAACACAACTTTAGGTAAAAATAATTTGCTTGCAGTTCATTGGAGCCTCCAAAGTGTATCTTATACATCACAGTTATTACACATGCTTTCTGATTTTTCACTTTTGGGATGTTATTTTTGCCAAATGTAGGTTTGTGAGTGAAAGTAATGTACATCATCCTGGCTCTTGCCAGTCAGAGGAGTTATCCACGCTAATTAGAAAAACTGGTAAATATGTTTACAAACCCTTGAGACAAATTAATGATTTATTGTTATAGAATGTTGTCATATTGAAAAAAGTAGAAAATCCAACCTTTATTATTCAGTGGAGGTATAAAAAAAAAATCCAAAGTCACAAATCATTGTTTTTACATTTTACTGCACTCCTATCATTTTCTATAAAATGTAATAAATATGACACTAAACAGAGACATATCTCTCTAAATTGTTAGATGTATAAAAGACAAGGCAAAATAATATAAAATCTGCCTTTGAGTAAAAGAAATTGGATTCATGTAGTCCTATATTGTAAAATGAAATATAGGAAGATTGACTAATTGAATATTATTATGTTATACCTAACATTTTCCATTGTGGGAAGATCTCAGTCTGTTGCTAATAATTATGCCCTATGCCCTATAACTTTATTGTGAATATTCTATATATATATATATATATATATATATATATATATATATATATATATATATATATATATATATATAGAATATTCACAATAAAGTTATGCCAAAGCCTCTGTGACTGATTATAAGTGTTTGTGTTGACGTTCGGATGAACAGAAAATAATTATAAGCCACACAAGACACTTTCCTGTTTATGAGGGTTTAAAAAGGGCTAAACAGTTGACGATTTTAAAAGCAATCCTTGAAGGTTGCTGTAAAAGCATCTCAGTCTTGACCAGTTGCTGCCAGTGGCTCTCCCTGTCTACCTGTTAGACTCCAGTACACACACACACACACACACACACACATGCACACACACACACACACACACACATGTATAAAGTCACAAAGTGTACGGCGGGTGCCCCCGGCCTGCATGGGCTTTGGGTAGCTTGTAACCCAAGTGTTTTATTAGCAACTGGTCCAAAACAGCTAATTGCTTCCTCAGGGAGCCACATCCCTCCTCTCCGCGACTGATTTACAGTCAACATTATGTGTCTCGGCAACTTTGACAGTCTTTTCTTTTTATTTCGGTCACAAAAATTTTTATGACTCTACACTGCCACAAATCTCAAGTGAAAATATTCCTTCAGACCACTTTTTCAGGGCCAAGCAGTTAAACTATACTCAAATGTATTTTGGTGAGACTATTAGCAGGACTTAATGATTATTGTAAAAAAAAAAAAAAAAAAAAAAAAAAACCTTTTATGATATTTTTTGAAATTATTTTAAATGTAATTCACAAGGCCTTTTTTTAATACTTTTATACATTAAGCATTTTTCACCCTTTTGTAAAAAAGAAAAGAAAAAATGTTGCAGATTTTAATTAAACTTCAATCTGTTCGTCTTTGTTTTATTTATCTCTCTGTTTGTTGCCAAACCTTTTCAAATTTAGCAGTTTCAGGCAGTAATCTAATTTGTCCATGTAATTTTTTTTTGGTGGCCTTTTATCATGCCATCTGAATTCAATTAGTCTCCCATTTTTAAGGCACTTGCTCTGCCTGTTAGTCTAATCGCCTCTTAGACTGTCAGTTTATTTTAGTTCTTTGTAATAAGTTTTGTCACAGAAAATGCATATAATAATAAAAAAAAAAAAATCAGGCAGAATCTATGCATCAACTGTTACTTGACCCAGTTTTCCACAAAAAATACAGCTGAAAATATATGACCAAAGTGGGAGGATCTGAGCTTTGTGGCTCCTGAGAACTTCCCTTTATTTATTTACTTTCAGCTTTTTTTTAAGTGATGATATTTATTTAAAATGAAGCTTTTCATCTTCTTCAAAAACTTTGTTCTTGAGTGTCTTGATTATGAATTCTGCATCTCTGATCATGAAAAGCAGTCGCCGGTTTCCGGATTCTTCCTCTTCTCCGCTCTTGTTTCGTATCCGTCTTTGATGATGCCGTTGGGACCTGCGAGATGAGTTTCAAACGGTTGCTCTTCCAAACAGGATATACACGATGTGTAGGCCAGCGCTCTCTGGAGCAGGGATCAAATGATGTTCTTCCGCCTTCCCACTGGTTCCTCCGTTTCTGCAGGGTGGGGCCTGATGGGACGGCTTGAGGAAGAAGAGATCTTCCTGAAGTTTGCTTCAGGGTCATATTGTTACGTTCACAAAATCATCATCATCATCATCATTTCCTGTAAATCTGGACATTATTATATCACGTATAAGTTTGAAATACTGACCTTTAGGTGCAGCAACAAAATCCATTTCCCTTCTGGCTTCTTGTTGCATTCATAAATGTAGAATAAAACTCCAAAACCATGGAGTTCGCAGTGTGGTAAAGCACAATGAAAACATATGATTTGGTTGTGGCTAGAATAAATATGTTATGTAATACTTATATATATCACAATATTTTTGCAATATGTTGTCATTTTACCCATTATTAATTTAATTAATGTTTAATTTGAAGTATTTTTTTCATGGTTTGCCTTGTGTTTAGTGTATAAGCTATCAGCTAATGTGTATCGGAAGCAAACTTACAGTTTTATATTAGAATGATCATTATTTCAGACCTTCACCCAGCAACTAATAACAGTTTTAAAGAGTTTTAAAAAAATCTGATTATCCAGCATAAACACTAAAATTTTGCCCTCTTGTATCATTTTTCTTCCATTCTGTATAAGAGATTGGAGAATCTCTCATTTATCGAGCCTGTCCATGTGAAAGTCCTCACATCTGTTGCAGCAAATGTCAAGACGACATTGGGGATTGAACACTGAGGGACAATGCAGAAGATGCATCAACTCTGTGGCTCAGACAGGTTGTTCTGTGGTTGCAAACAAACGCTTGCGGTTAGTATGAAGGCCACAGGGACGGAGGAAGGAGGAGTCATTTTCACATTAGCAGAATCTCATTTTGAGAGCGATGCAGCATTCCAGGACCCCTTTATTCGATTAGACTTAATGTCATAAATGCAAGAATGCACTTGCATAAATGGCAAAAGTACCCGATAAATTACTTATTCCCGTCAGCAAATACCCACACTGGCTCACCCTCCCCGTCTACGTCCCATGGGCCACATTGCCTCCTCAATCTGCAATATGGAGCATAATTATACTAATTTTTTGAATTGCATTAGCAGAGGGGGGAGTCTGGAGAACAGAAAGGCTCTCTTTCTGACCATGAATCTTAACTCTGCAGTCAACCACCATGCATGCACCTCGGAGAGCAAGAGCAGGGGGAGGCAAAAATGACCCCTGGTCCCCACTCTCCCCACCCATCTCATGCGCCTTCACTCCCCTCATCTCATTCAGTTCCTCCAACGCTTGTCCTTCTTTTCATATTCCATGTTTTCCTCCCACAGTGACTGTTTAATCTGATGTTGTACCAAACTCACATATAAGACTTTAAAGCAACAGAAACCATCGGTTTTGTAAAAAAAAAAATAATAATAATAATAATTAATGATTTTCAATGTAAACTTTTGAGAATTACTTAGTTTAGTTTTTTTTTTATGCCTGTTTTACCACAACTGAAAGTGCCCCTTACAGCACATATTTAGATCAGTTGTGATGTCGATTTGCCAACATACTCGGTAATCCATTGGAAATATATCGTGTATATTCCTCTGTGTTCCCTTCTGATGTAGGACCAGTCCCTCATGACCAGGTCACGTCAGATCGGCCTGGCGGATGAGGGACTCGGGGGGGCAGCAGGGTGCTGGTAGTGGGAACACTGCCTCAGTTATGAAAGACGCCATTGTCCCGTCTGGCTCGCCAACATAGAAAATGAATAAATCAAAGTGGAGAGATCAAGAGTGGAGGAGAAGAGGGAATGGCGAGAAATAGGAGGGGAGGGGGGGCTATCTGACATCTGCATTTTTAAACTGGGCATTTAGCTCTGTAAGAATGTTATCTTCATCTTGCAAATGTCACAGTGCTGAAGAATTTTGCATAATTTGATGTGTTTCTACCTCTAATCACATTCACACCTCTGCTCCCCTCTTCAGTTGTCAACTCCACACTTAACAGATTTGTGTTTATTACGTTGCTTTTGTCCTCCCTTTGTTTTTATCTTGTTACGTCAGCTTAAACGCCCAATTATCAAATGTTTGAATGGCTCACACTGTGACGTTATTTACGTTGCTTTGATTGGATGTTTTAATACTTAAACACTTTTCACTGATGTGTTATTGGTTTTACGTCTTCAGTCATAAATAGCACGCCGTCTCACTTTGTAAAATTTGAAGAGTTGCTAATGCAATCATCAGCACGCAGTCTAACTTGAAAAATGTGACTTGTTGATGAAAGATCAAAGGATTTTTATTTATTTGTTTTGTTTTTAATCCACAGCTACACCCGTGTGTCATGTGGTGCTAATTTTGCAAATTTCCAGAGAAGATGTGCAGTTTGTCTTGCTTTTGTACAAATCATACTTGTGCCCATTAGCTTCTCGTTTCATCTTGCATTGAATTCAAAACCAAAGAAACTCTCTCTGCTTCCATTTAATTTTAATACCATCAGCGGACTTTATTTGACCTTTTTTCTAACAGAACTGGAGCTCTGTGGCAAGTGTAGCAACATCGTGGCTGGAGGTTGTATAGCAGGATTGTCCTGGTCCAGTTTTAAATGGCCAATGCTCTGCAGGTTTATTGTGTGCTCTTGCTCCTACAAAGCCAATTTAAACTGAATTAGTTCCCCAGCATGTTCCGTATCTCCACTGATGGCTGCTCGTTACCTCAGTCATTTGATTCAGGTGTGATGTATCAGGACCGAGTCTGAAACATGCATGGCAAGTTCAAGCCAGCAGGCTGGAAATCCCATTAACCTAAACATGACGTGTCAGGAATCATTTTTGTAAGCTCGTTTGTATCTTTTTTAAGCTCTCTGTAAGTATCTGTGACAGTAACAAAATTACATTACATGTAATCTTCAAAAGTAGCAGCCAGATTATTGCACAATGTGGATTTTAAGGGCCTATGCTGCTACTTTGTACTTCTAGCACCGGGGTGCCCACAGTCGGTCCTCGAGGGCCGGCATCCTGCATGTTTTAGTTCTCTCCCTGGTTTAGCGCACCTGGATCAAATGATGACTTGTTATAAGGTCTAAGGAGAATACTGACATCCTGAAAAGGTTGTTACTACGAGAGAACTAAAACATGCAGGATCTAAATCGCATAGCTAAATATAAGTTGGGTTATATTGTTCATTTCCATTGTTTTATTTATTACTTTTACATTTATTTGAGTTTTCTGTGTTGCGGTTTGTGCACATAAGTTGGTTTGTGAGTATCGTTACCCATCGCTAAATTGTCTATTATCTGGAGTCGCAACACACATTTATTCCTCCGAGTTTAAGACCTTTTTGTGCCTGAATGACTCAGAGCTCACAAGAACCAAAAACAGAAAAAAAAAATCTGAAAGTATTGAATGAAAAGAAGTTAAAATGCCAATTATTTTGTGATGATCAGTAAGAAGATGATGCTCTATCCCTGGTCACCCTGTATGTCAGGGACGTTCAGTGTTAATCAGTCAGCCTCTGGCTGACCGCTGCAGATTTACGGCCAGTATAAACTGGTCTACTGGTGGATCCCTGCAACAGCAAGACAGCAGCTGGCTCTCTGACTCGGTTCAACACTGTGGCACTTTGCTGCTGCCTCTGTTCCCAGGTGTGTGTGTGCTTGTGTATGAGTGTGTGTCTGTGCATAAATGGTGTCTACACAATGGCCACCCTGTGTGACCCTGTGCATCTGTGTCTGCTCGGACAAGGTCCACTGTCCTGCGTGAGGCCGGGTCCTCTCTTCAGTGTTGACAGCACACTACAGGTGCCCAGCACATCTGGTGTTCCACACAGCCTCACAGATCTACCAAGCTCCAGATAACTTACATCAACACAGCCCTGAAAAGAGTGCATTAACGAAATCAGTAGGAACCTAACAAATTGCCTTCAGTAGCTACTTTGAGGAGTAGTCGAAATTAAGCGACTTTTTTTTTTTTTTTTTTTTCTGTAGCAGGGCCACAAATGTTGTCATTATTTGACCGGTCCACAAGTTCATGACCAGACCCCTCTCTTATTAATGAAACTTTGTGCTTGGGATGGGATTTGAAACAGTCCCCACACTGTTATTTCCCTGCACACCCTCCCCCCCACCCCACCACCATCTTTCAGTACCAAACACATGCTGCATAATCAGAACTCTGTCCAGCAACAATCTCTGTTTGCTAACTCTGAAAAGGAAAAAAAAAAAAAAAGTTTTGGTTGAAAGGAGCCATTTAGGGATGTTTTTGTGACCTAATAGAATATTTGTTATTCATTTAATAACTTCTAAATGATCTTCTCACAAGAACTGCTCACTTACCCCTCATTTCCTCCGCCTGCTAATAAACCCAAGCTGACTTTAAATTGTCTGCTTATTTAAAATCCAACTTAAACATCTCCTAAACCGTTTGACTAAATTATGAAAGTTAGTCTGTCAGGTAAAGAAAACAAAATGTGAGTGCAGAAATAAAGTGCAGAAAACCAGTGTGCAAATAAATACCAGACTTTACCAAGGTAACAGGTGCACTTCCTCCTTTGGCTAACTGGCAATTTGCATGAGAGTCTGAGGAGGAACGATCCTCTGTGCCACCTGTGACACCGATCAGCCAGTAAAACTTACAGCATGTTTGAAGTTTGATCTCTTCCTCATTAACCTAATAACTTGTAAATAAATTTTTTCTCCCCCCTTTTTTTTTTTTTCTTTTTTTTTAACCAGCAACACTGTAAGTATCAACTTTTCAATCTACCAATTTTAGCACCTTAAAGCACTTTGCAGAAGTTGTTCAGCACTTTTAACAGAATCTGCTGGCCTAACAGTGCTGGATCATCATCCTCCTGCTGTCTTATTCCTGTGTGTGTGTGTGTGGGGGTGTGTGTGTGTGTGTGTGTGTGTGTGTGTGTGTGTGCAGTTACAGGTCTGGTAGGTCAGGTCACAGGACATGACAGTTGGCCGGTTTCGAGCCGCCTTAAGGCTAGAGCAGACCCCCTCCTCCCCCAACCCCCACCTCAACTTTGCTCTCGCCCTGGGTGGCCTTAGTTTTATGAGTTCCAGGAGCAGCTCATCACGATGCCGAGAACAGGATTTCTGCAGGGGGACTGTTAGTAGGTCAGCCCCGGAGGAGCTACCAAGAAACGTTATTCACTTGTTGTTCATATCTGCATGTGTGCATGCACAATCGCTGATGAGACTTGGTCCGGTGATTTGGGCTTCCTGTGTGCTGCGGTGCGGGGGAAGTGGATATGGGGGTGAGATGACCCTCGACCCTGACCACATGTCCCGGTCTTTTGGTAGATCGTCCACATTTACGCCTGCATGAGCTATTTGCTCATTTTCTTGGTTTGAGAAATCTCATATTATAATAGTTTCATAATTAGTTAATCTCTCTGTTATTTCAAATACTTTTGGAGTTTAGCAAAGAAAAAAAAATAGATAAAAGCTGAAACCATTGAAGCTGAAATTATCCACACACCATTCTACTAGTGGGACTGAATTTGCTTTTGTCCTCAGAACTGGCTTACTTATTTTGACAGAGATTTATAGACGGGGTGTTACGTAATTTAGAGATTACCTGTTAGCCTGAGGAGAATTTCGGACTTTGAGAGTGAATACTATTGTCAATAAAACACGAAATCCAGTTAACACAACTACATTATAGCCACAACTCTGCCATGTGCTGTATGTAAATATTAAGTACACAATACTCACTCATTCCTGAATATTTGTAGACAAAACCTGTCCTCTGTATACTCAGGATGAGATTGCAGAAGGATGGTGATCCTGCAGATTCTGTTACTAGTGTTGAACAACTTCTGCAAAGTGTTTTGATGTGCTAAAATTGGTAGATCAAAAAGTTCATACAATGTTTCTTAGAGTATTTCTGGTTTAAAAAAAAATGGGATAAAGATTTTATTTGCAAGTTAAAAGGTACCAAACGTCTATGACTCAAAGATTTGATCTCTCAGCTCCATCAACAAGTCCTTTTCCTTGGTCAATTCTGCAAATCGCTTCTATCCTGTTGTATTACTGGCATTTGTTTTATTCACTTGATGAAAGAGAATGTCAGCTTGATAGTTGGGATGGATATGGGAGTGGTCATGACCAGAGGTAGAAGTAAACTTTTTTCCAAATGTTCTCAAAATCACCACAATCTGCAAATGCCCTGCTGCCTTAGCCGTACAACTCAAGTTGGCAAACCCTGTTACTCCAAACACCAAGCTGATCACTTGCAGTAGCAGCAATATAATTTGCAATGCTCCTCAGAACCAGAGGTACTGCTCATATGCACTGGTCAGAAAGTACACAGGCAGCCTTTACGATGTCCAGTTCTTCGGGACAAAGTCTTCCTTGAAAACAGATTTT
This sequence comes from Poecilia mexicana, assembly GCF_051168715.1. Lineage (NCBI taxonomy): Eukaryota > Metazoa > Chordata > Actinopteri > Cyprinodontiformes > Poeciliidae > Poecilia > Poecilia mexicana. The sequence continues at coordinate 16,405,210 of NW_028263377.1, read as the reverse complement.
TAATTACTCCTGAGACAAAACCAATTTCTCCTTCTCCATCAGTCATTGTGGGCATAAAGAATATATAATTCACAAGTATTAATGTGTGCAGATATACTTTGCTACAAAAGCCAAGCTAAATATGTTAACTCTGACCATCAAATCAGGAATTGGAAAACCTGACATAATTATGAGTCTAGGTATGCCGGTGAGGCAAATTTGAAAACCTATGGGTTAAAAAAGATTCAGAAGGACAGGGGCACATAGATACTAGCATCTGATTGGACAAAACACTGATGATCCACACAGATGTGTAAGGGAAGTTGGAGAGAAAAACTTTGAGAAAAAAGTGTACACTATTCGAAGGAAATAAATAAAATTTAAATTCAGATATATTTTAGGGATTCTGATGTGTTTAGAGCAGCGAGGTGGGTGTGAATACTGCACTACGTATTTTACAAAATTGCTTTTGTTTGACCTTATTTTAACCTTTTTTTCTAAAAATGAACTCATGATTAATCAGATGAACATCTTCAGAAAAAGCGCTACGTGTCACTCATAACGGCTTCAAATAACTCATAAAAGATCAATGAATTAACAGATCAAATGCAAATGGGTGCATATGTTGCACCCAGAGATGTTTTGAAATGTATTACTAACTATCCCATGTTCTTTTCTTCTTTTTTTTCCCATGTTGGGACCTTACATAATCAAACACAATGTTCAGATGACCTTCTGACCCCTGATTCTCCTGAGAACAGGATGATTCCTCCCCTGTCATTCTCAGCAGTTTTGCTACAAAGTCGGGACTAACCCACCACAAGGCTTTCTTTGACCGTACCTAATGAGAAGTCTATGGTACAACATTGCAACCAACAAGAAGTCGACTTCCTTCTCTTGTCTGCATATCAGCCAGCGAGTTGAAAATAATTTAATTACATACATCTCCGCTTTCCGTGGATTACTATGTCCTTCCCGGCTGTACTCACTATTCCTATTAATGTGGTTAAATACTGTTAAATTGCATAATCACAGAGGCTGCAATTAGTGCAGTGTGCTTGTCAATAATGTGGTTTGTTTCTCCATTGGCAGAGCATGCTCTCCTTCAGCTTCTCGATTCCTGTAATTAAATATAGGGGTCTGCACTCTGGTTTATTGGATTAAATTTTTTTACTGATTAGTCCTTTCATTGGCCGATGTGCAAAGCAGAGACGGTGGTGTGCGTGCAGAGACAGAGAGTGGTCTGGCAAAATCTGTAGGCATGCACGCCTGAAATTATTGCATTTTGTTTATGAGAATTTATCCCCAGGAGCTACATCTTCGGACAAAACCGAAGATGTAGGGATGCACCAAGAATTCAGCTAATGACCAGATTGAGATTACTTTCAGCTTGATTGCTTCTGACTGGTGACAGGTCAAAAATGAAAAGATCAAATCATTTTCCTAACCACTGAGCACTAAGTGTTACTAGATCACACTGACACCAACACATTTTTGCATCCATTCTGTTATTAAGTGATGAAGACTGATAGTTTTCAATTTAACTAAAAAATAGCAAAGTTTGAGGAAGAAGCACGATATTGGAAACTCCTTGAAAGAAAACAAACGTCATTTTCAACAGTATGTCGAGACGTGTGTTGATGTCGAGAAAGAGCAAGGCGTTTAGCAAAAGACATGCTGAGTGGAGAGCAGCAAATTTTCTGTGTAACGTTTTTCACTCTCAACCTTTTCCTCTCACGGAAAATCCTGGATTTGGAAATATCCGTATTCCATTTGAAAGCCGAGGTTTACATCGTAGAGCGCACACTCAGCAAATGCTAGTAAATGCTAGCCAAAAAGACGGTTTTAATCACTAGTAAAGGATGCTGAATTATTTTGTAAATGTTGGCTATGATCATTGAGTTTCTTTTAGAATATTAGAAAAACCTTGTTTTGTGCAACTGACCTGCTCTTTTACTGATATTGTGTGACGTTGACTTTATTCTTAATTAAAAAAGTTTGATCTGTGCACCTCTCAAAGAAAAAACATATCTTTTATTTCTTTTATGTCTAGACTATGCAGATGCATTAAGGCAGCACTGCTCTGTTGTGTGTGTGCGTGTGTGTATCTTCGGTGTGTTGATTCGGTCAGAGGTGTCAGACAGATTAGCTGGTGTGTTACAGGTGCTATAAAAGTTGTTGCTTTGGACACGGCTCATGAACAGCATAATGACTCCAGGCTTGTGTTAATCTCTCTCCACCTGGCTCTGTTTTGGGCCCGCCCAGCCGAGCTGTATTGCTGGACTCAAGCAAAGGGACAATTAGGAGAGAAAGAAAGCGTTTCAGCTACTGCAACGCGAAGAAAAACAGAGATGAAGAAGACGGAAAGGAGAGCAAGGAACTTGGAGTGCCTTGCAACAGTGCGCGCTTCTCCTGAAATTTTCAATATTCTGTTATGTAACCACAAATACCACAGAAACCACATAGACAAAAAAAAACAGGAAAAAATGAAAAGTGTTCTGCAGAGTTATCCCTCTCTACTTTACCACTGAAATGAAAACAGTGCATCCATTTGCCTAACAAATTCACCTAATAAGTAAAGGGAGCCCCAGTGTGTAATTTAATCTCAGTACAAATGTGGCTGTTGTGTGAAGGCCTCATCTGATTTTTAGATCTTGTAAGACCCTGTTTGGAGCACAAATGTCTAGGATGATGTTTTAGAGAAGGATTAGGTGGTAAAAGAATATTCCAAACTTTTAGTATCCCATTGCGAGAAGCCAACTCTGACCTGGAATCGGTCGGAGTCGATGGGAAGATGGATGGAGCTAAATTCAAGGAAAACTTTCTGGAAGCCATGTTGGAGATGCAAAGACTTAAGACTTGGGTGAAAGTTTCCCTTCCAACTGGACTCCAAACAGCCCAAGTTACAATGAAATGGTTTAGATCAAACTTTATTGACACGCTAAAGGGGTCAGAGCACATTTCAGCACATTAACAATAAGAATGATTCAGTGCCGATCATAAAGGAGTCTGGGAGTAAAAAGGGTAAAGTAAAACTGCGATTGAGAGCATTTACATGTTCATTGCACTCCCTTATGGCGTGTGTGTGTGTGGAGGGGATGGAGAAGGGACGGCTTTAGAGTCTGTGGTGTTTGTTTTATTGGCCTTTGGAGGGAAGAGGAACAGAACACTGGATACATAAAACCACATGGCCCGTTGTTTATGTGTGGACGATAGTCTCAAATAAAGCAATTTGAGCCTCGGATTTATCTTTTGCTGTCACACCAGTTCACTGGTGCATTTGTCTGTGTTGTCCTTGGTGTCTGTTACCAATCTTTCAAACATCCGTACAGTTTCTTAGTTCCTTCTTCCCCTTTAAACATTTTTAATAAATAAAGTATGAAGCAACCATTGGGGAAAACCTGTCCATCCTTGGTTGGGGCGCTGCCAAGCTGTCGCACATCGTTCCCCAATGAGGTAGTGTTTTTGGTCCAAGCAGCAGACAGACTGGAAACTCAGGTGTAGTTTGGAACCACAGTGTTTATGAGGCATGGCGTTGGTGTAATCCAAGTAATTGTTTATTGCAGGCTTCAGCTGATGTTAAAAGTAATTACCTTCAGGTGCCCCTGCCCTGTAAAAATCTGTTGTGCTTCCTGTCTGGGTGCCTAATGCCACAATCTCAGCTCCTCCCTCCAATGTGTATGTCATTTAACTGCAGCTTTTGAAGGATATTTCATATAATTGTTGGTTTTCTGTAAGCTGCACAGTTGTAAAAATGAGTGCATATGCTATTAATGATCATTAGGTCTACGGTGGAGCGGAGCTACACTGCAGTGACACTCTATCACCTGTGTCCATAAAACTCTGTGTGCCAAGGCAGTGGGGGGTGGGGGGAGTTTTAAGTGTGGTGCAGAGCTCTAATGGTCACTTTATTAATCAGACAGCTGGACAAAACGTAATCATTAGCACCGCAATGAGCTACTTGCATGACGTGAAACTCAAAGCTTTTTTTTTTTTATGGTAGTGGAGTGACTGAAAGAGGAAGAAAAGTAGAGAAAAGAAGAGAAAGTTCCTTTCAGACACTTACTGGGGCTGTTTGTAATCACACTGCTAAAAGAGGCGAACCTATTACAATGTCTTGCTCTGTTCAAGCGCCTTGAACGTTTCCCCATTTTGCGACTTTACAGCCACAAATGTCAGTGGACATGCGCTTTTAAAAGTAAACAAACCCCCTTTTGAAATACTTTTTTTTCTTGTGATGGACACAAAACACACTCTGCTTAATCATTTCAAAAGGTTTTTTTTGTTGTTTTTTTTCTGCTCCATTTGCAGTTTTACAGTCTTTTACAGTTCAACTTAAAAAAAAAACAACTAATTTGTTAGCAAAAAGAATAGAAAAGCTCCACCACTATGATTGCATCACAAAATTAAACCAAGACTTGTTGAAGCGCCACATAAGTCAGTTGCCAACAATAAAAAAAGAGCCTGATTAACTTGAAACAGATCTTAGTTGCTCTAACGGGGATTTTCCTTACATTTCCTCATTCAACTTCTTTAGCTGAAGCCTGTTTGTGGAGAGGTAACAAAGGATTAAAAGAGATCTTATCATATATAAGTATCCAACAGTAGCAGAGTAAAAAACAAAAAAATATATAGGTTTAAATATACACCCAAAGTATAGCTGATGTTGCCACCAATATGAAGCCCAATTGTTCAACTTAATTCACTTTATGCCTGTTTACAGCACTTTTCATCTCCGGGCACAATTGAAGAAAAAGAGAAAAAAAACTTATAAAAATGCAATCATTAATTACAATCTAGTGTTTGTGATTAATCACAATTAAACACTATGCTTAACTTTATTAAACCTTTCCTGCCAACACATTATCACATCATTGCACCTGAGTTGAAGATTCCCGTAGCTCATCCAGAGCCTCTTGGCTGCATTTTTTTGGGCTGTGGGGGGAAGCTGGAGTACCTGGAGAGAATCCACACATCCACAGGGAGAACCTGCAAGCTCCATGGAGAAAAAAACCCAGGACATTCTGGCAGCAATGCAACTGCTCCACTATGCAGTCAGTGCAAACTCATTGAACCACATACTGTATCTCTTCATATTTCCCTTATGTGCTACTTTGTGTCCAATGAAATGAAATTTGTGTTTGTACCTTGAGAAAATGTGAAAAGTTTTATTAGGTAGGTAGACATACTTTTACTTTAGAGTACTTGATAAGTTTAAAGATGAAAGGGGCAGAAAGGATTATGTCATCTTCAAACAGACATGCATGCGGGCACTTCACTGACACATATGTGAACAGACACAATTAGACGAGCACAATCAGTGACAGAAACTGTGATTACACTTACAACCATCGCACATGTGCACATAATGACTCAACAGGGAGCAGAAATTGCTCACAATTGTTTACTCGGTTGTCCTTCTGTGCTGT